>NW_025965706.1:12469-18441 GCF_021869965.1 Rhincodon typus
CCCTCAGCACTGACCCTCCGACAGTGCGGTGCTCCCTCAGCACTGACCCTCCGACAGTGCCTGCTCCCTCAGCACTGACCCCCCGACAGTGCCTGTTCCCTCAGTCCCATTTGGTATGTGAGATTAATCATGTAACTGTGCAAAAGTGCCCACTAGCTGAAGCCCAACTGGAATCAAACTGGCACCACAACTGGCATTATCAATGGAAAATCTGGCAGGTGCAGGATGTGGGTTACAGGGCATTGGATGGATGTGGACACCCTCTCCAGGCCGACTGAGCCTCGGCAACACCCTGTGAGTGAAGGTATTTGCAAATCCTCACTTAGGACATATCCTGAGCAGAGGGACTCTATGTCAGCCCACAGCAAAACCCCAAAACACAGCCAAGCCTCAATCAAATGGTTAACATTTCCTCCGGAATCCACTTGGCAGGCCATTGTACTTTATACTTTAAACTGCAAAAGTGAGTCCCACTAGGCCCAAACTGAGCCAGGGAACTCATAGGCCCATGCCCAGGAGAGGCGCACGCCCTGGAACGCACACCCACACTGGTTTTGTTGTGACTGGAACAAGGGATGGCCAAGTGGATCTTGCTGAGTAGGAGTTCCCTGATTGGGGCTGTTCAGCTGGGCCAATCGGGGAGCCCTGGCTGACAGATGGAAACAGGAGCCTCAGACCCGACGCTAGGGTGCTGAGGTGGGACCCCGTGTCCCCGCCCGGATGGAATTTCTCACCCCCCACCACCTCCCGACCCCGCCAACCCCCAGGATCCCATACCTCCCCCACAAGCTGAGCTGCTTCCAGAATACCCTATGTGTGTTATTTAGGGAGGATAAAGGACGGGGCATATATACAGACTGCTGCTACAAACCATCTACCACCTTCGCCTTTACCCACTGCCTGGGCCATTTACCGCTGGGATCCCCCAGTGACTCTACGCTGGGGAGTCCTCCCAACCCGGTCCCCCCTCACCTCCCTTTCCCTCGGGGGCCTGAGGGAGGGTGGGGGAGAGGGTGCTGCACACAGCCATCCCTGGTAACTACAGCTCGAGGCTGTTCGCTGGCTCCCGGCCCGACTGTCTGTTTGACGGTGGATCACCCACATGTGGGGCTGTGGGTTTTGACCCCCCTCCTTTCTGTGGTTATGGGGAAAACGCGTTTTTGCTGTGGTTTCTGGTTGCAGGTCAGGCCCCCACCCTCCTGATTGTGAGGCACCCCGGTGCAGAGGGGAGTGGGGGCAGTTTGGAGCGAGACCTCCCCGTGGGTCCGCCCCTGGGCCTGGCCAAGCTGGCAATAAGCAGGTAAGGTGCCATGGAACATTTGGCGGGGTGGGGGGGGAGCGGTTGGTCACTGACTGCCTTCCCCTCTTCTTCGGTAACGTTCGAGCGTGGGGTATCCTTAGAGAGGGAGCACACGGAATCCAACAGTGCTATTCGGCAAGGGGTGCAACACTTTACTACCCCCATCCCCCCGCCGACCTCCAGGAGCAACACGATTTAGTCCCCTCCTTCTCCCTACCCTCCCCCTTCACTTGTCTGATATGAGCATTCCCCTTATCACCCATAGTGGTGCACAATACAGAACAAAGTTTTTAATGCAAAAGTAAAGTGAAAAGGTAAGAAAATAAAAGAATCTCAATGAGACTCCTCACTCTGGGGGCTAGCTCTGAGCTGGCTGGCTCAGAGTCCACATACTCAGCGCGTGTAAGTAAAGGTTGCGTTGACAATGGAGTATCGGCCTCCATGCACTTATTTCAGTGGCGACGAGAGTAAAACAGTAGGCTCCTGAAGAAGCTCACTCGCACCAGCCATCATTCAGTTGGGCGTAAGCATTTCTGGCATCGTACCTTCATTTGGCGAAGCCAGGCCCGTTCGATCCTGCATGTCAAACGCTGGGCCCAGTGTATGGAAATAATTCGATATTTCTTCCCCCCCTAGGCAAATGACATCAGGGCAGATGAAGAGCAAAGCGTGATCCTCCCGACTGCTCGCGGACCTGCAGTGTTTTCGGTTATTAGGAGCCGAACTTTCCTTCAGGCACCAGATGTTTAAACCATTCAAGAGTTGAAGGGTTGAGTTAAGGAATATATTGACCCCCAAGCCTTCTCGAATCCTGAGACGCTCTGGGTTTTATTCGGCTGTTAGGGAACCCGGAGGATTTTTGACGGGATTAAGATGACTGGCAGAGGTGCGCGATTTTGGGTTAACCCTGAACGAGATGCTGAGAGACTGTTGGTTGTGCGGGATTAGTGGTGTAACCATGCAGAGGCTCCTACTAGCTGTAGCCCAACAGGACTTCAGTCACGCGCTACAGCTGGCCTAGTCATTAGTAAATGCGACAAGTTGGGCTTGGGAGCGACAGAGCCATCCCAATGGGAGTGGACACTCTCACTGTCCCTGAGCTTGGGGAACACCACTTATATGTTATCATGGAGCCTCACGCAGGGCACGTCCCGAGCAGGGGGACCCCTAGGCCAAACCGTAGCAGAAACCTCCCCCCCTCACAACAAAGCCCAGCCTCAGCTGAATGGCTAAACAGTCCTTCAGGATCTGGGCCGGCGAGCCATTGGAATTGCTGCCGGTATGTGCTTCGAGTCAGCAGAAGGGCCCGAGCTAAGTAAGAGAACGAACAGGCCGGAATCCAGGAGAGTGAACACCCTGGAAAGCCCACAGGCTTGGAACAGTTAAATTGCTCAGCAACATCCAAATCAGAACCAATGAAAATAAACCTCTGGTGAAATGGTCGCCCAGTCCTGTATCAGTGATCGCAGAATCAGTCTTTAACAAAATTCACTCTGGACTCCAGCCCTTCAGTTTGCGTATGACATCGGCCGGGCTGGGAACCTATACTGGGGAGCGTTTACAGGTTAACGGTATAACTTTGCTTCCAGTCTCCTATGAGGAGCTGCCAGTTCAATTCCAACAGATTGTAGTAAAAATCTCAGGCCCAAGCCTGATGGCGTTGAAATTGCTTGAGAAAGATTGGCATTGATCAGTTCGATTATTTTCCGATGAGAAAGCGGCTGCCTGAGTGAAGTCCTCATTAAATACCCGGATGTTTTTCTGGAAGGTCTGGGGACCATCAAAGGGGTCAAGGCTCCCTTGTGTGTTGACCAGGAAGCAATCCCATGATTCTGAAAGGCCCTCCCAGTGCCATTTGAGTCATGGGCAGAAGTAGAGGCAGAAAACAGGAGGCTGGCAAAGCGAAGGAATCCATAAACCGGGCCAGTTGGCAAAATGGCCAGCACCGATTGTGAAGCCTTTATGGGTCGGTTCGTCTTTGTGGGGATTTTAAACAAACAGCAAACGGCTTTTCACAGCTGGATAAATACCCAATCCCTCAGATAAAGGACACATACGCAAAACTGGCAGGAGGGGCTGTCCTTCACAAAGCTGGACATGATTCTTTATTCATTCACAGGATGAGGGCGTTACTGGCTGGGCAGCATTTATTGCCCCATCCCTAATTGCCCCAGAGGGCAGTTACAAGTCAACCACATTGCTGTGGGTCTGGAGTCACATGTAGGCCAGACCAGGTAAGGAAGGCAGTTTCCTTCCCTAAAAGACATTAGTGAACCAGATGGATTTTTCCTGACAATCAGTTCATGGTCATCGATAGACTCTTAATTCCAGATATTACTTGAATTCAGATTCCACCATCTGCGGTGGTGGGATTTAATCCCAGATCCCCAGGACGTTATCTGGGTCCCTGGATTAACGATCCAGCGATAATACCACTAGGCCATCACCTCCCCTAAGGAGCCATGCGTAATCACAATTGCCATTAGATGAGGAGTCCCAGAGGTATGCTACATATAATACCCATAAGGGTTTGTACCAATATACAAGATCGGCATTTGGGGTATCATCAGTCTGTCCCACTTCTCAGCGAGCGATGGTGAACATTTCATAAGGTCTAGCCCAGGTCGCCATCTATCTGGATGGCGTGTTAATAACTGGGAAGACCAATAAGGAGAACTTAGAGACCTCGAACATAGTCCTTAGATGTTTCTCCAAGGAGGGCATACACCTTCAAAGAGAAAACATGTGTGTTCCAGGCGCCACCCCATGAAGTGTCCTACTTGGGCTACAGAGTCGACAAGATCGGGTTACAGATAAAGTGAGGGCAATCAGAGGTTCCCCAGCTCCCGCATGTGTCCCAGAGCTTCGGGCTTTCCTTGGATTGGTTCTTACATAACCTGAAAAGTTCTTACATAACCTGGCATCTTTGCAACAACTCTTATCAAAAAAAGGGTCAGCTTTGGAAATGGTATCGTAGCCTTTAGGGAGGTGAAGGAGCAGTTATCATCGTGTAAGGTGTTGGCACACTATGACCCCAAACAAGAGCTGTTGCTGGCATGTGATGCCTCCCTGTACGGTACGGTTGGCTCACAGATGGCCCAACGGAGAGGACCTCCCAATAGTGTCTGCTCCTTGGATATTGGCTGGTGCAGAGAGGGAATACACCCAGATACAGAAGGAAGGTTTGACAGCCATCTTTGCTGTGAGCAAGTTCCACCATATGGGCATTAATTTCTAAGAGTAACAGACCCACAAACCCCTGCTCGGCCTAATTAGAAAAGGACAGGGCCGTGCTGTTTATAACTGCAGGCCGAATGCAGCGGTGGGCTCTCATCCTAAGTGCGTACAGGCTGGAACATTATGTCTGGTGGCCAGGATTGGATGGAAACAGAGACATGTTGGTGGGGCAGTGCCCAGAGTGCCAACAAGGGCCAACAAGGACCCCTGCATTCCTGACAACGGCTGGATAAGCCCTGGGCTCAGTCACGCATTGACTACCCGGACCTTTCACGGGGTCAATGTACTTAGTCATCGTTGATGCCTGTTCAAAGTGGCAGGACATGCATAGAGCTCATTCGTCAAACACAGGGACAATGATAAAAAAAACTGTGTGCATCTTTTGCAATACACGGATTCCTGGAAGTGTTGCTCACAGATAACAGGCCACTGTTTAACAGCAGGGAATTTGAGTATTTCCATAAGTTGGATGTTATTCAACATATAAGAACAGCTCCATACCACCCATCATCCAATGGTCTGGCAGAAAGAGCAGTCCAAACTTTGAAGACGGGCTTGTCAAACAGCCGACAGCTTCACTAGACACCAAACTGTGCTAGTTCCTGGACCACCCCTCATACGACTGCAGGAATAGCTCCAGCAGAGTTGCTAATGGGGAGAAGACTCTGCATCAGGTTAAATCTGAACTTCCCGGATGTGGATAGTGGAGGGGGTGAAACGGCATCAGGAACGCCAGTGATGGACACAAGACTCTGTGAGGAGTGAGAGACGGTTTACTTCAGGGGACGGAGTTTGTTGTAGACATGGTGGACATGAGGCCAGGTCCAGAGATGTATAAATTTCAGGTTGGGGCATTGGCCCTGAACAAGCAGGTGGACCATATGGAAGCTGCAAACAAGTAAACCGTGCAGGACCAAGACATTCCCGCTTCCACGACAGCCTTTCCGACTCTTCCAGAATCCGTGCGCTCCCCGTCTGCATCAGGCGTTGAAGATACCTCGGAATCTGAGTTGGAACCTGAGCTGTTCCACACACAAAAACCACAGACACACTCTCACACAGGCATATACACGCACACCCACTCTCTCACACACACACTCTCTCACACTCAGACACACTGATATGCATGCACATACACTCACACTCACTCATATACACAAACACACACTCAAACACACTCAGGCACAAATACTCACACTCACACTCACTCATAATGCATGAACACATGCACTCTCTCTCTCTCACACACACACACACACACAAACACACACACTCTCTCTCACACTCACACACTCTCTCTCTCACACACACACACACACACACACAAACACACACACTCTCTCTCACACTCAAACACATTCTCTCTCACACAGACACAGACACACACACTCTCTCTCACACTCAAACACACTCTCTCTCTCTCTCACACACACAC
>NW_025965706.1:18941-20810 GCF_021869965.1 Rhincodon typus
AGACTCAAAACATCAGCCTTCCTGCTCCTCTGATGCTGCTTGGCCTGCTGTGTTCATCCAGCTCTACACCTTGTTATCTTAGATTCTCCAGCATCGACAGTTCCTACTATCTACAGTCTATCCAATCTCCCTACGTAACAAACCCTCTCCATCCCAGGCAACATTGCTGGTAAATCTTCCCAGCATCCGCTCCAATGAATCACATCCCTCCTAGAATGTGAATTCCAGAACTGCAAAGGCTATTGCAGCTATTTGTTGAAACTGATAAACCGCAGTCCAGACTTCCCCCAACAGAATTTACCAAACTTTATATTTTCCGACTTCATGGGGTCCTGATATTCCAAAACAGTCTCCAGATGTAACGCAGCTGGGATGACAAGTAAAATGGGTGGCATGGTGGCTCAGTGGTTAGCACTGCTGCCTCACAGCACCAGGGGCCTGGGTTTGATTCCACCCTTGGGTGACTATCTGTGTGGAGTTTGCACATTGTCCCTGTGTCTGCGTGGGTTTCCTCCCACAGTCCAAAGATGTGCAGGCTAGGTGGATTAGCCATGCTAAATTACCCATAGTGTTCAGGGATCTGTAGATTAGGTGGGTTATAGGGGGATGGGTCTGGGTGGGATGCTCTGAGGGTTGGTGTGGACTTGTTGGGCCAAAGGTCCTGTTTCCACACTGTAGGGATTCTATAAAAAAAAATCTCATTGAACAACCAGCAACTTCCATAGCATTTCTCAAGGGTTGTGGTTGTGGGAGTCTGGGAGAATTCCCCAAAGGTTTTGTATGACCACCATGGCACAGTGTTTACTGGCATGAAAATTCCCAGTGACTACTTATCAAGACAGATCATTCAATAAAGAAAGGTTGCTTAGGCTGGGACCTTTCTCACTGAAGTGTAGAAGGTTGAGAGGTGACCTGATAGAAGTTTATAAAATAATGAGGGGTATAGGTAGAGTTAATGGTAGTTGTCCTTTCCCTAGGATGGGGGATTTCAAGAAGAGGGGGCACATTTTTAAGGTGAGAGGAGAGAGATTTAAACAAGACATGCGGGGCAAATTTTTTACACGAAGAGTGGTTCATGTGTGGAATGAATTTCCTGAGGATGTGGTGAATGTGGGTACGGTTACAACATTTAAGAGACATTTAGATAAGGACATGAATAGGAAAGGTTTGGAGGGATGTGGGTCAGGAGCAGGTAGGTGGGACTAGTTTAGTTTCGATTATGATCAACATGGACTGGTTGGACCAAAATTTGCTCCGCATGTCTTATTTAAATCTCTCTCCTCTCACCTTAAAAAATGTGCCCCCTCCTCTTGAAATCCCCCAAAGGACCAAAGGGTCTGTTTCCATGTTGTATGACTCTATGACTCTGATAGTTAAGTGGTTGTTATTGACTGGTGCAAATGCGATGGGCCTTTTTCTGTGCTGTAGATCTCAATGACTGTTTGCCTTGCAAAAGTGCAGGATGTTCCAAGATGTTTTATGGCCGATGAAGTGCTTCTGAACGGTAGGATATTTAGCAGCACAGTACATGGAGGCAAGATTGACAAGGTGACAAGAATAGGTGGGAAGGCAAGTGACAAGGATAACACAAAGAATCTGCTGAGGGATATAGACAGGTTGAGTGAGTGGGCTAAAGCTTGGCAGATGGAATATAATGTGGGAAAACGTGAGGTTATGTACTTTGGCAGGAAGAAAGGCGGAGCTGAATATTATGTAAATGGAGGAAAACTACAGAACGTTGCAGCCCAGACGGATTTGTGATCCTCGTCCAAGAATTACAGAAAGCTAGCATTCACGTTAAGCCGATAATAGGGAAGGCAAACTCGAACAGTTCATACACTTCACTAACACCTTCCACCCCAACCTTAA
>NW_025965706.1:21310-25822 GCF_021869965.1 Rhincodon typus
GCTGTGTTCCTCCAGCTCCACACTGTGTTAAGTGATAATGGGAGCTGAGAGTAGGAGAGGAAGAGGAGCTGGGCCATTTCAAATAAGGAAATTGTTATTGATGGGACTACTTTTTTCAAAAGATAAATGATTTGCTCTCCCAGTCTCTCAAATCCATCTTGTCCCAACAGGGCAGGCTACCAATCTTAAACCTCTGCTACTCTTCCAATGACCTGAATGGCCCCCTCCTCTCCTCAGCCCAATTGTCCAATATCCCTTTTGAAAGTTACTAACAAAATCTGCTTCCAGCACAGTTTCAGACAATGCAGTCTAGCCCAGAGCCGTTCACTTATCATGCGAAAACAAACATCTCCTAATCTTCCATCTGGGTTCTATTGCTCACATTCTAGAATCTTCTGAGCCAAGTGGTTCAGAAAGTTCTACCTAACATTCAAGCGTAGGCAGACATCAAACCCGCATTCACAGACTGATTGGTGTGTTGAAAAGTATTAGTGTTGGTGCCAACAACATTCAGACCATGCTAAAACTGAATTCCCAATACCTGTGAACACGAGCCACTCAACCAGCCGGTCGATCGCTGCCCACTTTAATTTCTTGCATAACTTCTTGTGCACAGGCCAGCTTGCTCGTTGACAATCTGTCCCACAGTAATAAACATTCTGACATCTGCAATTCCAAACGGGCATCATTGGCAACTACCCCTTGACTTTGCCCAATTCTAAGGCTTCATGCTCTTGCAATAAACTAACTGTTTGGTGCAATATTCCTTTGATAGAATGGATTTCCTCTGCCCCTTTGGAAATTTATTTCATTCGCACACCTCTGGATCTTTCCAAAGGATTTTCCAGTCTGCCGTTCCCTTCCCCTTAGAGGTGCATATTGGCGTGGGCACCAACAGTGTACTGGTGGATGGCAGAATGGTGCCCAATGCTGCCTTCTCCCGCAAGTAAATGGGAGATGGTTATTTTAAGGAAGTGGTTTCATTGTCCAGCCAAAGCAATAAAAATGAATTACAATAGCATGATATAAACAGGTCATCATTTATACTCTGTTTCTCCCTTCCACAGATACTGCCATACCTGTTGAGAGCACTCAGCAGTTTCTGTTTTTATATTCTGTCATTTTACTTTTCAAATTCGACCTGTTTAGACATGTTAGGACACATCTTCATGACTGTCACAGCCTGGGGTGTGACAGGAACTCAGCACCCGCCAGGTCGTAATTGTATCTTTTATACCACTTCTCTGGGATTCCGTTAGTTCAGGTGAAGGGAGCTCCCCCTTGGAATTTCAAGCTCTAAATGGTAACAGATTGCTCTGTCGAGTAAATATAAAAATTCAGAGTCAATGGTTTTCTTTTAGATATTTTGTTATGATTCACATAGAATAGAATATCCTTTATTACTATATTACCATTATCCATATTACCATTTGGCAATGAGAGAGAAGTAAATCCGAGTCAGTCCACGTAATATTACTTGAATATAAATGAGTTTTTATCCATTTACAGGATGTGGGCATCGCTGGCTCGAACAGCATTTATTGCCCATCCCGAAGTTCCCAGACAGCAGTCAAGAGTCAACCACATTGCTAGGTGCCTGGAGTTACATGTAGGCCAGAGCAGGTAAGGATGGCAGATTTCCTTCCCTAAAGGGCATTATTGAATCAGATGGGGTTTTTCTGACAATTGGCAATGGCTTCATGGTCATCATCAGACTCTTAATTCCAGATTGTTTAATTGAATTCAAATTCCTCCATGTGCCATGACAGGGTTCAAACCTATATTCCCAGAACATTACCTGGGTCTCTGGGTTAACTGTCTAGCAATATTAGCACTAGACCATCACCTTCCCCTTCCTCTGCCCATGTAGAAGTTTATATCATACCCACTCCTCTCTTTCCAAAAGATTCTTTCATTCTCAGATTGGGCTTTAACTGCTGTACATTGGCCACCAGCTGTTTCCGACTTCAAGGACAGTGTCTCTTTCTCGATTAGTGTCTCTCTGAGATTGGAAAGGGACTGATCTTGGGGCAGAATCCACAAACTGGATTCACACTAGAAGGGCCTGAGCTAGGATTTCTCTCTCGCTAATTTGCCGTCACTTACCTTTTGCAGCGTCGCAAAGCCCTGGGATCTGCCAGACCTTCCGGAAGCTTCTTGCACTCTGCGCAGAATTTAAATGTGTCTTCCATCTTCTGAAACATCTCCTGGTAAGTACGGATTCCAAAATCCGATGCACATTTCCTTCCCTCCAACGCTGCTCTGTACCGACAGCATGTCAATAACATTTAAAATCAAAACCTCCCACCATCCATATCACAACGGCAATCCAAAACTCAGCTCCTGGAATTGTAAATACATAGTTTTCCACAACACAAGATTGCCAAAACTAAATTATAACCTATATTTGTGCTTGTTGGATAAACAGTGGATGTAACATCTGGTAATCTTCCTTACTCACCCTTGAGAAGGCTGTGGTGAGCCACTCACTTGAACTGCTCTAGTTGTGTGGTGTAGATACACCCACAGTGCTGTGAAGGAGAGAGTTCCAGGATTTTGACACAGCAACAGTGAAGGAACAGTAAAATATCTACAAGTCAGGACGGTGTGTGACTTGGGGGGATCTTGCAGATGGTGGTGTTCCCCTGTATCTGCTGTCCATCTGTTTCTAGATGGAAGTGGCTCCAGTTTTGGAAGGTGATGATGCTGAAGGATCCTTAGCTGGAAATTGCAATCTATATTGCCTGGATGGGAGGAGACCTGAAAAGTGGGTTATGCCAGGGCACACCCTTAACTTTCCTAGTAACAAAGTCAATAGGCAAACTAAGACCCTAACAATTGAAGTCTGAAACTTGTCTATCATTTGGGTGGCATGGTGGCTCAGTGGTTAGCACTGTTGCTGCACAGTGCCAGGGACCTGGATTCAATTCCACCCTCGGGTGACTATCTGTGTGGAGTTTGCACATTCCCCCCGTGTCTGCATGGGTTTCCTCCGGGTGCTCCGGTTTCCTCCCACAGTCCAAAGATGTGCAGGTTAGGCAGATTGGCCGTGCTAAATTGCCCGTAGTGTTCAGGGATGTGTAGGTGGGTTATCGGGGAAGGAGTCTGGGTGGATGCTATGAGGGTTGGTGTGGACTTGTTGGGCCAAAGGGCCTGTTTCCACACTGTACGGATTCTATGGTTCTATAGTTTAATTGATCTGTGTCTGATTATTTTAGTGTGTTGACTGATCTATGTTCCTTGGGCTTGATTGACTCATTTAAACAGCAGCTTCCAGGGAAAGACCTGAGAGCTAGAGTTGTATCCAGACATGTAGAAATCCTGTGATAGCTGAGATATTTTATAGCATTATTAATTAACCTGTTGTAGGCTTAGAACTAGTGTAATCTCTGCATTGCCCAGAGGTAAATCAGATATTCAAAATCTAAAACAAATCAGTGAATTAAGTACAATGACTGAAGTGCCATAGGGGAGGGAACACTATTAAGATGGAAATCAGAATTATGTTGAGTAAATTGAAAGTGTATCTGAAACAAATCTACTGCAGTATATCAAGGGAAAGAATAGCCAAGGGAAAGTTATTTCTTATGAGAAAATTATATCTTTTTTTAAAAAAATCAACTAAGTTATGCTTTACCAAATGTAAAAGTTAAAGGAGGGAATGTTCACCTGTAATCATCATAACTTTCCATATTCAATTTTGAAAGAATAACTTTGGAAAGGCCTGGGACATTGTAATCCATAGCAACGAACCCGAGTGAATCAGTGTAGACACCTGTGGCACTTGGAGCATCAGCCTTCTTCTGTGAAGATTTTTTGGCTTTAGGTCGTGACATGGTGCCAGTCTTAGTGAGCCTGAGAAAAACACACAGGCTATAAATAATAGAATTAAATATATTTCATTCACCAAACCTTTGATCACCTGTCTTAATGTCTACGTTGTATCAAGTTTTGCATGACAATTGCTCCTGTGCATTGGAATGTTTAACTATCTTAAAGACATCATGTAAATGTTATCATGAATATGTCTTGGAACTTTGTCTCTTCTTGATTCAGTTCTAAGAGTTCACCAAAGGAAAAACATCCCCAGTTCCTCCCAAAGTTAGCATTTTACTTAGAAAGACAGCACCTCTGACCGTGAAGCACTCCCTCAGTACTGCACTAGACTGTCAGCCTTGATTTTTGTGCTGGGGTCTGTAAATCTGGATTCAAAGGTGAATTGCATTGTTGAGATTTCAAACTATGATGCTGTATAAACATTCATTCGTAAACGTTAAGGTTTGACCAACGTAGTCCTTTGAGATGTCAAATGCAGCAAGACTGATCGGAAACAACTTAAATCTGCTGATCAGTGAGAAATGTTTAGAAAAATAATAGTTCACAGATGAAATTAGAGTTTTTGCAGAACTAAGACAAAGGAGGTTCAGTAAAAAGGACTCAGAATAAGCCTTGGAATATCCCACAGAAAGATCAGCATAACTAACGACTAATAACACAACTGGTTGCTGGATG
>NW_025965706.1:26322-27560 GCF_021869965.1 Rhincodon typus
CTTATCTGCGATCACTAATGTCCTTTGGCGAGGGAGATCTGCCGTCCTTACCCAGTCTGGGACTACATACTACTGCAGACCCACAGCAATCGGGTTGACTCTGCCCCATGAAATAGCCGAGTGAGAGACCCCATTCGGCCAGACTGCCACAGGGAAGGACCCACCTGAAGCAGTGGATTAAGGCAAAGGGTCACCTCCACCTTCTCAAGAGCTGGTAAGGGACAGGTGACTGACACTGGCCTCACATGGCGAGAAAATATTAAACCAAAAGGTACTCGTCTGCTTCCCAACTGAAGTGGCTTGCACCTATTGGAAAACTTTGATCAGCACTGTAAACTGCGGTGAGGCTTTGTGTTTTTGTACAGCAATTCCCGTTCTCTCTCAGGAATGGTGTGACCCATTTGGTAATCATCAGGACCAACTACAAGAATGCCAAATTCCTGACACACACAATATCTTAGCAGAACAGGGTGCTGATTGGCCAGCTAGTTGGCCCTGACCGGCTGAAGCATTGCCACAGAGAAAATAATGAGATGTTATAGGCTCTTCAAGCACAGGGTTTCAGCGCTTTCCTTTAGTTGGCATTTCTGTTCAGCCTGACTAATGTTGTTTTAACGGCACTGCTCGTTATCAAAGTCTCTGATCACTGCCCAATGCTATTTAGCACCTTTCTCTGACTCTGCTTCTACATTCAGCACCAATTGTTAATTCCTGCCAACTGTAACCAATACAAGCATTGTCTGATCTAAACATTTAACCTGATAAATTAGTGCATCTTCACAATGAACATCATCAATTCATCACTAACTATAAAAATGTAAATAAAATGCCTAGACACCAACAAAATGGGGAAAGAGAGAGAATAAGGGGAGAGAAAGACTATAAGCAGAGAGAGGAGTGAAGCGGAATGGGAGAAAAAGAGTAAAAGGGAGAGAACAAGGAGAGCAGTCAAGGAGACAGTGAGGTGATGAACAAATGGGGGAAGAGAACGGGGGAGAGAACGAGAGAGAGGGGAACGACAGGGAGAAAGAGAAAGACAGAAAGAGAGAGAGAGAGGACGACGGGGTGAAGAGAGAGAGAGGGGGGACGACAGGGGGGCAAGAGAGAGAGAGAGAGAGGGGGGACGATGGCGGGGGCAAGAGAGAGAGAGGGGACGACGGGGGGGCGAGAGAGAGAGGGGACGAAGTGGGGGGGGAAGAGAGAGAGAGAGGATGATGGGGGGGGAGAGGGGGGGGGGG
>NW_025965706.1:28060-28320 GCF_021869965.1 Rhincodon typus
TCACACACACTCACACACACATTCACACACACTCCCACACACTCTCACACTCACATTCACACACACTCACACACACACACACTCACACACACTCACACACACTCTCACACACTCACACACTCTGACACACACTCACACACACACACGCTCTCTCTCTCTACAGGGAATGAATTAAAGTGATGTGTGAAAGGAGCAAGGGGGAGTTGAGGGGAATATTTCTCACACAGCGAGTGTGGGACACACTGCCTGGAAATGTGGTG
>NW_025965706.1:28420-29547 GCF_021869965.1 Rhincodon typus
GGGGAAAGGCAGGAGATTTGGCACTGGATAACGATGGAGAGATGGACTGTGCTCTCTATGGGTCTGTTCCCCAGGACCTGCAACAAGACAAACACTGACCATACCTGGAGGGCCATCGATGCAGTGAAAGACACTCTTTGGTCTGCCCAGAACTTCCAGAGCAAGGAGCTCACCCTGAATGGGAGCTGAAGGCTGGCACATTCCAGGCCTACGTGCTGAGGGATGGACGAAAGCTTGGGACCACCATCGCTAAAGAGCTTAGGGGGAAGGCCACTGTCTAAGGTCTTTCTGCTGAAACCGAATAGGGGTCTTTTCAGTTACCAGACCCTCCTAGTGCCTCAAATGTACGTGAATATAGTCTGGTACAAGTAAGAAATGCCTTTGGTTTATTTGTTGGATAGAGTCAAACTCTACTGTTTGTTTCTCTATAGCTCTGGGGACTGTGAATGTATATAAAGATATTTTTTACAAATAAAGTGTATTTTTGAAATTAAACAGAGACGTGCCTCCTTTAACACCAAGACATCTCAGCCATTCGGAGCTTTTAATATCCTCTACCTGCAGGAACAGCGCACCAACACCAGGCTGTGCAAACAAGGCTCTGCAACGTTCAGAGAGTCAGCGTTCCTTCAATGTTTATCCTGAGTTTACTTTGTCAGGGACTCCAAAGCGAGCTGGGTCCCTTCGCCCTGCCTACTGCCAACCCTGAACCTCCTTCGACCCAGGTCACAGAGGGGAAAGAGTGAGTGAGAGAGTGAGACAGAGAGAAAGTGTGATGGATAGCGTATGAGGGGAATAAGTGTCAGGGAGAGACAGAGAGAGAGACAGGGAGTGAGAGAGAGAGACAGGGTGAAAGAGAGAGAGAGAGACATTGTGAAAGTGAGAGAGCGAGAGAGACAGTGTGAAAGTGAGAGAGAGAGACAGTGTGAAAGAGAGAGAGAGACAGTGTGAGAGAGAGAGAGAGAGACAGTGTGAAAGTGAGAGAGAGAGAGAGAAAGTGTGAAAGAGAGAGAGACAGTGTGAGAGAGAGAGAGAGACAGTGTGAAAGTGAGAGAGAGAGAGACAGTGTGAGAGAGAGAAAGTGTGAAAGTGAGAGAGAGAGAGAGACAGTGTGAGAGAGAGAGAGA
>NW_025965706.1:30047-34776 GCF_021869965.1 Rhincodon typus
TTTTGAATGGATCTTCCACACAGCTATCAGACTTTTGAATGGATCTTTCAAATATTGAAGTTCATTCCTTTCGGCACCTTCTCGGTAGCTGTAACTTTATATTCTGCTTTCTGCTGTATTACCCTGATGTACCTGTGTATGGTATGATCTGCTTCAATAGCACAAAAAACTATATTTTTCACAGCATATCAGTATATGTAACAATAATAAATGAAAACAAAAGCAAAGCAACCATTGCACTGTTAAATGGCACATATTGCACATTATTATAATTCTGCTCATTTTAATCATTTGTAAAATAGAATCATCAGCTGAAATCCAAGAAAAATGTTCCTGTTCCATTGTCTTCAAAATATGTGTATTCAAACACAAACTAGAGAAACAACAACACAGGGATAAAACTTGTGAATAGAAATTTTTGAAAATATCTGGTCTAAGGAGCAGTTGCAGTGCAAGACCTCTTGTAGTGCAGTGCATAATTCCACAGAATCCGGCATCCTGTCACGAAGTCACCCTTTAGTTATATGTGGAAAGTCCTTGACATTGATCCAGCTTCCTCAAAGCCAGCTGTCAGAATTAACAAGATGTCTGATGCTTCTGTTATATCTGTCAGCCAGAGCTCCCTAATCAGACCAGATTAACAGCCCCAATCAGGGAATTCATATTCTACGAGGTCCACCTGGCTGACCTCATTGCAGTCATTACATCCCCCCACCTCCCAACTCCAACACACCTTGAATTTGAGGACATAGGCCAGTTCTGTTTTTTTTTGTAGCTACTCCTGGCGCATTTCAGCACGGAGGCAGGTTCCTCCAACTCTGCCTCTGATACAACAGCATGTGGTGTATGGTAGCTCGCTTCTTGCACCTGGAGCATCTCAGAAGAAATTCATTGCCTCCTTCAGGCAGCAAAAGCATTAACGTGGGGACATCCGCCAGGTCCATCTCAGATTCCAAAGTATTTTCAACACTTGATGGAGAGAGGAAGTCCACAGGTTCCGGCACAATCGGAAATGTTTTCAAGGAGTTGGGCACATTTTGTTCTCACACAGTTTGCGAGTTTGCAACTTTCACATGGTCCACGTGTTTGTTCAGGACTGTCACACCTGACCAAACCTTATACGTCACTAGGCTTGACCTCACATTGACCATGCTTCTTACTCACGCAGGGCCATTTGTGTGGTTCCTACACCAAACTTTGTCCCCTTAAATAAACTGTCTCTGTTGCATGGCAGAGTCTTGTATCCAGCATTGGCATTCCTGATGCTGTTTCACCACCCCACTTACGGGAAGATCAGATTTAACCTGGTACAGAGTTCTCTCCCTATCAGAAACTCTAGTGGAGCTATCCCTGCAGTTGCATGAGGGCTGGTCCAATAATCAAACAGGAACAGGATAGTTTGATATCTAGCGATGCTGTAGATTGTTTCTCTAAGCTAGCCTTCAAAGTTTGGACTGCAATTGCTGCCAGACCATTGGATGGTGGATGGTATGGACTTGCCCTTATATCTCGAGTACCATTCGACTTTAGGAAATACTAAATTTCCTGCTGGCCTGTTTTCTGTGACTAAAACTTCTGGGAGTCCATGTATTGCAAAGGTTGCACACAGTTTTTCTGTTGTCATTCCCATGTTTGATGAATGTATTCTATGTAAATCCAGCCTCTTTGAGTGGGCATCCATGATGAGTAAAAACATTGAGGCCATGAAAGGACCTGCACAGTTGCCATGTTTCCGAGTACAGGGTTCACCCAGCCATTCCCATGAAGGTGGGGAGCTGTTGGCTGTAATTTTTGTTCTTTTTTAGCATTCTGTACACTGCCCCACCAATGTGGCTATGTCTGCATCCAATTCTGTCCACCAGGCATCATGTCTCACCATTATCTTCATTTTGGAAACCCCTGGATGACCCTGGTGGAGTTCAGCCAGTATCTGGTGGCAACCTTTGCTTAGGACAACAACTCTTGCTCCCCATGATAACATGCCTCTTGTACTGTGATCTGGTTTCACTGGGTCCAACGACGTTTTCATTTTGGTTTTGACGGCTCTTTGGTTTCCCCCATCACCACCAGCTGTTTCAGTTTTGCCAGGACCAGATCTGCATCCAAAGTCTGATACTGTCAGTTGTGACTGGAAGTGTATCCAGAAAATTTAAAACCATTACGGGCTCTTCCAGGGGCGGTTCCAATGGTAGCGTATCTACCAGCAGTAGATGGTTGAATGCATCCATATTCACTACTTTACCTTCTGGATGGTGTTCAAACTTCTAATTGTACGCACTTTATATTGAAGCCCACCACTGAATTCAGCCTGAAGCTATGGCTGGCACTGCTTTGTTCTCTTTAAATAGATCTATCAGGGGTTTAGAGTCCGCTATTATTACAAATTTACTTCCATTAAGGTATTGATAGAATTTCCTGATTTGCAATCTGAACGCCAAACCTTCCTTCTCTATCTGGGTATATTTATGCTCTGTATTAGCCCAATTCTTGGATGCATACACTATTGGACATTCCTCTCTATTGGGCCACCTATGACCTAATCCGATGTCGTACAGGGAAGCATTGCATGTCAATACCAAATCTTGTTTGGGATCATAGTGTGCCAACACTTTCGAAGATGTTTCTTCACTTCCCTGAAAGCTATGGCTTGGTTATGCGACCATTTCCAAGGCTGACCCTTTTTCAAGAACTGACGCAATGGTGCCAGGATGGAGGTCAGATGATGTATGAATTTTCTGTAATAATTCACCAACCCAAGGAAAGACCTCAACTCCAGTATAGACGTAAGAGTCCGGGCACCTTTCATCACTCTCATTTTATCTTCCAACAGGTGTAACCCGGTCTTGTCGACTCTTTAGCCCAAGTAGGTCACTTTGGGTGCCTGGATCACATATTTTTACCTTCTAAGGTGTAAGCCTGCCTGGGAGAAACATCTAAAGACTATATCCAAGTTCTCTAGGTGCTTCTTATTGGTTTTCACTGTCATCAAGATAAATGATGACCTGGGGTAGACCTTGAAAAATATTCTCTATCTCTGCTAAAAAATGATACAGACTGACAGTACCCCAAATGGCAATCTTGTATATTATACAAACCCTTATGGGTATTAATTGGAGCATACTTCAATTAATCCTCATCAATCCACAATTGCACATCCACATCAGAAAGAAGACGTAAACCATTTTGACGATGGATTTAGGAGCCTGCTTCAATGCTCTGGTGCTTGTCAGAATGAAATAAGACAGAAACGACTTCAGGTCCTAATGTCAGGGATTCTACAAGCTAGGGAGCATTGACAGCATGAAGATCTATAATGTAACAATTTTTGGCTTGCTGTGTCCTGCTGTTCTGCCCAAAGAAGAAATCGCCCCAGAGTGAAGGCTTCAGATTCTTGGGTGATTGGAACTTGTTGTGGGGCAAGGGGGCTCAACTACAGGAGATGAGTTGTAATTCAGCAGATCTGATTGTCACTTATTAAACCAGACTTCTGTAGAGCATTGTGTTCCATGTAATGAAAAACACAGCATGTACCTAGTCACTATTGCCGTGAAATAACCCCATGGGGGATATAGGTCAGGACACTTATCATTACATCAGCAACCTCCAGCACCAGCTGCAAATCAGTGGGCACCAGCAGGATAGGAAGAGGCAGACTGTGCAGAAATTCTCTCAGAGACTCCTTCAAGTACAGGAGACAACTGAGAGCTGCTTCCATCTAGGATGAGAGTAAATACCAAAGGATGAAGTGGAAACAGTCAATGGGAAGGGTATTAGGATTTGTTGATTCCAGTGAGAGGGAGAGGTGTAGCTGCTGCCATAGGTCTTTAATGTCTTACATAATAAAAACTGTACAACCTGATTACTATAGCCTGCTATTCCTGTGATGGAGTTGGGCATTCACATCACTACATCAGCAAGTTACAGCACCAGCTGCTAACCTCCCGCTCCACCTAAATATGGGAATCTCTCTGTTTGCATGCTTGGGTTAAGGCTCAATTTCTTCAATGTGACTATGTCTTCCAGCAGGTACCCTCCAACACACCGGATGATTCCCCACATCAGGAAGAGAACCAAGGTCCAGTTGGCAGCAGTGAGCAATCTGGTGGAAGTCTGGATCAGATCCACAAGCAAGGAGGAAGCGCAGATAGTGCCCAAGTGGCAAGTACCTATTGCACTATTTATTGACATATATTGCACATCATTGCAATTCTGTTCATTTTATTAATTTGTGAAACAGCCAAAATTGAAGGAAAATGTTCCTCTTTCAAAGTCTTCAAGATGTGTGTATTCAAACACAAACTAGACACTTGAAACACAAATAATGTAACTACATGGTATGTTTAAAGGGGGGTGAATACAGCCATTGTGTGGGATGTAGATGGGAAGGAGGGAGTGTATAATGGCATTGGAGGGGGAGATGAAATGGGGTGACAGAGGGGTAGTAGTGTGGGTGGGGAGGAGATTGCCCAAGAGAGGTTGACTGAATTGAGGAAACTTCTTTGGACTAGATCAGCATGGGAGAGAATTTGTGACATGAGCGGGGATGGAGCTTTTGAAAAATGGCAGAAGTGCATTGGCTGGCAATGATGTAATGGAAGGGAAGAAATCAACACATCTGATGATCCTAAAGTGCAGGAAAAGAACTCCAAACAAGGTCCAACTGGCAACACTGTGAAAACTGGTGGAAGCCTGGATCAGCGCCCTGAGCAAGGAGCAAACAAAGATGATG
>NW_025965706.1:35276-36751 GCF_021869965.1 Rhincodon typus
GTGTGTGTGTGTATGTGCTGTGTGTGTGTGTGTGTGTGTGTGTGTATATGCTCTGTGTGTGTGTGTGTGTGTGTGTGTGTGTGAGTGTATATGCTGTGTGTGTGTGTGTGTGTGTGTGTGTGAGTGTATATGCTGTGTGTGTGTGTGTGTGTGTGAGTGTATGTGCTGTGTGAGTGTGTGTGTGAGTGTATATGCTGTGTGTGTGTGTGTGTGAGTGTATGTGTGAGTGTATATGCTGTGTGTGTGTGTGTGTGAGTGTATATGCTGTGTGTGTGTGTGTGTGAGTGTGTGTGTGAGTGTATATGCTGTGTGCGTGTGTGTGTGTGTGTGTGTTTCACAGGGTAACACTGAGCTGAGATAACTGATTGCCATAAATATTCCCGATGATAACGCAGTGAGAAGCCCTGTCACTGGGACAATGGACGCTCGGAAGTTCTCCAGTGATCTTTGGCCCCTACCTAACTGTGGAAATGGTGTCATTCGTTTGGGAACCAGTTGCCAAGACAAACAGAGGGTGTGTAAGCCAGAGCAGCGATGTGTTTGTCCCTGCAAACTCTCTCCACCTTTGCGTTCGGAGACAACAATGAGACATAGGCATTGGAAAGTGGCCAGTCTCTGAACAAAAGGGTCCATCCTGAGCTGGGAGCTCACCGAAGCAAGCTGAACGCAGGCTGGCTGGGAGACCAGAGCATCCGCAAGAGTCAGCAGTGGGAGACATGGGGAGCATTTCAATGCAATGATGCTGCTGGTGGGATTTTAGAAAGGCATCGAGATGTGTTCCCTCATAATTCTGATCTATATTCCAACCTGGATTTCTTCCTTTGTCTCTCTTCTCTGTATATCCCTGGATAAATCTCTTTATATGTACCTCCAACCAATTCTCTTTCTCTCTTTCTCTGTCCCTACATCTATATTGCTGTCTTTTTCCTCTTCATCTCCGTCTGACTGTATCTCTTCATCTCAATAGCTCGCTTTCTTCATCACTGTCCCATTCTGTCCATCCCCATATCTATC
Source organism: Rhincodon typus (assembly GCF_021869965.1). Lineage (NCBI taxonomy): Eukaryota > Metazoa > Chordata > Chondrichthyes > Orectolobiformes > Rhincodontidae > Rhincodon > Rhincodon typus. The sequence goes on from NW_025965706.1 coordinate 36,291, forward strand.
TCTGACTGTTCTCTCTATCCATTTCTCTCTATCTTTTTCTCTTCCTGTTTATCTCTCCTGCCTGTGCCTCCCTCGCTCTTTCTCTCTAGCTACCAATCTTTCTCTTTTCCTCTCTATTTTCTCCACTTTTATCACTCTCTCTTTTCTAAACTCTGTCTCCCATTATCCCTCTCTTGCTTTTCCCAGCTCTCACACTTTCTCGAAAGGCATAAGCAAGATAACTCAGACCCCCTAACCTGGTTCACCCTTCAATCTGATCATCACAGAACCTCTACAGTGTGGAAGTAGGCCACTCAGCCCATCGAGACCACACCGACCCTCTGAAGGGCAGCCCGCCCAGACACACGACCCTATGCTATCCCTGTAACCTTGCATTCCCCACAGCCAATCCACCCTAATCTGCACATCCCTGGGCACTATGGGGACAATTTAGCACGGCCAATCCACCCTAACCTGCACAT
>NW_025965706.1:36761-37507 GCF_021869965.1 Rhincodon typus
ACTATGGGGACAATTTAGCACGGCCAATCCACCCTAACCTGCACATCTTTAGACTGTGGGAGGAAAGCGGAGCACTCGGAGGAAACCCACACAGACACGGGGAGAATGTGCAAACTCCACACACACAGTCGCCCGAGGGTGGGATCGAACCCGGGTCCCTGGCGCTGTGAGGCAGCGGCGCTAACCACTGAGCCACCACGCCATCCTCCCCTTTTGTTAACCTGGCTGTCCTTTCTAGGTCTGCGAGGGTCCGTATTGCACAATGGGGAGCCTGGAACTTTAGCCAGGGAACAGCAAGATCCCATTAGCAGTGCTAGAATGACGAAGGACATTGGAGAGGTTCCAAATGAGAGGAAACTTTTGATAGATTCAGTCAGGGATCGCTACTACCACTGGGTGATGAGTTAGCAGAACAGGAAGAGGCCATTCAGCCCATTAAACTTGTTCTATTACTCAGTGTGACCATTTGGCTACCCTTTGCCACTTATTCCTTAGTATCTCTAGAATACAGGACGCCATTCGTTTCAGAATAACATCAACAATTGATCCAGGATCAATCATTCCTCCCGGAAGAGAATGAGTCAATGGATTTCCTCATTTTACTCCTGAAATCTATACCTCTAGATTTTCACCAAGCCTGTCTTAGTCCTAGACCCATAGTGTCCCTAGGGAGGGGAATTCCAGGATTCTGACCCAGCGACAGTGAAGGAACGGCGATATATTTCCAAGTCGGGATGGGGAGCGGA
>NW_025965706.1:38007-39009 GCF_021869965.1 Rhincodon typus
ACAGTGAAGGAACGGCGATATATTTCCAAGTCGGGATGGGGAGCGGAGGGGAACGTGCAGGGTGCTGGTGTTCCCATGTATCTGCTGCCCCTCGTCCTTCTGGATGGAAGTGGGTCATGGGTTTGGAAGGTGCTGTCTGAGGGTCTTTGGTGAATTTCTGCAGAGCATCTTGTAGATGGTACACACTGCTGCTACTGAGCGTCGGTGGTGGAGGGAGTGGGATGCTTGTGGATGTGGTACCAATCAAGCGGAAGCTGCTCTGTCCCTGGATGGTATCGAACTTCTTGATTGTTGTTGGAGCTGCCCCCATCCAGGCAAGTGGGGAGTATTCCATCACACTCCTGACTTGTGCCTTGTAGATGGCGGACAGGCTTTGGGGAGTCTGGAGGGGAGTTACTCGCTGCAGGATTCCCAGCCTCTGGCCTGCTCTTGTAGCCACTCTGTTAATGTGGTGAGTCCAATTGAGTTTCTGGTCAATGGTGACCCCCAGGATGTGGATAGTGGGGGATTCAGTGATGGGAACACCATTGCATATCAAGGGGTGGTGGTTAGATTGTCTCTTTTGGTAATGGTCATAGCCTGGCATTTGTGTGGCGTGAATGTCACTTGCCACTTGTCAGCCCAAGCCTGGATATTGTCCAGATCTTGCTGCATGTGAACATGGACTGCTTCAGTATCTGAGGAGCCGCGAATGGTGCCGAACATTGTGTAATCATGGACAGAGGAGTGGTTAACTAACAGAAAGCAAAGAGCAATTGACTGGTTGATTGATTTTATTGTCACGTGTACCGAAATACAGTGAAAAGCTTTGTTTACGAGTGGATAAAGGCAGATCACAGCAAGCAAAGGATGTACAGATCAAAAAGACTCAGAAGCACACAGGTCACACTATTTGAGGCTAGAGTCCATTCAACAGTCTGATAACGGCCAGAAAGAAACTGTTCCTGAAACTGTTTGTGTGTGTGTTCAGGCTTCTGTATCTTCTGCCTAACGGAAGAGGTT
>NW_025965706.1:39509-44714 GCF_021869965.1 Rhincodon typus
ACAGTGAAGGAACGGCGATATATTTCCAAGTCGGGATGGGGAGCGGACGGGAACGTGCAGGGTGCTGGTGTTCCCATGTATCTGCTGCCCCTCGTCCTTCTGGATGGAAGTGGGTCATGGGTTTGGAAGGTGCTGTCTGAGGGTCTTTGGTGAATTTCTGCAGTGCATCTTGTAGATGGTACACACTGCTGCTACTGAGCGTCGGTGGTGGAGGGAGTGGGATGCTTGTGGATGTGGTACCAATCAAGCGGAAGCTGCTCTGTCCCTGGATGGTATCGAACTTCTTGATTGTTGTTGGAGCTGCCCCCATCCAGGCAAGTGGGGAGTATTCCATCACACTCCTGACTTGTGCCTTGTAGATGGCGGACAGGCTTTGGGGAGTCTGGAGGGGAGTTACTCGCTGCAGGATTCCCAGCCTCTGGCCTGCTCTTGTAGCCACTCTGTTAATGTGGTGAGTCCAATTGAGTTTCTGGTCAATGGTGACCCCCAGGATGTGGATAGTGGGGGATTCAGTGATGGGAACACCATTGCATATCAAGGGGTGGTGGTTAGATTGTCTCTTTTGGTAATGGTCATAGCCTGGCATTTGTGTGGCGTGAATGTCACTTGCCACTTGTCAGCCCAAGCCTGGATATTGTCCAGATCTTGCTACATGTGAACATGGACTGCTTCAGTATCTGAGGAGCCGCGAATGGTGCCGAACATTGTGTAATCATGGACAGAGGAGTGGTTAACTAACAGAAAGCAAAGAGCAATTGATTGGTTGATTGATTTTATTGTCACGTGTACCGAAATACAGTGAAAAGCTTTGTTTACGAGTGGATAAAGGCAGATCACAGCAAGCAAAGGATGTACAGATCAAAAAGACTCAGAAGCACACAGGTCACACTATTTGAGGCTAGAGTCCATTCAACAGTCTGATAACGGCCAGAAAGAAACTGTTCCTGAAACTGTTTGTGTGTGTGTTCAGGCTTCTGTATCTTCTGCCTAACGGAAGAGGTTATAGGAGATCATAACTGGGGTGCTATGGGTCTTTGATGATGTTTGCAGCCTTTCTGCGGCAGCGACCTGTGTAAATAGAGTCCATGGATGGAAGGTTGGCTTCAGTGATGGTCTGGGCTGTGCGCACCACCTTCTGTAGTTTCTTACGGTCCTGGGCAGAGCAGTTACTGTACCAGGCCATTGTGCATCCGGGCAGTTTACTTTCTATGGTGTATCTGTAGAAGTTGGTGAGGGACCTTACGGGCATGGCAAATTTCCTGAGCTCCCCGAGGAAGAAGAGTCGTTGTTGTGTGTTCTTGACTGTCGCATTTATGTGGGAAGTCCAGGACAGGCCCTCAGTTATCGTCACTCCGAGGAACTTGATGCTCTCCACCCTCTTAACCTCCGTTCCGTTGATGTGGATAGAGGCATGTTCTCCTGTTTTCTTTCTGAAGTCGATGATCAGTTCTCTACTTTAGTCTCTAGCTATTTAGAGTGGGGATAAATGTGTGTTTTTCTGGTTGGAAATCAATGGCTAGTGGTGTCCCTCAGGGATCACTGTTGGGACCACAAATTAATTACAACTTACTTGGAGTTGGGGATCACGTTTCATGTGTCAGAGTTTGCAGATGTCACTAAGATAAGTGTTAGAGCAAAGTGTGCAGAGGGACATAGATAGGTTAAGTGAGTGGGCAAGGGTCTGGCAGATGGAGTACAATGTTGGTAAATGTGACGTCATCCATTTTGGTTGGAATAACAGTAAAAATGGAGTATTATTTAAACAGTGAAAAACTGCAGCACGCTGCTGTGCAGAGGGACCTGGGTGTCCTTGTGCATGAATCACAAAAAAACTGGGTTTGCAGATGCAGCAGGTAATGAAGAAGGTAAATGCAATATTGTCCTTCATTGTTAGAGGGATGGAGTTTAAAAACAGGGAGGTTATGCTGTAGCTGTACAGGGTGTTGGTGAGGTCAGACCTGGAGTACTGTGTACAGTTTTGGTCTCCTTACTTGAGAAAGGATGGACTGGCACTGCGAGGGGGTGCAAAGGAGGGTCACCAGGTTGATTCCAGAGTTGAGAGAGTTGGCTTATGAGGAGAGATTGAGTAGACCGGGGCTGTACTCACTGGAATTTAGATAATTGAGGGAGCGATCTTACAGAAACATACAAAATTATGAAAGGAGTTGATAAGATAGACACAGGGAGGTTGTTTCCACTGGCGAGTGAAACTAGAACTAGGGGGCATAGCCTCAAAATAAGGAGGCAGCAGGTTTAGGACTGAGCTGAGGAGGAACCTCTTCACCCAAAGGGTTGTGAATCTGTGAATTCCCTGCCCAGTGATGCAGATGAGGCTACCGCATTGAACGTTGATCGATTTTTGAACAGTAAAGGGATTAAGGGTTATGGTGAGCAGGTGGGTAAGTGGAGCTGAGTCCATGAAAAGATCAGCCATGGTCTTATTGAATGGGGGAGCAGGCTCGAGGGGCCAGATGGCCCACTCCTGCTCCTAGTTCTTCTGTTCTTAAGTTCAATCCTTGCAGTTACTGTTGGATCAGTATCCAGCCTTGCGCATCTCCCTCTGTTGGCATGTGTACCCAGCGTGTGCCCACAGAGATGGTCAACAAGCTCAAAAGAGAACATCAGCAACCTGTCTTTTTCTTGTCCAGAGAAATGTGACATTACTCAGTTTTTAGCCAGCGCTGATGGGGAGGAGGCTAGTTATTTTTTGAAAAAGGAACAAGATCTGTCAGGGTCATTACCATTTTCTGAAGGATATGACAGGAAATAGCAATCAGTTTATTTTATTTTCTTTACCCTGAAGGTGAAAGGTCACACACACTTGCTTTTATCACTGATTTCCTGTTCATTGTAATCTCTGGCGCCAGTAAGGGAAGAGCATGCGGACCAGGTCCTTTCTCGGAATAAAATTTAACCTCTCGCCCACTCTCTCTCTAAGCACCAACGCGAACACCCACCACCACCCCCCCACCCCACCCACCAACTTTTCCCACCCCTGACAGCTCTCTGAAGCTTACAACAGAAAGTCTCAGAATCAGCCAGGGTAAAATGTATTTCGGAAGGCAGATGCAGCAGGTTTTAAGGAAGGCAAGTGGAATTTTGGCACTTAGCTCCAAAGGAAGAGAGAATTAAAATTGGGAAGTGTTGCTACCACTGTACAAAGTATTAGTGTGACCACACCTAGAGTATTGTTGTTCAGATTTGGCCCACTTACTCAAGGAGGGATGTATTCTGTTGGAGACAGTTCAGGAGAGATTCACTCGACTGGGTTCCAGACATAAGGAATTGGACTTATGAGGCGAGATTGTCTGTTTAGGCCTCGACTCTCTGGAGTTTCAAAGAATGGCAGGAGATCAAATTGAGCTCCACAAGATGCTAAAGGGGATTGCGAATGAAGATGTGGGTGTTTGGGGGGGACATATTTCTTCCTGTGAGGCAATCTACAACGAAGGTTTTAGGACAAGGGGTGGCAAATTTAAAACGGAGATGAGGAGGAATTAATTCTCTCAAAGGGCCGTGAATCTGTGGAATTCACTCCACCCCCAGAGTGTGGTTGGATGCTGGGACTCTGAGTAAATTGACACCCGTTCTTCATTCTTATAAAGCTGCCTCACGATCAAGGCCTACTCCAAACAGGCCTCGTCTCCATAGCAACGGAGGGAGGCCCTTCATGCTCGATTAGACCGTTGGTAATCAACTCCTTAGGCCCACATGCATGCCTTGGTTCCCTGTTTAGATCCTTGCCTAACAAGAATCTACACATCTCAGAAATGTCCCCAGACGCAGCAAATATTCTGTGGGGAGAGGGTTTTCGAATTCCGTTTCCTTTGAGGAGAAGCCTTCCCGGATATTCTGCTGCCCCCTCCACCCCCCCACCCCCCCCGCAATGGGCGTCCATCCAGATTACAAAATTATCCTGCCCCACCTTCAACCGAATCCTTAAAAGCCTAAAATAGATGACCCCCTCACTCATTCGCCATATCAGAGCTAGAACAGCAAGAAGCTAAATTGACCCCCACTGTTTACCCACACACCCTGATACCCTCAGGCTCTCTCCTGTTGAACTGAATGTGTCGCCACCTTCCCCACTCAATAAACCTCCATCTGTTCTGATACCCCTTACCATTCTGTCTAACGTAACCTGCTCCAATACCCCTTACCATTCTGTCTAACATAACCTGCTCCAATACCCCTTACCATTCTGTCTAACATAATCTGCTCTGATACCACTTACCATTCTAATATACCACTCTGATACCACTTACTAAACTGTCTAACTTAATCATCCATGAACTGACTCACAGATAAATAACAAATACCCCTATGTGTGTGAGCGATGGAAGATAGGGAAATACAACTCTCTTCTCTCTGGGGATGGATGAACTGAAGGAGACTCTTAGTGTTATGCAAAGGGCCATTAGGACAGGTATTGGTGATATATGGAGTAACAAATCAAGGAGGCGATGCTGAATTTGTCGATAATTTCTGATCAGCCTGGTCAGAGACATCATCCCGTACCTCTGGAGCAGTTGGGACTTGAACATGAGAACCTTGTTAGACTTTTGAGAAGGTTTATAGCTCGGGTTGTGGATGAGGTTGTAGACTTGCCCACCGAGCCGGTGCGTTTGGTTGCAAACATTTTGTCACCCTGCTAGGTAACGCTGTCAGTGCGCCTCCAGTGAAGTGTTGGTGTTCTGTCCCACTTATTATTTATATACCTCAGTTTGTTGGGCTGGTGGGTATTACTTCCGGTTCTGTTTCTCAGTGGTTTGTACACAGGTCAATGTCAACAACACAAACAGAAATTGCTGGAAAAGCCCAGCAGGTCTGGCAGCATCTGCGAAGGAAAAAACAGAGTTAACGTTTCGGTGACCCTTCCTCAGAACTGATGGTGGCTGGGAAAACGTCAGTTTATATGCAGAAAATAGGGAGGTGGGTGGGGTAGGGGGTAAACGATAGAATAGGGCCCAAAGAGAGAGAAAGAAAACATGTTCAGACACATATTCCCCTCCCCTCCCTTGCCCACCTTCCGCAGGGACCGTTCCCTCCGGGACACCCTGGTCCATACTTCCTTCACCCCCAACACCTCCCCACAGCCCTACGGCACCTTCCCCTGTAACCAGCGAAGGTGCAACACCTGCCCATTTACCTCCTCCCTCCCCAGTATCCAAGGGCCCAAACATACCTTCCAGGTGAAGCAACACT
>NW_025965706.1:45214-47031 GCF_021869965.1 Rhincodon typus
TTACCCATCAGGCAGTTCGGGATCAATCCCATCGCCAGGCCCAGCGTGTATTACCCATCAGGCAGTTCAGGGTCAATCCCATCGCCAGGCCCAGTGTGTATTACCCATCAGGCAGTTCATGGTCAATCCCATCGCCAGGCCCAGCGTTTATTACCCATCAGGCAGTTCAGGGTCAATCCCATCACCAGGCCCAGCGTTTATTACCCATCAGGCAGTTCGGGATCAATCCCATCACCAGGCCCAGTGTGTATTACCCATCAGGCAGTCCAGGGTCAATCCCATCGCCAGGCCCAGCGTTTATTACCCATCAGGCAGTTCAGGATCAATCCCATCGCTAGGCCCAGCATTCGGTGCCCATCTCTTGGAGCCTGGAAGGCAGTTCAGAGTCAAACCCATCGCAGTGGAGTGGGGGGTGGTCAGGAGTCACATGTACCAGACCAGGGTAAGGATGACATATTTCCCTCTCTAACGGATGGTAGTGAATCCGAGGGTTTTTGTAAAGGCCTGTCTGCTTCACAAATGCCCCTTTTCAGGGGAAATCTGTCGCTCTTACCCATTTTGGGTCTACACGGGACTCCAGACCTCCTCCCCCACTACAGCAGTGGGGTTGATGCCGGAGCATTTGGAGATGGGCAAGAAATTCTGGGCCTAGTGATGAGGCTGATCCTGAACTGCCTGCTGGGTAATAAATTCTGGGCCTGGCGATGAGGCTGAGCCTGAACTGCTGTTCGAAATGACTGAACGGACCTGTCTCTGTGACTAAAGTTTCAATTCAGGCCAAGCTTTTCATGGGATACGTAGGGGAGTATTCCCTCAAACCAAGGCAGTGTAGAAATGCTGAACTACCCCTTCCCTGAAATATAACAAGCTGTTGGGTTTGCGGGACGGGCGGGTGGTCTCGACTGGTACGAAACGAGAACTGAAGACTGTTTTTCTCAGGTAAGAGTTCGGGGTTACCGCGTTACCCCAAGGAGGTTGGGTAGAGTTGGGATTCGTTGTCAGCAGGGAGATGGTAACGGACTGGACAAGGCGACCTTGGCTACGGGTAGGGAGGGCCCTTGTCCCTCCCTCTGAGCTAGGAGGCCCCACCTGCTCCAGGCAGTGTGCGATGACATCGCAGAGTGGGTCGACGTGGAAAATCTATCCGTGTCATCACTATCTAGTAAGGTGTAGGAACACCGGAGGGACAGAATGGCATCCTTTTGTCCCTGTGTAAAAGTCAACACAGTTAGACCTGCAGGAGTGTGCCATTCGGCCCCTCTCCCTGAGCCTGTTCCGCCACTCGATAGGATCATAGCTGAACACCCAACTCAGTCCCCCGTTCCTGCTTGCTCCCCCATACCCCGTTTGGTCCCGTTAGCTCTGGGAATTATATCCAACTCCTTCTCGAAAACATCCAACGTTTTGGCCTCAGTTGTCTTCTGTGGGAGAGAATTCCTCAGGATCCCCCATTCCCAGGGTGTGGACATTTCTCCTCATCCCGGTCCCACCGTGTCTGCTTTAACCCCCCCAATGCACCTCCGGTTCTGTACTCCGCGGTCATCAGGAACAATTTCCTGAGTTTACCCCGCGCCCAGCCCTGTTGGAATTTTATAGGTTTCTATGAGATACCCCCCCAGCTTCGTTCTTCTAAGCTCCAGTGAGTATAAGCCTAAAAAATTGCCAGGCCCAGCGTTTATTACCCATCAGGCAGTTCGGGATCAATCCCATCGCCAGGGCCAACGTGTATTACCCGTCAGGCAGTTCAAGATCAATCCCATCGCCAGGCCCAGCGTTTATTACCCATCAGGCAGTTCGGGATCAATCCCATCGCCAGG
>NW_025965706.1:47531-48259 GCF_021869965.1 Rhincodon typus
GTAAAGCTCCCTCTACACTGTCCCCCATCAAACACTCCCAGGGACAGGGACAGCACGGGGTTAGATGCAGAGTATAGCCCCCTCTACACTGTCCCACATCAAATCCCCCAGGACAGATTACGTACAGAGTAAAGCTCCCTCTACCTTTTAAAATTGAAAGTAAAGCCCTCTGTACTCCAGAACATTCTCTCTGTGTCTCTCTCTGTCCCCCTTGCCTGACCCTAGGAACCTGACACAAAGCCTACGCCCCCCTCAAATCGCTCCCAGTGCACTCCTCCCTGCGCCCAAACATGGCGGCCACATTGGCCAACGACCACCATGCCCTCTCTGGACCCTGTCTCTGTGTGGACTCCTCTCTAGGCCTGATGGGTAAAAAGTGGCCGACTTAGCTCCCTCGTACCGATGGGAGGGATCGAGCTGGGTTTTCGTTCACACCCACGGTTTCCAGCTGGCCCCAAGAGATCGGAAAGCCTGTGGGCGGCCAGTATCCAGGGAGGCTGTCGTCGTGTGGCAGAGGTGGATTGGGGGGGGGTGGGGAATTGGGGACGGAGAGGTGGGGTGGGGGTAGAATCCAGGCCTTGGATGTGACCTTTCTCTGGACAGAGCTGAAGAACCCTGGGGGCTATCGGGAGAGGCAGCTTGCGATGTAGGCCAAAAAAACCGACAAAACTGACCGTTTGTTGTCATGCGTGTGATCCTGATGTGCACCCATCAGGCTTTGCCCCCCC
>NW_025965706.1:48359-48742 GCF_021869965.1 Rhincodon typus
GACACTGCCTGGGGCCTATGTCAAGGACTGGCGCCATACTGGTGCTGGGTCAGAGGGCCGTACTGGGCCTGGATCAGAAGGTTGTACCGGGCCTGGGTCAGAGGGCCGTACTGGGCCTGGGACAGAGGGACGTGCTGGGCCTGGGTCAGAGGGCCATACTTGGCCTGAGTCAGAGGGTCGCATTGGGCCTGGGACAGAGGGACGTGCTGGGCCTGGGTCAGAGGGCCGTACTGGGCCTGAGTCAGAGGCTTGTACTGGGCCTGAGTCAGAGGGCCGTACTGGGCCTGAGTCAGAGGTTCGTACTGGGCCTGAGTCAGAGGGCCGTACTGGGCCTGGGACAGAGGGACGTGCCGGGCCTGGGTCAGAGGGCCGTACTGGGCCTG
>NW_025965706.1:49299-53536 GCF_021869965.1 Rhincodon typus
ACACACACACACACACACACACACACGCTCACTCTCACGCACACACATGCAAAAGAAGGGACTCCCTGGGGACACACACACACCGTGTCAGAGACACACACACACACCGTGTTATAGCGACACACACACACAGTGTCAGAGACACACACATACCCGAACCAGTGACACTGTAGGATTGGCGCGATATTTTCAAGTCCGGATAGCAAGGCCGCATAGTGGTGAATTGTACAGCATTCCCATGTTTCTGCATCTGGAGTTTTCCAGGCATTCAATTGTGTTGGGCTCCTTATTCCAGATATTTGTTGAAAAATTTGTTTGAAATCCTGCCATCTACCGCAGTGTGGGTTATGTACCCACAGGTTCCGGCAGATCTGTCTTTCTGCACAATTCCCTCGACCCAATCCCCAAACCTTACCCCCTGCCCCTTCTCCGACCCCTAACCTCGGGAACCCTGTTTCGTAGGCCGCGAACTCCTTACTCGGGAACGTTGACATTCCCAGCTCCCATTCCACATGCCTCACCAAGGAGATGTCAACACTCAGGGTCTGGTCTGACCTCTCAACATGGCCGCTGTCACTGGAGTGGACTCCAGACTCTGCTGTTACTCTGGCGATCCAGACGTTCAAGACCCCCCATGGCCCCGAGTATGACGGAATTTAAACTTACTTCATGAATCTGGGATTGTTCAGCGAATCTCATCGATGGTTACCATGAGAATAAGCGATTGTCTCTTTCCTTCATTCGTTCACAGGTCGTGGAGGCAAGGCCCAGCGTTTATTACCCATCAGGCAGTTCAGGGTCAATCCCATCGCCAGGCCCAGCGTGTATTACCCATCAGGCAGTTCAGGGTCAATCCCATCGCCAGGCCCAGTGTCGCAACAAGAAGCAACATCCCTGAACACAGGAAGTGCATGGGCCCGATAACAAAAGCCCTTTAAAGGCACGATGAAAGGAAACATTTTGGGACGGCTCAGGGAATGCGTTGCTCGGCCACGCAAGGTACTTGCAAACTCGTCCCATCTGATTGGCACTTCTGTTAAAGATTTCCCACTTTAATTTAGTTGAGAGCGGCTCTCTGGAATGAATCTCTCTCTGTGCGTCAGTCCCGTCATTCCCAGGATTCAGTCTGGTGGACCTTCACTGCTCTCCCTCCATCGCCAGGACATCCTTCCTCAGACAGGGAGACCTAAACTGTACACCATACTCCACGTGCGGTCTCAATAAGTTCCTGTACCAATGCAGCAGGGCATCCCCGGCTCCTGTAACTCCAAACCTCTCTCTCTATGAAGGCCAACGTACCATTTGCCTTCCTCACTACCTACTGCTCTTGCAATCCTTACTTTCAACCACTGTCATACAAGGTCTCATTGATAGACACATCCCTCACTCATTCCAGAGAGCCGCTCGCAACCAGATTAAAATGGGAAATCTTTAACAGAAGTGCCAATCAGATGGGGTGAGTTTGCAAGTATCTTGCGTGGCTGAGCAACGCATTCCCTGAGCTGTCCCGAAATGTTTCCTTTCACCATGTCTTTAAAGGGCTTTTGTTGTCGGGCCCGTGCACTCCCTGTGTTCAGGAACGTCACTTCCTGTTGCAACAGAAACTGACTATCCGCAGTTGTACCGCCAACTGCGATCCTGCCCATTCCAACTTCTGCACGTAATAATGCGACCTCTCCTGCTCAAATATTCCGCAGGAGTGTATCCGGATAATGCCTAAAGCTAATGCAGGGACATTGGGGCGGTACGGTGGCTCAGGGGTTAGCGCCGCTGCCTCTCGGCGCCAAGGACCCGGGTTCGATCCCACCCTCAGGTGACTGTGTCTGGGTGGAGTTTGCACATTCTCCCTGTGTCTGCGTGGGTTTCCTCTGGGTGCTCCGGTTTCCTCCCACAGTCCAAAGATGTGCAGATTAGGGTGGATCGGCCGTGCTAAATTGTCCCATAGTGCCCAGGGATGTGCAGGTTAGGGTGGATTGGCCGTGCTAAATTGTCCCATAGTGCCCAGGGATGTGCAGGTTAGGGTGGATTGGCCGTGCTAAATTGCCCCGTAGTGTGTAGGTTAGGTAGGTTAGCCATGGGGAAATGCAGGGGAATGGGGTGGATCAGGGTGGGATGCCCTTCAGAGGGTCGGTGTGGACTAGATGGGCCGTATGGCCTGCTGCTACACTGTAGGGGCTTCTATGATGAGGAAAGGCTGAGTGAATAACTTCTCAAGGATTTCAGCTTCGAAGTGGGAGGGAGTGCGGAGGGCGTTCCAGAGCTTGTGGTCCTGGGAATGTCGGAAATTGGAGAGGTTTGTCCAATGCAGGATCGGCGGGGAAGCAGAAACCTTGAAGGGCTGTTATGACTTGGTGAGAGATGTCCATTCCGAATGGTTAACTCTCGGGTGAGTGGAGATACCTGTCTCTCTCTTTCTGAATTCAACCCTTCCCTCAGTCACAGCATAGACAATTGAAAAATATGTAGATATCTCCTCCCAGTCGCAATGCTTTATTCGAGAAGCTGAAATTAGCCAGACGTTATCGAGTTTTAGGAAGGGTGAGCTTATTAGCTGCTAAACACAAGATAATAAGGCAGGCTGCATATTCAGTATAAAGATAACAGCTAAAAGGATATAGATTTCTGGGTTCCTTGAAAGGTGAAATACGCACAATATCAGTAGCTCTGATGTTATTTGTGAAACAGTCGATTTTAAGATTCCCAGCTCTCTGGTTGACATTGCCCTGTTCCCTATTTGATGGTGGTTTGATCGGTTTGCCTTGCTAAGAGCAAGAGGCTTGAGTCTCTCTTGACCTGCAGCGCAGGGTTGTCGAGTAACCATTCTCGTGTTGCAGTTTTCGCAGGGGGCCAGCCCTCCAGCACGACAGAACAGGGTTAAATCTGGCTTTCCAGTCCTGCTCTTTGCTCGTTCTTGAAAAGGGCGAGATGCTTAAAGCAGTCTCTTGCCCCAGCATGCTCTGCTTTCCGCCATCGCGTTCACAATCTGAGATGTGTCTCAGCTCAGTTCGCAGCTCGTCTGTCTTTGAGGTCCTTCTGTTCGTTATCTGAATGATGATGGATTGTGAAAAGGCGGAGGTGCATTGAGACCTGGGTGTCACTGACAGTGAGCATTGCAGGAGCAGCAGGAGGTAGGAAGCAAGTTGGATGTTGGCCTTCCAAAGGAGAGTGGGGATGTCCTGCTGCCATTGTACAGGGCTTCAGTGAGACCACACCTGGAGCATTGTGTGCAGTTTTGGCCTCTTCATCTGAGGATGGATGCTCTGGTAAAGGGGGGTGTGCAGTGAAGGTTTACCAGGCTGAATCCTGCAATGACAGGACTGACGTGTGAGGAGAGACTGGATCAGTTAGGACTCTATGCACTGGAGCTTAGAAAGATGAGGGAGGTCTCACAGTTTATATATAAAATTCTAACAGGACTACGCAAATGCAGGATGTTCCCAATGACCTGGCAATCCAGAAGATGGGGGTTACAGTCTAAGTAGGTCAGAGATGAGGAGAAATGTCTTCACCCAGAGATTGGGGGATCCTGTGGAATTCTCTGGCACAGAAAGTGGTCGGGGCCAAAACATTGAATGTTTTCAAGAAGGAGCTACATATAATTTTCAGGGCTAAAGGGATCAAAGGGTGCGGGGGGAGAAAGCCAAGAACAGGGACTGAGTTGGACGATCAGCCGTGGTCCCATTGAATGGCGGAGCAGGCTCGAGGGGCCGAATGGCCTGCCCCCAGCTTCTGGTTTCTTTGTTTCAAAATGACTAAACTGTGTAAGGTGTGGTGCTACAGATATCCCCAGTCCCATCTTTAACACCCCCAAGTGCTGGCCTATCTACACTCGCTTTCTCTCTCTCGTATGTTTAAAAGGGCAGCTGGATCAACTCATTGACTCTGTACAACTCCACCATTCCCAGACCACTTCCGGGAAGTGGAACTTTCTCCGCAATTCCCTATTGGATTATCGCAAACGACCCACCAGTCTTGGTCTCGTCCACAGGTTGAAGGAGGCTATTCAGCCAATTGTGGGCTGCACCATCTCTTCAAACGAGTGTCATTACCCAAAATCCAATCTCCTGCCCATTGTCCTCTCTCCCCCCACCATCTCCCCGCACTCCATTTCTCTCCCAATACCCGTCCGATGCCCCCTCTCCAAAGCCTCAAGTGAACCCGCGCCCCCCACCATATTTCCAGACACTGCATTCCAAACACAGGCAAAAACAGAACAGGAACACTTATGATAACAAGG
>NW_025965706.1:54036-62894 GCF_021869965.1 Rhincodon typus
GTTCATCCAGCCCTGCACCTTGTTGTCTTTATCTTATCCTAGTTTAGATTTATGCATTGTTCAGCATCATTTATCGCCATTTGATTTTTTTTCTTCAATGCCTGGTGCTTGATATTTGTACATTTCAATCATTCTGGCAAGCCTATTGAACAATTTTAATAGGCCCCTTCAAAGCAAATCAATTTTGGGTGAATATGTGCAACTTTGGATAATTAGAGTTTTTATTTCATCAAAGTCACAAACCTTCACATGGTTGCTAACTTGCAGGGCCTTGTTTGAATGCATTAAATGTATCATCAGTTATTCTTTGTTCTATCAGAACACAGTCTACATGCTCAGTACGATGGTGTAAACTACGCATTGATTTTTTGCACAGCTAATAAAATCATTTGCTGCTCATGATTCTGGGAAAGTTTCAAAAGATTTCATAAACATATCCTCCATGCAATATAAAATTATTGCTCTTTCTTTGGCATTATTTGTTATATTAAAAGCCACAATAAAAATTGCAAATCAATTACAGCCTCTGGATTGGCTTTTGCCATTCAGTGCCAATTGATGTTGGTTTCTTCCTCTATGTTAAACTCAAGGCAAAAGAAATGCGTTTTTTTTAAGCAACGTACTTAGAGATGCTAAGAGTTCAGATGGAATTTTCACTGCTAGTGTAATGAATAAAAACTCAAGATATGTAGCTCAAAGCAGTTCAAAATGTATTGCTGAAAACAACTCAAAGCAAACTCAACCAACACAGCTTGTCCTAAATGGTTTCCATGAACCTCTTGTACTTCAGACCTCTGATATTTTTTTTTGCAAACATTCTGTGTCCTGCTATTTCAAGCCTATTTATTGGAAGCTTTAGCGGTAACAGACACAAAATATTAAATAAATTGATACACCATGGTTACAAAATGTAAGAAAACATTAAAGGGATAAAATGAGTTTAGAAATATGTTTCTGTTTTAATGAGGTTCACCACTTGAAGCTTTAAAATTTAAGTTTTAATGCTGTGAAGCCTAAAACAAATTCTAATAATGCAGATGCATATAAGTCTCCCTAAGCCCGTGGAAATTATTGACACATAAAGATTGGAGTCTCCTCAGGATTCCAAAATATTTTGTAGCATGTGTGCATAATTGTGTGTGATCCAATGTCCACCATCTTTGGAGTTGAGTGAGCAGGTACACTCCTGACATTTGTTCCATGTTGAGCAGTCAGATTGGAATGCCAAACAGCGTGTATTGCTGATTAGACTTCAGTGCTGCCAATTTGGCTGTCTATGCTCCAGCCTTTACTGAGGGACAGGCAGCTGAACATGCTATTTAACATCATGAAAGATCCCCATTCTGTGCTATTAAAAATAGCATCACCTACTTACAGACTGGTTGATTTTTTTCTGACTGTTGCTGCAATCTATGAGCTTTGTGTACTTCTATAGTTAGCTCACATTTCAATCAAATACAAAAGTGCTGAAGTACATTTTACCAAAATTTGGGATGTTGTACAAGCCTATCGTTTCCATTTTTGAATAGACTAATAGGCTGTTAGCTTAGGAGTGAGAAGGTGTAACCAAGAGTGAACATAGATCGCAATAAGCAGCTAAAAGAAGAGGAAGAGAGGCAAAAGGGTTCTCAACAAGAGGTCATATCAATGAAAAGTGTTTAGGAAGCAATTATCCTTACTGAACTTCAACCTAGACTGATGATTCGCAACAAAGGATGTTTCTGAAATCTGTCACTGAGTGCAGCCTCATCTCCAAATACAGAGCAGGGCAAGAATGATACTGCTGTGCAGGTTAGGTGGATTAGCCATGCTAAACTGTGCCATAGTGTCCAGGGATGTACAGGTGCAGCTTTTTAAATTTTTACATACAATGTCGATTACTTGCAATGCAAATCACCAAAACTGAGGGGGAGGTTGGGGAGAGGGGAGGGGCTAAATCAAAACAGAGTTGGAATGGGTCTACTTTATTTTTAACCTATTTTCTAATCAACCTATTCAGTGATGTTACTACATGCTTCTGGAACAGGTAGGACTAGAACTCAAGCCTCCTGGCTCAAAGGTAGGGACATTACCACTGCACCATAGGAGCCTTTGGGTCATTTTTTTATACTTGTTTTCCTTATATTTGTTTCTTTTTCCTTTTCTTTATACTCCAAAGTGCTATTACGCACAACTGAGTGAACTTTGGGGTCTGCTTTCTTAGAAATTTAACTTACTTTTCTAATCAGCCAAGGGCAATGCTGTCATTTAAAAAGTGAGGGGGAGGGGTAGGGAGAGAAAGGGGGAACTAAATCAAAATGGAATTGGAGGGGAAAATAAAACACTGTGTCCCCCACAGCGTCCACCTCTCCCTGAAGGTATCGAGAGCATTTATGGACACCACGTGTTACCTCTCCAATGACACTAGGGCTCAAATGTAACCGTGGAAGAATGGTAGGCAGTAAACGGAATTGACACCCTCCACATTTCCAGTCTGGCCAGGTCAGGAACAGACTCACAAGGAGGTCCTCACCTCTCCACAACAGGTGGCCAAAGATAAGGAGTGTACGGCTGAAGTGCAACCAAAAACCCAACAGGTTTTTCAAATAACTAAAAAAGGATTGCAAATATCCAAAACCAATATATACATGATCCACAAACTCCACAGCACTGCAAAATAAACAGTTGGGCTGGGAATTTGTGAACCATGGGGTCTGTTTTATGAAGGGCTCAGGTGATGAGTTCCAGCTGGGCAAGCCATTGCCAAAGGAACTCATACTCAACAAGCTCCATGAGGAGCTTAATTAGTAATTCCCCATGGACCTTGCAGTGGTTATCACAAGGCAAGCACCTTCACTTCCCTGGGCGTTAGTATATACAGGTGTGCTTGTACTTCTTTAGGTAGGTCCTGCTACCTCCAGTTTCATGTCATATCTCTGCTGCAAGAGAGTGGAAAATACATCAATGAGCATTATACAACCTCTTTGAATGATGTGGTTATCATGGTTGAATAACTACGAGTGTGGGCAAACTGACATTTGAGTTTGCACTTGCAACAGTGCTAAGTGAGTTAGGTCAAGTTGAAGCATATGAATGTTAGTGTAGGGTACTAAGTGGTAGATATTGTTGGTCATTGAGTAATGAATGGTGAGTGGAGCACTGACTGAGGTTTGTGGTGCAGTTTGTTGAATATAACCTATAAGATACATTTGCTAATCTTGGCCTCCTGTGTGAGATCATTAAACCTTCTATTGCATTGCATCTTCATTCTTAGTGCTATATTTCTGATCTTGATCCCCTCTGCTATATCTTACCTTATGAACATATAAAGAAGGACCTCAAGCCTGGAAGGGACAGGACATCTCTCCTTCCTTCTACCTCTTCAAGATCTCAAGGTGCTGCACATGAAAATCTTGGTACTCCTTATTGTCATGGTCAGCCATTTTCCAATCTTTCCCGGTCTAGAATACTTGCAGGATGACTCCCAGGAACTGCTGCAACCACAATTTACCGCCCTTTCAAGAGTGCATGTTTGCTTTTAGTAGTGTAGTCTGGCTTCAGCCATTGTTGGTCCCCTGCTGATGTTAGCAGACAATGAACAGTGCAGGAATTGCCTACTTCTCTCAGAATTCATTATAATGAACTGGCAGCACAAAGTTGGCAAGCTGTCAGCACTCCATGTAACAAATGTGAATTAATCACAGATTGTGATCTTTGTGTCCCTTCTTCTCATTACAATGTTATGGAGTATTGATTTACCTTAATGCTAAGAAGTGATGTACTGAGTAATGGTGCATCTGTCACAATGGTCAGTGAAATTTCTCCTTTGCTGGGAAATTGTGAGGAAGTATGTATTTTCTAAGTCAAAAAACAAACAGAAAATACTGGAGAAACTCAACAGGTCCAGCTGCATCTACAGAGGGAGAAACAGAATTGACGTTTTGATTCCAGTGTGGTCTTCAGGAACATGCTGAACTCAAAACTTTAATTCCGTTTCTCTCCCAGATGCTGCCAGACTTGCTGAGTTTCTCCAGCATTTTCTGTGCTTGTTTCAGATTTCCAGCATCTGCAGAATTTTGCTTCTATTTGCATATTTTCTAAGTAACCTGTGTAATGGCATTTTAAAAAATTCATTCATGAGGTGTCAGTGTTGCTAGCTAGCCCTGCATATATTTCCACCCTAACTGCTCCGGAGAAGGTGCTAGTGACTTGGCCTCTTGAACTGCTACAGTTGTTGGGATGTTAGGATGTCTAGTGCTGTTAAAGAAGTGAGTTTCAGAATTTTTACACATCCACAATGAAGGAACGTTGATATAGTTCCAGGTCAGGATGGCCTGTGACTTGGAGGGGAACTGCTTGTGGCATTTCCATGCATCTGCTGCCTTTGCCCTTCTAGGTAGTAGATGTCATGGATTTAGAATTTCTGTTAAATGAGCCTTGGTGAGTTCTGGCACTGGCATTGAAAAGAGTGTATGTGGTGGGTGGAGTGCCAATCAAACAGGCTGCTTTGTCCTGGTTGGTGTCAAACTTCTTGACTGTGATTGAAGTTGCACTCATTTAGGCAAATGCAGACTATTCCATCACACTCCCGATTTATGGTGAAGAGGCTGGGGGTGAACTGCTCAATGCAGACTTCCAAACTTCTGATGTGGTCTTTCAGCTACAATATTTATATGGTTGGTCCAACTCAGTTTCTGGCTAATGATAAGCCCAGGATGTTGATAGTGGCGAATTCAGTGACAGTTATGCCTGAGAAGGTCATGGGGTGATGATTAGATTTAATTTTGTTTGAAATGGTGATTGTCTAGCAATGGTCTAGTGGTATTTTTGCTGGACTGCTAATCCAGAGACCCAGGTAATGTTCTGAGGGCCTGGGCTCGAATCCTGCAACAGAGGTGGTGAATTTGAATTCAATTTTTAAAAAATCTGGAATTAAGAGTCTAATGGTGACCTTTAATCTATTGCTGATTGTTAGGAAAAATCTATCTGATTTACTAACGTCCTTTAGGGAAGGAAACTGCCATCCTTACCCAGTCTGGCTTACATGTGACTCCAGACCCACAGCAATGTGGTTGACTCTTAACTGCCCTCTGGGAAATTAGTGATTAGCAATAAATGCTGCCTAGCCAGTGACAGGTAAGAGTCAAAACACTTTTTAGGGCATATCATCCTGGTCACATTGAGGACACTGTGCCTTAAAATAATACCCACTTTGTTCCTTCTAGTCTAGCCTCTAAAACCCTCTCTGAACCACCCCAGTGTGAATGATCACTGCCCGCATGAAAAGCCCAGGACATGAGTCCAGATGCTATGATGATCTCTTTGGGCCCACTTACAGTCCCCCACAGTGCTGACTAATTAGTTCCATCTAATTGGTTGGCTGGTCTCAAGAGTGGGACGTCCAGCCCACTGAATAGCAGAAGCCACTCCAGCATATTTTGATGCAGTACAGGCCTTATAATAGTCAGCCAGTTTGGAATTAACTTTTCTTGAATGAATAAAGAAAAAAAAGTAGAATTTCAAACAATCCCTACAGTTTGGAAGCAGGTCATTCGGCCCATTGAGTCTACACTGCCTTTCCGAAGAGCATCCCACCCAATCCCTGTAATCCTGCATTTCCCATGACTAATCCACCTGGCCTGCACATAATGGGCAATTTTGCATGGCCAATCCAACTAATCTGCACATCTTTGGACAGTGGGAGGAAACCAGAGCACTTAGAGGAAACTCACGTAGACACCAGGAGAATGTACAAAACTCCATACAGGCAGTCACCCGAGGGTGGAATCAGACCCAGGTCCCTGGTGCTGTGAAGTAGCAGTGCTGGCCACTGAGCCACTGTGCTACCCCAAAGTACTTGAAACGTTTCAGCCAAATCTTAATATTGTGGATATCATGCTGTATATGGATATGGACTGCTTTAGCTTCAAGAATTTTAGGAAATGAATCCACATAAAACCAGTAATTAAAAGTCAAAAGACAAAAAATGGCATTGAACCAATCCATAATTAAGTATGCATCACTTTTTGTAATTAAGGACTGGATTAAGGGAGCTAAGAGAATGGGAAGGCATATTGCTCATCACGCTGCCTTCCACTCCCTGAAGAAAAGTTAATTCCAAACTGGCTGACTATTATAAGGCCTGTACTGCATCAAAATATGCTGGAGTGGCTTCTGCTATTCAGTGGGCTGGACGTCCCACTCTTGAGACCAGCCAACCAATTAGATGGAACTAATTAGTCAGCACTGTGGGGGACTGTAAGTGAGCCCAAAGAGATCATCATAGCATCTGGACTCATGTCCTGGGCTTTTCATGCGGGCAGTGATCATTCACACTGGGGTGGTTCAGAGAGGGTTTTAAAGGCTAGACTAGAAGGAACAAAGTGGGTATTATTTTAAGGCACAGTGTCCTCAATGTGACCTAAAAAGTGTTTTGACTCTTGCCTGCCTGCCAGTGTCCAGAGTTATATTCCATGGAGATGGATTGAGAGCCTTGAGTGGGAAATAATTCCCTACTTAAGGCCCTCAATAGGCCAAAGGCTTGGTCGATTTGGGCAGGAAGGAGGTGGTTGGCGACCAAAAATATTTCGAGTACTATCCCCAACTGAAAACATGCACAGTTTGGAGGAACACGGGGTACTGTGAGTTTGCAAAATCTGGTGCAAAGATCCTCTTCTATGCATTAAAACTGATGTATCTCTTTGCTAGAATGCTTTGTGTTGTACTTTTTAATCTACTTAATTCCAGGAAATCAAATAATTCCCCTTGTGTTTCTCAGGTTAAAATTGATTCAGGGAATGCCTTTCCCCTTAATATGATGTACTTGTGCCTGTTAAAAAAAGACACATGAATGATATCAGCTTTGAAGATAATTATATAATTCTGCTCCATTACCTTAGAGTAAAACACACTAATACTTGTCAGCTGGAACCAATTTTTCAGTTTGTAAGCATAACGGCAAGGAGAAAAAGAATATCATTTTAATATTAATCAGTTTAATACAGAATTAATAATGAGTCATAAGGAAGTACACAGTATTCTTGTTTGAGGCAGAAAACAGAAAAAAAAGTGTAAAAACTAAGTAACTGAAGAAGATTAGTTTGCATTCATGGAAAATTTCAGATATTTTTGCAGTTTACCAGAAAATTGTTGATAAATGCTATAAGTAATAATTTGGTAGCATGGAACTTGTGTATATTAAATATAAATCAAATACGTTTATATTGACTTAACTGGTCAAGTCCCTGAGGAATGAATGAAAGGATGACCGCACCTATTTTGTGCAGTTGAAACAGGCACAATGTGAGTATATGTTCCTTCTTCCTACAAAGAACAGTGTCCCTGTGTATTCTTAGCACACTCAAGATTAGCTAATAAATGCTGACCAATGCAGAATAACATTAACACAGTGTTGTGAATTTGCAAGCACATGTTGTTTGGGCATGGTCAGTACTGTCATACTTAGAAGGCATAAAGGGAGATGATAATTTGGTTAAAACTACATTCTCTTGCTTAATTTGGAAAAGAAAATTGCTGGACTGATAACATGCCTGCCACTGATTGCATGATGCCAGCTGATTACAATTTCTGGAAATTTTTGATCAGAAGTAACTAGGGAACAAAAGCTTATATTATCTTCTTGGAGTGACACAGATATATTTCTTTAAAAAGAACACAGATGAGATGTCTACACCAGCCAGGTCTGAACAATAGTACAGCTATTGTAACTCCTTATGAGTGAGATTGCATGAACAACCTCACAGCTCTCTTCTCCAAATCTCAAACAGTTTTGACCAGTGCATCAGTCATCTCATTAATTGAAGTGATTCATCCCAGAACTCCAGTCATGTGACTGAAACTCATGGTTTTTATAAAGCTTTAATGATGCCTTTTTGGCCTCTTTTCTTGGTCCACTTTTACATCAGTTCAGTCAACAACAAAGCAGCTTCAACTTTAGCTACAGCTGAACACTAGTCTTGACAACTCTCAAAACCTGATCTCTGGAAAAGATCCTACATTTCAGCTGAAAAGTGAACTAATTTCCCAGCCTACAAGAATTCTATCTTACTCCTTCAACTGCAATCCACCTTCGTAATAGTTTCTGTGAAAAGGAATTCTGCCAGGCTGACCAACTGCTAAACAACATTAGACACTGACTACAGCTTCAAATTCACATGAAATAATGTGAATCTCTTTGTTTTTTAAGTATTCAGTAAATATAACCACGGTCATAGAGTCATAGAGTTATATAACATGGAAACAGACCCTTTGGTCCAACCAGTCCACGCCGACCATAATCCCAAACAAAACTAGTCCCACCTGCCTTCGCTTGGCACATATCTCTCCAAATGTTTCTTGTTCATGTACTTATCCAAATGTCTTTTAAATGTTATAATTGTACCTGCATCCATTCCTTCCTCTGGTAGTTCATTCACACACGAACCACTCTGTGTAAAAAAAGTTGCCCCTCATGTCTTTTTTAAATCTTTCTCCTCTCACCTTAAAAATTTGCACCCTAGTCTTGAAATCCCCTACCCTAGGGAAAGGAGACCTGCCATTCACCTTATGTATCCCCTCATGATTTTATAAACTCCTATAAGGTCACCCCTGAACCTCCTACACTGCAGTGAAAAAAGTCTCATCCCATCCAGCCTCTCCTTATAACTCAAACTTTCCATTCCTGGCAACATCCTGGTAAATCTTTTCTGAACCCCCTCCAGCTTAATAATATCCTTCCTATAACAGGGTGACAAGAACTGGACAACTCGTATACTCGAAGTTGTGAGCAATGATTTGATTTGATTTATTGATTTGTTTTTTGTCATGTGTATTTTGTTACAAAACACAGGGAAAAATGTGTAGAGCTGGATGAACACAGC
>NW_025965706.1:63394-69441 GCF_021869965.1 Rhincodon typus
GGGGGGGGTGGGGGGGGGGGGGGGGGGGGGGGGGGGGGGAGTTGGGGTGTTGGAATGGGAAGGTATTGGACGGTAGAGCGATTCGGGTGAGGAAGACAATGCTGGACACTGCGACATGGGTTCACGCGCAAGCCGGTGTAAATGCTGCGGCTAAAAGTTCACCTGCGTCGTGAGACCTTGTTCCTCATCGTCCTGGCCGCTCAAAACTCTGCGCAGTTTCTCCATCGATTTTCACCAGAGGAAAAACACTAAGAAACGAAACTTCGCCAAAGCGCGAACTCCACAACAACGGATGGAACGGCCAGAAAACACCGGAGTCACTATTAAAACCATCCCCCCAACTATCGTATTCCTCTGTCTTTTGCACCCCGTACGGGTTAATATGTAACACAGGAAGTTGGGTGAACTGGTTATCATGGAAACCAAAGAACTAGAGGAGGATTTCAGAATTGTCTGATGCCCTCTGAAGCGGAGAGAAAGGGAAAGAAATAATTTGGCAAAACACGAGAAATGGGAATTGTGATACTGAAGCCCATGTGACTCTGAAGCTGCTCTTCTATTCAACGCCTTTCAAGGCTGAACCATGTCAACAACTGTACTTTTAGACATAAATATCCGAATATCTGTTTTGAAGAAGGGTCACTGGACTCGAAACGTTAAACTCTGATTTCTCTCCACAGATGTCGCCAGTCGTGCTGACTTTTTTTCCAGCAATTTCTATTATTTGTTTCTGAATATCCCTCGATTCACCTCCAATCCATAAACGCATCAGTTTCAAATATACTGAGCAGACCAGCCAAATCTCTCTCTGCAGTGCAGAATTCTAATGATTTACGGCCATTTGAGTGAAAAAATGGCTAATCTCAGTCCAAGATTTTCATTTCTTTATTCTAAAATAATGGCTCACGTTTTTAGATTCCCCAAACGGGGCAAACAGCCTCTTAGTGCCTAATCTGTTAGAGCCAATCTTGAAAGAGATCGACCCTCATTCTTCAAACATCTGGGGAGTATAAGCAAGCGTGTGCACTCTGCACAATGAATCACAATTCAATTGTAGACCTTAAATTCACACAGTCTTAAATACTGCATATTAAAATTAGAAGCAGGAGTAGTCTCTCAAGCTTGCTCCACTCTTTGAGTAGATCAAGATCTGATTGCAGACTCTACTTGCCTGTCTAGCTCCTCTGTTCTTTGACTCCTTTGTTCCTCAATAATCTATACCTCAGCCTTAAAAATAATCAGTGAACCCACATCCACCCTCTCTGGGGCAAATGAATGACTATCAAAGAGAAAACATTTCTCTTTTTCTCTGTCTTAAATGGGAAACCCCTTAGTTTGAAACTGCATCCTATTGTTCGAATCTCGCCTACAAGGGGAAATGTTTTCAAGATACAGCTTGTTACTGCCAGTCCCTAATCACCTTCAAGAGCATGGTTGTGAACCACCATCTTTAAACTGTTGCAAGTGGTGTAGGTACAACTGGAGTGTTGTTTGGTAAAGTTCCAGGATTTCAACCCGACAGCAATTGAGGAACAGTGATATATCTCTAAGTCAGAATGACATGTGACTTGGATGAGAATTTTCTTGTGTTGGTATTTCCATTGTTTTTTTAAATTCCTTAACAGGATGAGGGCATCACTGGCTAGGCAACATTTATTGCCTAACCCTAATTGCCCAGAGGGCAGTTCAGAGTCAACTACATTGCTGTGAGTCTGGAGTCACATGTAGGCCAGACCAGGATAGCAGTTTCCTTCCCTAAAGGACATTAATGAACCAGATGGGTTTTTCCAACAATCGACAGTGGATTCATGGTCATCATTAGATTCTTAATTCCAGATATTTTATTGAATTCAAATTCCACCTGTGTCCTAGCCCTTCATGATCTAGAAATCATGTGTTTGGAAAGTGCAACCTTGGAGACTTGGCAAGGTTGTTTCATCATTTTGTCACTATATACAATTTCCACAGTTTGTCACTGGTAGTTGGAATAAATTTCATTTCTAAAGCATATTTCAAATGGAGAAGCAGGTTGAAGAACCCAAAGATGGTACAGGGCTACTAGAAAGAGGTTGAAAAAGATACATTTTTTAGTAAAGCCAACTTGTGAAATGCAATCAAAGATCACCCCAATGTAACAGTCAGTAAAGTCGGCAAAGTTCCACTCTCTGATTAGATAGAGATGACCAGTGGTGGTTCAACCCGAGGGTCACCACACCTCAGGTGAAGGGAAAGATTGAGAGGGAGGGACCTTCATAATAACCTCAGAGAGTATGGGAATTAAACTCATATTGTTCGTGTCATAATGCATCGCAGACTAAGCAACCAACTCACGTCCAACTGTACTTTAATCTGCCAATCTATGACTGAAAGGCATTTCATTGTTATATATAAAATATTATTTCTGGAAATGCAAAGCTAAAACATACTAATCAAATACTGCCATATAGACTCATAGAATGAGACAGCACGGAAGTAGACCCTACGGTCCAACTTGTCCACGCTGACCAGAATTAGTCCCATTTGCCAGATTTGGCCCATATCCATTTAGACCCATCCAGATGCCTTTTAAATGTTGTAATTGTACCAGCCTCCACCACTTGCTCTGGTAGCTCGTTCCATACATGCACCACCCTTTGCTTAAAAATGTTGCCCCTCATGTCCCTTTTAAATCTTTCCCCTTTGACCTTAAACCTATGCCATCTAGTTTTGGACTCCTGTACTCTGGGAAAAAAAACCTTGGCTATTCACCCTGTCCATGCCCCTCATGATTTTATAAATCTCTATAAGATCACCGCTCAGCTTCTGACGCTCCAGGGAGAAAAGCCCCAGCGTATCCAGCTTCTCCTTTTAGCTTAAACCCTCCAATCATGGCAACATCCTTGTAAAACCTTTCTGCACCCTTTCAAGTTTAACAAAATCTTTTCTATAGCAGGAAGACCAGAATTGAACGCAGTATTGTAAAAGTGGCCAATTAATGTTGTGTACAGCCACAACATAACATCCCAATTCCTATACTCAGCGACCAGTAACCAATGAAGGCAAGTGTGCCAAATGCCTTCTTCACCAGCCTGTGTACTATGCCAACTTTTCATTACTGTACCATGCCAACTTTTCATTACTGTACCTATATCTGAATGTAGAATTAAAGCAGAAAAATATCCCAGACCAATAATTGACAACTTTTAAATACCCTTGTCAGGTAGGCCCCTCAGCCTACTTTTTCCAAGAGAGGAGAACCAGCCCTTTCTTAATACATATACATAGATTTTGCTGCTGTCATCCTTGCAAATCTTCTCTGCATCCTCTAGTGCCCCAATTTTAAGAGTACAACTTTGAGGTCTGTATATAACAAGTATAGTTAACCAAGTGTGTAAGAAGTGGGGAGGTTTAGGGAGTGAATTTCAGAGTCACAGAGTCATACAGCACAGAAACAGAGCTTTCGGCCCAACCAATCTGTGGCGAACATAATTCCAAACTAAACTAGTCCCACGTGCCTGTTCCTGGCTCATCTCCTGCCAAACCTTTCCTATTCATGTATGTATCCAAATGTCTTTTAAACATTGTAATTGTATCCGCATCCACCACTTCCTCAGGAAGTTCATTCCACACGCAAACCACCCTCTAAAAAAATTACCTCATGTCTTTTTTACATATCTCTCCTCTCACCTTAAAAATGTGCCCCCTAGTCTTGAAATTCCTCATCCTAGGGAAAACACAACTGCCATTAACTCTATCAATGCCCCTCATTATTTTATAAACTTCTATAAGGTCACCTCGCAACCTCCTATGCTCCAGTGAAAAATGTCCCAGCCTATCCAGCCTTTCTTTATAACTCAAACTTTCCATACCCGGCAACATCCTGGTAAATCTCTTCTGAACCCTCTCCAGCTTGATAATATCCTTCCTATAACTGGGCGACCAGAACTGTACACAATATTCCAGAGTACAACGTCAACATGACTTCCCAACTCCTATACACAAAGGACTGAGCAATGAAGGCAAGCGTGCCAAATTCCTTTTGTATCTTTAAAGAATTATGTACCCTCAACCCTAGGTCTCTCTGTTCTACAACACTATCCAAGGCCCTACAATTAATTGTATAAACCCTACCCTTGTTTGTTGTACCAAAATGCAATACCTCGCATTTATCCAAATTGAACTCTACCATTTTTCAGCCCATTGACCCTTGATGAAGATCCCTTTGTAAAACCTTCTTCACTGTCAACTATGCCACCAATTTTAGTGTCATCCGCAAACTTACTAACTATGCCTTCTATGTTCTCATCCAAATCATTTATATAAATGACAAACAAGAGAGAACCCAGAACCAATCCCTGTGGTATTCATTTAGTATCTCTCCCATCTGCTGGAGTTCAACACAAAGATGACCTCCTTGATCTTTAAGAGGCCGTACCTTCTCTCTAGTTACCCTCATGCTCTTAATGTACTTGTAGAATCTCTTTGGATTATCCTTAACTTTATATGCTAATGCTATCTCAGCTTCAGATTTAGGCATAAAAAATATCAGGAGTTGGAGCTCTGCACGCAGCCACTCCATACTTGCTTTCAATGGTAATTTTAAGGGTACACCACCATTTGACATAATAATTCCACTCAGGGGCTGACATGCTACAAAGTTCAGTTGCAAACCTCATATGTAAGCAAAAATAATCTTGGCTATCAAATCAAAGAAAAGTCACATCAAGTAATACTGGTCAATGATAAGCCACCATCCCTACACCCACCCCTATCCCATGAAGCTGGGAGAAGGGGAATTCAGAAATGTCATTGCCACTTCTGAGTTTATGATAGAGAGAAGATCATTACTGAAGCAGCTAAAAATGGTTGGGCAGAGGACAATGCAGTACTGAGAAACCCCTGCACAGATGTCCTGGGGTGACATTATTGATTTCCAGTTTCCACAACCATCTCCATTCATGTTTGATAGAAATCCAACCAATACAGAGATCTTGCCACTATTCCAAATGTCTCGTTTTCAAAGTCCCCTTGATATGAAAGGCAGTCACTGTTGCCTCCCTTCTGGAGTCAGCTCTTTTGTCCATTTATCGATTAAGGTTTAAATGAGGTCACCTTGACTGTGATGAATTTCCTACGTGGTTGTCAAGCCACGTTCTTCTATATATAATACCTAAAAGATCGTTGTTACATTAGCACATGGGGCTGAAGATGTTAATTTATTGTTGGAAAATCTGTGACTCAATCAAAATGTGTTCTGAATCTTCCAGCAGATATCAATACTAAGCACAGTGGTATCCATGATGGTGGTGGGAGTGGGTGAGGTGCTGCATGGGGTGAAGACCTTAGAAAAGTGTCTCATGCCATATAGTGAGCACTCTGTCATTCATTTAGTGAAGTTTTCATCCCTCCCCAAATTTCTGTGAGTGTGCAAAACTCAGAAGCAACAAAGGAGAAAAGTTTGAAAATTCAGCAAAACTGCTGGCCAGTGTTAAACTGTATGCACTGACATCGACAAATCTATGAACAAAGAAAAGTATATGCCGACAGCAAGAGAAACTGCTTTTCCCTGTCCTGTCACCGTGAGTACCAAGATGTGGGAACTTTAAAATGTCGGAGTATTATATATATTTTCATCTGTTCTTAAGGGGATTTGTGCTTTTTAAATTATTCTGTATGAACTATTGTCAGGCAATTTTTTTTTCACTGCAATTTGACTAATTTATTTGTCTCTCAAAAGACTCTGGTTCACTGCTGGATCACCGGCTTTATTACATCAGAGGAGCAGTAAAGTTGATGTTTTGGGTTGGGACCCTTCTTCAGAAACTACTTCAGAAACTTGACCTGGAGTTACATTGATGACTGTATCGGCACCACCTCGTGCTCCCACGAGGAGCTCGAACAGTTCATACACTTCACTAACACCTTCCACCCCAACCTTAAGTTTACCTGGACCATCTCTAACACCTCTCTCCCCTTCCTGGACCTCTCTGTCTCCATATCGGGCAACCACCTAGAAACCGATATTCATTTCAAGCCCACCGACTCCCACAGCTACCTAGAATACTCCT
>NW_025965706.1:69941-78260 GCF_021869965.1 Rhincodon typus
GTCTAGGCCCGAAATGCCAGCCTTCCTGCTCCTCTGATGCTGCTTGGCCTGCTGTGTTCATCCAGCTCTACACCTTGTTATCTCAGATTCTCCAGCATCTGCAGTTCCTACTATCTCTGAATATATTGGTGTGTTATTTGTTAGCCCCAGTATCCCAGGATACTCGTGTAACCACTTCAGAAGTGTCCTGAAAGTGGGGTCAATGAAGGTTTCTCCCTGGACATAGATCGTTGGGGGATTGACCCTAAGGCTGAGCAGCTCTTGTCTGAAACTGCTTAGAAAAGGAGCTGAAACGAAGTTTGCAGACGCTCCACTGAGCAGAGACAAGCTGGAGTTGCTTTCCGAGCAGCATAACCACATGAATTGCATATACACACACACACACACACACACACACACGCTCACTCATACATACACATACACAATCTCGTGCACACACATACTCTCACACAAACACACAGTCTCTCTCTCACACACACACACACACATCATTTAACCACATTTTACTGTATCTCTCTCATCGCTTTTGAAGGCAGCTCTGTCGTGGCAGATGCAAACCTTTTGTGTCTCACTATCTAGCCACTGTGTGTCAGGAAGTGAGGGGGGAGGGGACTATGCTTTTAAAAAGAGGTGATGCTCCCAGTTCCAAAGTTTGTGGTTCTCAGCCCTATTCCAGAAAACTGCAGCAAAACCTGTTGGCATTGGAAGGCAGCGCTGCAGAGGTGCAGGGAATCATAACAGCACTTTGAGAGATTAGAGCTGTACAAAGGTATTTCTGTTTCCACTAAGCTGCAAATATTAGATATTATGATTTTACTTATGAATCCCACATGTACTAAGATGCATTGAAAAGTATTGTTTTGCATGCTAACCAGGTAAATCATACCTTACACAAGTATATTAGGGTAATAGAACAGAGTGCAGAATATAGTGTTACAGCTACAGAGAAGGTGTAGAGAAAGATCAGTTCTAATATATGAGAGGTCCGTGCAAAAGTCTGATAATAATGGTGAAGAAGTTGTTCTTGAATCTATTGGTACATGTTTTCAAACTTTTGTATCTTCTGCCAATGGAAGAGGGTGGAAGAGAGTGTAACTAGGATGGGAGGGGTCTTTGATTATGCTGCTTGCTTTTCCAAGGCAGCGGGAAGGGTAGACGGAATCAATGGAAGGAAGGCTGGTTTTTGTGATGGACTGGGCTGTGTTCACAACTCTCTGTCATTTCTTGCAGTCTTGAGCAGAGTAGTTACCGTACCAAGCTGTGATGCATCTGGATAGGAAATGTTTTATGGTGCATCTGTAAAAATTGGCATGAGTCATTGTGGACATGCTGAATTTTCTTAGCCCCCTGAGGAAGTACAGCATATTTGAAATGACAATGGAAAATACAGCAGAATTTTAACTTCTGAAATCTCTGTGGTCAATTTACCATCAGCCTTCAACAGTTCGAAATGAACAGCAGAAAGCTCACTTTCTGCAAAGCTCATTTGTTTTTGTTAAAAGTTAAACAACATTTTATCATCTGGTTAGAAATGATGCCATTAGCTGCATTGTGCTATGGTGACAGAGAAACTCATGTTTGACTGTCCCTAAGAGGGCTGCTGAATGAGTCTTTGAACATTCTGGCAAATAGCACAGTTGCGGTTTGCAAATCCTAGAGCTGGCAGAATGAGATCTACTGACCCTTTCTTTGTTGTTGCTGTCTGCTAACATTGGAGATACTGGGGAAACGCATTGCAGAGAAGACCAAGAGAGAGATTGAATTGAGGCTTTTAAAATCTCAAAGCGGTTTCCATCAAGTCAATGAGGAATAAGACCATAAGATGAGGAGGCTTTGGCCTAGTTGTATTATCACATAGTCTATGAATCCAGGTAATTCTCTGGGAACCAGGTCTGAATCCTGCCAGCAGTTGATGGTGGAATTTGAATTCAATAAAAATCTGGTCTTTAAGAGTCTGAACATTGCCAGATTTGTTGGGAAAAACATCTGGTTTGCTAACCCCTTTTAGGGAAGGAAATCTGCCATCCTTACCTGATCTGGACTACATGCGACTCCAGACCCACGGTGATATGGTTGACTCAATTAGAGATAGGCAATAAATACTGGCCTGGCTAGAGACATCCACATCCCGTGAATGAATAATGAAAAACAGAAGATAGAGTAATAGAATTAGGCCATTTGGCCCATTGAGTATTCTCCACCATTCAATCATGGCTGATGTGTATCTCAACCTCATTCCTCACTCCATTACTGCTTCCAACTGGTGAGTTGGAATTCATGAGAAAGATCAGCCATGATCTTTATTTAATGGCAGAGCAGGCTCAATGGCCCTTTTGGCCTACACCTGCTCCTATGTTCTTATGTTAATCCCTCAACCAAATATTGATTATATTAGTGGAACATGCTGTGCATAAATTGGCAACTGCATTTTTTATTTGATACAGTTTGGTTTATTATTGTCACAAGAACTGAGATACAGATTGTTTTGCAAGCTATCCAGACAAATTACATAAGTGAATCAGGGTAATAGAACAGAATGCAGAATATAATGATACAGCTACATAGAAGGTGCAGAAAAAATGAGAGGTCCGTACAAAAGTCTGATAACAGCGGGGGTGAAGATGTTCTTGAGTGACTACAGCTTAGAAAATACTTTGATGATGGTGGAATTCATTGTATAAATGAAAAGCCTCTGTTTTTAAATAGTATTAGCATGTGAGTGTTTTGACTGAAATCTTTGGGTGGGACTTGAACCCAATACATTCTGGCTCAGAGGGGTGCCATTTGAGATCAAGAGAGCCGTCTTGATGTTCCAGGGAGTTGTTCAAGTGGCACTCGGGGTTATGATGGACTGGAAAAGCAGTTCCTGGAAACCTCACATACAGCATGACACTGAATCATCTGCAGCAGCGGGAAGTAGGGCTGCAGTCACACCAGTCTCCTGTGACTTTGTTGCCCAATCAGTTTGCAGGAGGAAGTAAACATTTTCTGACGTCATGACTTCAGTTTTCCATTTCTTTGCTTTCACTTGTAAATCCAGGAATTCTTCCCCAGTCGTTGTGGTTGGAATCGAACAAGATTGCAAGAAGTGAGGATAGCCAACAATGTGCGGCCTACTCCTACCTCCCTCCCTCTGTCTCACACCTCTGCTTTGACCATGTGACATACGTCAATTCAACTTTTCCTTTGTCTTTCTTTCCCTCTCTCTGTTTCTCTTTCCCTCTTTCTGTCACACACACATTTCATCATTTTCCTTATTTTTCCCAGCATCAGAGACAGAGCCATAAAGTCGTACAGCACAGAAAAGACCTTTTAGTCCAACTTGTCAATGCTGACCATGTTTCCCAAACTAAACTAGTCCCATTTGCCTGCACTTTTCCCATATCCTTCTTAAAACTTCCAATCCATATACCCATCCAGTTGTCTTTTAAATGTTGTAATTGTACCAGCCTCCACCACTTCCTCTGCAGCATGTTCCATACACACACCACCGTCTGCATGAAAAAGTTGCTCCTTAGGTACCTTTTAAGTCTTTCCCCTCTCACCTTAAACCTATGCCCTCTACTTTTGGCCTCCTTTACCCTGGGGAAAAAATACCTCTGCTGTTCACCTTATCTATGCCCCTCATAATTTTATAAACATTTATAAGGTCACGCCTCAGCCTGCAATGCTCCAGGGAAAATAGCCCCAGTCTGTTTAGCCTCTCATTATAGCTCAAAACATCCATACCCGGCAACAACCGTATAAATCCCAAGGTCTCTTTGTTCGGCAACACTCCCCAGGACCTTGCCATTAAGTGTATAAGTCCTGCCTTGGTTTGCCTTGCCAAAATGCAACACCTCACATTTACCTAAATGAAGCTCCATCTGATCAAGGTTCCATTGTACACTGAGATAACCTTCTTTATTGTCCACCATATCACCAATTTTGGTGTCATCTGCAAACTTACTAACCATATGCTTTGTTATCTAATGAGGAAAATGTTGCGCAGCTTGTATCTATTGGAGAAGCAAATTACTGCAGATGCTAGAATCTGAACTTAAAATGAAAAAGCTGGAGATCACAGCGGGTCAGGCAGCATCTACGGAGGGAAAGCAAGCTAACATTTTGAGTCTAGGTGATTCTTCATCAGAGTTGATGGAAGTGTGGAGGGGGCAGCATTTATGCGATAGTAGGAGTGGTGGGGGAGAAGGGAATGTTTGGAATACTGGAGGAGAAAGGATGTTGATATTTCAGTTAAAGTGATTGGGATGTGAGAAAGGCAGAACAATGGTTTGGCAAACTGCCAGACTGGAAAGAACAGACAGTCCCACTGCGCCGGGGGAAGGGGAGAGGGTGTGACAGAGAATATAACGAGCTAAGCTAAAATAAAGAAAAGGATGGGTGTCTGTTGGAGTTTAGCTGAATAAGAAGTTGATCTTACTGAAAGAACTGAGGTTTTGAGTTACCCCTGACCTCTATTATCCCTTTTACTGGGCCTTTAACGCTCAGCCGGTAAACATTCAGCAGTGTGGTGGTGCTAATCAAAGGGTTTAAAGATAAATTCACACAGGGGTGGGGTAGTGGCAGCATGACAAGAACAACCTGCATTCACATAGCACACTAAGAAATTTTGCAGGAATGGTCACAAAGGACATGTTCTCTCTTGGGAGAGTCTAGGGCCAGAGGGCATTGTCTCAGAATAAATGGGCACCAATTTAAGACTGAGGTGAGGAGGAATTTCTTCTCTTAGAGTCTGTGGATTGCTTTGCCACAGAGAGCTGCAGGGGGCAGAATCCTCATGTATATTGAAGACTGAGACGGATAGGTTCTCTATCAGGTGTTGTGACAGGAATGGGGATGCGAGGAATTTTGGGTCAGCCGTGATCCTATTGAATTTCAAAGCAGGCTTGAGGGGCCGAATGGCCTGCTCCTGTTCCTATTTCTAATGGTGGATGATGTTTGACTCCAAGCCACATAACGTGATGGCAGGGCATTTGACAAAAAATTCAGTTCCAGACATCAGTTTTAAGGAACAAAGAGAGACAGAGAGAGACTGGGGTTTGGTGGGGGTGGGGGCGGGGGGTGGTGGTGGTGGAGGTGGTGGGGTAGCGTGCAGGTACGGAATTCTGGAGGTGGGATAATGACTAAATAATGCAGGACTTCTCCAGGCTTCAGGCTTCAGGCTTCAGAGACAGTAAGGGGTACGGTTAAGATTCCAAGTTAAAATGATCAAATTCATTGGTACAATGGTCATGCACTGAGGCCACTGAGGCAGAGGACGTGTGAGTTCAAATAGTAGCCACTTGGGGCTCCTTTTTGGGAGTGGGATGTAAAACTGATGCCTTGTCAATTGCTCATTAAATGCCTCTTACGAATGAGAGCAGGGGGTGACATCACCTCAGTGGCTTGGCTACTCTTTACCATGTACACGCATGTTCAATCGTCTCTGACCCCTGAGACCACAATGGTGAGTCAACCTTGTGAACTGCAGCATCTAAAGCTGTGGAGTTCTCACAGTCTGGGCCCTGTTTAACCTTTCCTTGTCGAGTCAGAGAGCTCCACAGCTCAGAAGAAAGGCTCTTTGGTCCATTGAGCCCATGCTAGTCAAAAGTAACGACCTAACTACTCAAATCCCATTTCCCAGCACTTGGCCTATAGCCTTTTATGCCTTGGCATCGCTAGAACACATCTAAGTACTTCGAAGGTAGACAGTGTAAGCATAGCTTCCAGCCCAGTTATTTCTTAAATGTTATGAGGGTTTGTGCCTCTATTGCCCTTACAGGCTGCGAGTTTCAGATTTCCACCACATCCTCTGGGTGAAAAAGCTTTTACTCACGTCCCCTCTAAACCTCTTTCCCGTTACCTTTAATCTATGGCCTCCCCCCCACCCCCGGTCATTGATTCTCCTCGATAGAGGGAAAAGTTTCTTCATATCTACCCTATCCATGCCCCTCAACATTTTATATATCTTAATCATGTCCCCTCTCAATCTCCTCTGCTCCATGGAAAGCAACCCCAATCTGCCCAATCTCGCTTCATAACTGAAACTCTCCAGGCCAGGCAACATTCTGGTAAATCTATCCAGACTTGTAAACATCCTGTTAAATCTCCTCTGAACCCTCTCTCGTGCTTATTATAGAGTCATAGATATGTACAACATGGAAATGGACCCTTCAGTCTAACTAGTCTGTACTGGCCAGATACTCTAAATTAATCTCGTCTCATCTGCCAGCATTTGGCCCATAACCCTCTATTCATATACCCATCCAGGTGCCTTATAAATGTTGTAATTGTACCAGCATCCACCACTTTCTCTGGCAGCTGATTCCATAATCGCACCACCCTCTGCGTGAAAAAGTTGTCCGTTAGGTCCCTTTTAAATCTTTCCCTCAAAACTCAACCTTATGCCCTCTAATTTTGGACTCCCCTACCCTGGATATTCACCATATCCATGCTACTCATGGTTTTATAAACCTCTATAAGTTCACCCCTCAGCCTCTGACATTCCAGGAAAATTAGCCTCAGCCTGTTCAGCCCCTCCCTATAGCTTAAGCCCTTCAAGCCTGGCAACATCCTTATAAATCTTTTCTGAACCCTTTCAAGTTTCATAACATCTTTCCTATATCAGGGAGACCAGAACTGTACGCAGTATTCCAACATGCCCTAACCAATGTCCTGTACAGCCACAACATGACATCCTAATTCCTATACTCAATTGAATACTCATTAGAAAACTACCTTCACTCCTGATCCCCTGAATGAACTTCCTTTGAACAGAAAGGTGCATTATAAAAGAGGCTGTTGATATAAGTCTCCACGAGAGGAAGTGGCAGCTGGTGTGGTACTGTACAGATGAGGGGCTGTTTATATCATCCAATTCTCAACACTGAAAGCAGATTTAAATGTAAATTTAGAATTCACTTGTATTACCAAACCATCACCTGACATTGAGTCATCGACAAGAGGAAGGAAGTACAGATGTTGCAGATTTTAAAAAATTGTTATGTTTTCTCCCAAGCATGAGGTGGCATGACTAATCTGTATTGGTTACACATATCCTGCACTCTCGCAATAAAACATATTAGGTGGGTTATTTATAGAACAGTTTATAAAAAGCTTCAGTGCAAGTTATTGAAGGTCAGAGGTGCACTGAAGCTCAATGGGAATCACTGATAAACCCATGCTGAATGGATCTTAGTAATAAATTAATATTTTTGAATAAAGGATAAGTATAAAGGTGCACAAACGCCTCCAACTGTGCAGCATTCCATCAATAGTGCACCAGGAAGACCAATCTACAGTTTGTGCACAAGATTCTATCATGCAATTTGTACCCACACCCTCCAGACTTAGTGGTTAGCGTGCTGTTAACAGAATGCCAAATCAGCCTTGGCTCCGATGAATGAAAAAATGGCAATCTTATGGTTCAGAGATCGGTTTATTTAGGTATCAGACTACTTGTATGTTGGAGGTTTCATGTTAAAAAAAAAACCTCGATGTGTGGCAGCAAGACAAACGTGAGGACCATACTTATTGGTTATGTGATGGTTCCTTCATCATGCACCAGTTGGGAGAACTGTCAATAGGTGCCATTTCAATCTTTTAATAAACTTGCATTTGATAAAGAAATGTGATTTATGGACTCAGCCTGGACTACATGCTGTGTAGGTATAGAAATTGTCCTTAATTGAGTGCAGATAGGAGTCTCGATCTCTCAGTTCCCATTCTCATGTCATCCAGTCTGAATACTGGAAAATTCAGCTCAGCAAGGCAAGCCACAACAGTTCCCAACCCATACTGATGTCTAAGGGAGGCAAAGGTCCAGGAATAGAGACTGTGAGAGAGTGCATAGTGCAAAAAACAGTTTAGTGATATACAGTCTTCTACAACTTGAAGATTAAAATACAAGATATATCGGAGGTAGTGCAGCATAGAATGATGCCTGGGCACCAAAGGTTGAATTACAAGAAGAGTTTGCAAACTAGGGTTACATGCTCTGCAAATTTTGATGGTAACGGGCTGATTTGATCAAAGCTTTCAAAATATGCAGGGGAACAGGTACAGTTAATTTATAAAGAAATGAGGCAATATTTAGCTACAGAGTTTGAGTGTTTTGCTGGTGTGTGAGTGCCTGCGCGTACAAGTGAGTGGGTGTTTCTGAGTATACATCTATGCCTGTGCGTGAGTGTGCATGTGTGGCTGAAAGGAAAGGGGAGGAAATGAACGGGAGAGAGAGAGTGAGAGGTATCGGAAAGCAGAGGAGAAGGGTCAGGGGACAGAAGAGGGAGTGGGAGAGTGGGGGGAGGAGGGAGTTGGTGGGAGGAGGGAGTGGGGGAG
>NW_025965706.1:78760-79352 GCF_021869965.1 Rhincodon typus
GTGGAGAGTGCAATAAATGAATTAGAGAGGGAGCAGTTTGCAAACGGTGGAGAGTGCAATAAAAACACGAGAGCGCACGCGCGCCGTGGCACTGGAGCCGAATTTTGTTGTTGTCTGCACGGTGAGGTCGCTTCCTGTTTCCGACCTTAACAAGATGGCGGCTCCGCGTGAACGGGCGGACGTTGCGTCACCTTGGACCGGAAGTGTCCTGGGACTGTGTTTTGGTTCTGAGTTGGAGACATCCCAAAGCTCAGTTTCCAATAATCTGTCATTAATCTGTGAAAATAGGGTCCTTTCTTCATTAATAGGGTGTAATTATTGATTAATCTTCATTATCTGTCATTAACCTGTTAAAATAGGGTCAATTCCTCATCAATAGATGTAATTATTGATTAATGTTTATTATCTGTCATTAACCTGTTAAAATAGGGTCAATTCCTCATCAGTTTATGTAACTATTGATTAATCTTCAGTATCTGTCATTAACCTGTTAAAATAGGGTCAATTCCTCATCAATTTATGTAACTATTGATTAATCTTCAGTATCTGTCATTAATCTGTAAAAAATAGGGTCAATTCCTCATCAGTTTAT
>NW_025965706.1:79852-80029 GCF_021869965.1 Rhincodon typus
AGGGTCAATTCCTCATCAGTTTATGTAACTATTGATTAATCTTCAGTATCTGTCATTAACCTGTTAAAATAGGGTCAATTCCTCATCAGTTTATGTAACTATTGATTAATCTTCAGTATCTGTCATTAATCTGTAAAAAATAGGGTCAATTCCTCATCAGTTTATGTAACTATTGAT
>NW_025965706.1:80039-82895 GCF_021869965.1 Rhincodon typus
TTTATGTAACTATTGATTAATCTTCAGTATCTGTCATTAATCTGTAAAAAATAGGGTCAATTCCTCATCAGTTTATGTAACTATTGATTAATGTTTAATATCTGTCATTAACCTGTTAAAATAGGGTCAAGTCTTCATCAATTTATGTAACTATTGATTAATCTCCAATATCTGTCATTAACTGTCAAAATAGGGTCAAGTCTTCATCAATGGGTGTAATTATTGATTAACGTTTATTATCCGTTGTTAATCTGTCAAAATAGGATTAATTCTTCGTCAATAGGTGTAATTATCGATTACTTTTCATTATCTGTCATTAGTCTGTTAAAACAGGGTCATTTCTTCATCAATGGGTGTAATTATTGGTTAATCTTCATTATCTGTCATTAATCTGTTAATATAGGGTCAATTCCTCCTCAATAGATGTAATTATTGAATAATCTTTTTTGTCTGTCATTCATCTATCAAAATAGGGTCAATTATTCATTAATAATTGTAATTATTGAATAATCTTTATTATCTGTCAATAATCGGTCAAAATAGGGTGAATTCCTCATGAAGAGGTGTAGTTATTGATTCATCTTTATTATCTGTCATTAATCTGTTAAAATAGGATAAATTCTTCATCAATCGGTGTAATTGATTAATCTTCATTATCTGTTATTAATCTGTTAAAATAAGGTCAATTCCTCGTGAATAGGTGTAATTTATTGATTAATCTTCATTGTCTGTCATTAATCTGTAAACATAGGGTAACTTCCTCCTCAAAAGGTGTAATTATTGATTTATCTTTATTATCAGTCATTAATCTGTCAAAATAGGGTCAATTCTTCATTAATAGGTGTGATGATTGATGGATCTTTATTTGTCATTAATCTGATAAAATAGGGTCAATTTTTCATAATAGGTGTAATCATTGATTAATCTTTATTATCTATCATTAATCTGTAAAAATAAGGTCAGTTTTGTGCTAAATTGTCTGTAGTGTTCAGGGACATGTAGATTAGGTGGGTTATAGGGGGATGGGTCTGAGTGGGATGCTCTGAGGGTCAGCGTGGACTTGTTGGGCTGAAGGGCCTGTTTCCACACTGTAGGGATTCTATGATCTAAATTCTTCAGAATAGGTGTGATGATTGATTGATCTTTATTTGTCATTAATCTGATAAAATAGGGTCAATTTTTCATAATAGGTGTAATCATTGATTAATCTTTATTATCTGTCATTAACCTGTCAAAATAGGGTCAATTCCTCATGAAGAGGTGTAGTTATTGATTCATCTTTATTATCTGTCATTTATCTGTCAAAATAGGCTGAATTCTTCATCAATCGGTGTAACTATTGATTAATATTTATTATCTGTCATTCATCTGTCAAAATAGGGTCAATTCTTCATCAATAGGTGTAATTATTGATTCATCTTCATTATCTGTCATTAATCTATCAAAACAGGAAAACTACTTCATCAATAGGTGTAATCATTGATTAATCTTCGTTATCTGTCAATAATCTGTTAAAATAGGGTCAATTCCTCCTCAATAGGTGTAATTATTGATTGATGTTCATTATCAGTCATTAATCTGTAAAAATAGGGTCAATTCCTCCTTAATAGGTGTTATTAATGATTAATCTTTATTATCGGTCATTAACCTGTCAAAATAGGGTCAATTCTTCATCAAAAGGTGTAATTATTGATCAATCTTCATTTTCTGTCATTAATCGGTCAAAATAGGGTCAATTCCTCATGAAGAGGTGTAGTTATTGATTCATCTTTATTATCGGTCATTAATCTGTTAAAATAGGATAAATTCTTCATCAATGGGTGTAATTGATTAATCTTCATTATCTGTTATTAATCTGTTCAAATAGGGTCAATTCCTCGTGAATAGGTGTAATTTATTGATTAATCTTCATTGTCTGTCATTAATCTGTCCACATAGGGCTCTTGCTATATGTTCGATCTATTTAGCGACTTGTGAGTGCACTTTCGTCTGTCCTTCTGTTGACTGATCCATTGTCCTGAATTTGTCTTGATCCCCCTGTACTGACGGTTTTGTTGGCCCCTGCCTGTGATTGCAGACCAAAAAAAACCCGTTGATGTTGTTGACTGGCCGTGTCCTGAAAGGGTCTGTGTTTCCGGGTTCCAGTCTCATCAACGAATCACCATCAGTGTAATTCACATTTATTTTGGCTGTTACTGTTGTGCAACCTTTGAAGCTCCGCGTGCGTCCCCGTGAATCGGGTTAATTTTTGAATTTGTGATCACCTACGATCCGCGGCACAGGCTGTCCCCACCACTCTGCGATTACGAGCGGAGAATGTAATTCGGTGTGGTCGCAAGTCGGATTCCCGAGTACACGAAGAGACAACTTCTGTAAGTGCTGTTCAATGTTCGCACGCCTTTCCTGTAAACGTGAACAGCGGCGCGGGGTCGTGTTGCGAACACTTGTGCATCACACGCTTACAATTAAGGTTGCGCACGATCTCGTTCGCGAACAAATGCTCGCATGTGTTCCCCCTTAAAATTAACATCTGTTTGTGGGTGTGATCTCATTCGTAACTGTGAGCATTTGTACCTACAAGTGAAAGTTTGCACAGGAAAAGCTTCTTCCTGTCCAGCCTATTGTCACCCTCCGAATTTCATACTTCTCAGTCACATCCCCCCTCAATCTCCTCAGTTCGAAGGCAAAATAAAACCTCAGATTGTCCCACCTGTCCAGCTCCAGGCAATATACTGATAAATCTCTCCCAGCACGAGGCAACATCCTGGTAAATCTCTCCCAGCCCCTGAGACAACATCCAGGTAAATCGCTCCCAGCCCCTGAGGCAACATCCTGGTAAATCTCTCCCAGCCCCTG
>NW_025965706.1:83395-83575 GCF_021869965.1 Rhincodon typus
AGCTCGTAGTCAAAGTG
This sequence comes from Rhincodon typus, assembly GCF_021869965.1. Taxonomy (NCBI): domain Eukaryota; kingdom Metazoa; phylum Chordata; class Chondrichthyes; order Orectolobiformes; family Rhincodontidae; genus Rhincodon; species Rhincodon typus. The sequence continues at coordinate 83,413 of NW_025965706.1, forward strand.
ACTGTCTGGCTTGTTTTGGTCCCAGAACCTAGCGATTGGAGGAGGAGGAGGAAGGGGGGTGGGGTGGGGGGCACGGAGAGAGAGAGAGAGAGAGAATTATACAGCAAGGCGACACAGCACTTGGCCCACGTCGACCCGAAGAGATGGTGCCCACCTCTGACAT
>NW_025965706.1:83675-84284 GCF_021869965.1 Rhincodon typus
GGAGGACAGTCCCTGATTCTCGCCCGTCCTGGCACTCCCCATCCGTCGTTTCGCTCGCACCCTACCCCCCCTCGGCTCCTTTCGATTCCCGGTGGAGCTGCGGCGGTGGGGGGGTGGTCTGCCACATCCATCCGTCTCCCATAGCCGAATGATCCGCGAGGCCCCTGACCAAGTCAGGAGGGAGCAAGCCGGGGTGGGGGTGCAGCTGGGGAGCTGATGCGTTGGGAGTCCCGTTTGCCCCCCTCTTTCACCCGCCACCACCCCCCCAACTATGGGGCAGGAGAGAGTGGGGAGGCGGGGGGGCCTCTCCCTCACAGGTTCATCGGGGGAGGCTCTGATCTCCGTTTGCAGATCCAGTACTGGGGGCTGCTACAGACTGCATTCGACCAAGCCCCTCGGTGCAGGTACACACAGTTCTTGAATGCCTCCAGCTCGTAGTCAAAGTGACTGTCTGGCTTGTTTTGGTCCCAGAACCTAGCGATTGGAGGAGGAGGAGGAAGGGGGGTGGGGTGGGGGGCACGGAGAGAGAGAGAGAGAGAGAATTATACAGCAAGGCGACACAGCACTTGGCCCACGTCGACCCGAAGAGATGGTGCCCACCTCTGACAT
>NW_025965706.1:84784-85367 GCF_021869965.1 Rhincodon typus
AGCCTCCCACTCTCTCCCTATTTATTTCAGAACCCCCTTCCCCTCCCCCTTTTCTGATGAAGGGTCTAGGCCCGAAACGTCAGCCTCTCTGCTCCTATGATGCTGCTTGGCCTGCTGTGTTCATCCAGCCCTGCACCTTGTTGTCTCGGATCTCCAGCATCTGCAGTTCCTACTATCTCTCTCTCGCACACACTCTTTCTCTCACACACACTCTCTCTCTCACACACTGTCTCTCTCTCACACACTCTGTCTCTCTCACACACTCTGTCTCTCTCACACACTCTGTCTCTCACAGACACTCTGTCTCTCACACACACTCTCTCTCACACACACTCTCTCTCTCACACACACACTCTCTCTCTCATACACACTCTCTCTCTTGCACTCTCACTCTCACACCCACTCTCTCTCACACACTTTCTCTCTCACACACACTCTCTCTCTCACACACACACTCTCTCTCTCACACACACTCTCTCTCTCACACACACACTTTCTCTGACACACGCACTCTCTCTCTGACACACACTCTCTCTCACACATACTCTCTCTCACGCACACACTCTCTCTCTCACACACACTC
>NW_025965706.1:87681-87951 GCF_021869965.1 Rhincodon typus
GGGGGGTATCCCATTCCCCCTCCTGCCTTGTCGATGGTGGGACAGACTTTGGGGAAGAGGGAGGGAGTCACTCGCTGCAGTATTCCCAGCCTCAGACCTGCTCCTGTAGCCACAGGATTGATATGGGGCTGGGGGTCCACGGGTCAGTTTCTGCTCAATGGGGACCCCCAGGGTGTTGATATTGAACGGGGAAGGGGTTTGGGGTCCGTGGGGACGGTGTAGAGCGGGAGTGAACGGGAAAGGGGTTTGGGGTCCATGGGGACGGTGTAG
>NW_025965706.1:88051-88591 GCF_021869965.1 Rhincodon typus
TCTGTCTCCCTTTCTCTCTCCAATTCTCTCTCTCTTTGTCTGTCTCTCTCTCTCCCCCTTTGTCTATCTCTGTCTCTCTCTCCCTCTGTCTCTTCCTCTCTCTCCGTCTGTCTCTCTCTTCCTCTCTCCCTCTGTCTCTCCCTACCTCTGACTATCTCTGTCTCTCTCTCTCTCCATCTGGTGAGGGAGGGGGTGATGCTGCTTTGTCCCTGGACCATATTGAGTTTCCCCAGTGCTGTCGGAGCTGCCCCCCCCCCGTCCAGAGAAAGTGGGGGGTATCCCATTCCCCCTCCTGCCTTGTCGATGGTGGGACAGACTTTGGGGAAGAGGGAGGGAGTCACTCGCTGCAGTATTCCCAGCCTCAGACCTGCTCCTGTAGCCACAGGATTGATATGGGGCTGGGGGTCCACGGGTCAGTTTCTGCTCAATGGGGACCCCCAGGGTGTTGATATTGAACGGGGAAGGGGTTTGGGGTCCGTGGGGACGGTGTAGAGCGGGAGTGAACGGGAAAGGGGTTTGGGGTCCATGGGGACGGTGTAG
>NW_025965706.1:89091-90185 GCF_021869965.1 Rhincodon typus
GAGCCTGGCCTCAACTACACAATTCCCAGTAACTATATGGTGACTATAAACAATCTTACAGTGAGCCTGGCCTCATCAAAACACCTGTCAGTATCTAAATGTATCTATAATGACCAGATAATCTGGTTTTTAAACTCACTCTGACATAGACTTCACTGACCTCTGTCTGTTTCTCTGTCCATTTGACTTAATCTTGCTCATTTTATAATTTCATTTTGTTATTTTCCACCCCCAGTTGTTGTTCAGAAAGTGGTGGTAAGCAAGCCTCTTGAACTGCAGGATGCCATATGTTGAAGTGTACCCACAGTGCTATTAGGGAAGGAATACCAGGATTTTGTCCCAGTGACGCTGAGGGAATGGTGACACATTTCCATATTAGGATAGTGAGTGGCTTGGGAGAGTGGGCTGGCGGGGTGGACGGGGGAGCTTGTAGGTGGTGGTGTTCCCATGTATCTGCTGACCTTGTCCTTCTAGAACAAAGAGGTTGTGTGTTTGGAAAGTTCTGCCGAAGGAGATTTGATTAATTTCTACAGTGCATCTTGTAGATGGCAGACAATGCAGCCACGGAGCTTCAGTGATGGAGGGACTGTTGGCAGTTGTGGTGCCAGTTAAACAATCTTCTCCAGAGGTTTTGGAGCTGCACTCATTTAAGGAAATGGAGTATGTCCCATAACACTCCTGACTTATGCCTTGTAGATGGTGGACCTGCTTTCAGAGTCAGGTGGTAGTTACTCGCTGCAATATTCAAAACCTCTGACCTGTTCTTGTTGCCACTGCACTTACATGGCCAGTCTCGTTTAGTTTAAGGATAATGATAATCCCCTGGATGTTGGGGGATTCAGTGTTAGTCAATGAATGTCAAGTGAGGGTGGTTAGACTGTCTTTTATTGGAAATGGTCTTTGCCGGGCATTTGTGTGGTGCAAATGTCACTTGTCACTTTTCAGCCCAAGAGCGGATATTGTCCAGATCATACTGCATTTGGACATGGAATGCTTCAGTTTCTGATCAGTCGCAAATGGTGCTGAACAGAGTGCACTCAGTGGCAAACATTCCCACTTCTGACCTCATGATGAAGGAAAGGTCATTGGTGAAA
>NW_025965706.1:90685-90856 GCF_021869965.1 Rhincodon typus
CCCCTGGGGCAACATCCTGGTAAATCTCTCCCAGCCCCTGAGGCAACATCCTGGTAAATCTCTCCCAGCCCCTGGGGCAACATCCTGGTAAATCTCTCCCAGCCCCTGAGGCAACATCCTGGTAAAATCTCTCCCAGCCCCTGGGGCAACATCCTGGTAAATCTCTCCCAG
>NW_025965706.1:91650-92183 GCF_021869965.1 Rhincodon typus
AAATCTCTCCCAGCCCCTGGGGCAACATCCTGGTAAATCTCTCCCAGCCCCAGGGCAACATCCTGGTAAATCTCTCCCAGCCCCTGGGGCAACATCCTGGTAAATCTCTCCCAGTCCCTGAGGCAACATCCTGGCAAATCTGATGGTGTTCAGGGTCGAAACTCCATCCCTCGGCCCGTCCCCTCCCTATCGTGAGGGATTTGGCCTCCTGGCCGGCTTCCCCTCTCGGATACAGGCGGAAGAGATTGGAAACACCTTACCATACGCTGCTTGTACTCCTCAGAGGCTTCGAGAACGCTGCTATCCCAGGGATTCGGCCCGAAACGATAAACTTTAGCAGGGTCCAGTTGCCAAAACCTGGGAAAACGAAATGCCGGGCCACGTCAAATACGGAAGGCAGCTCCCGGCCCGGGTGCCCCCTGATGGCACAGCGCGATCCCAAACAACGGGAAGCAGGGGGCTGTTCAAGGGGAGACTGGTCGGTGGGACTTGGTCGCCATTGGGAGGGGAAGGGGGAGCGGGAAGGGAGGGAG
>NW_025965706.1:92683-98215 GCF_021869965.1 Rhincodon typus
CACACTCTCTCTCACGCACACACACTCATACACACACACTCTCACGCGCACACACTCTCTCACGCACACACTCATACACACACACTCTCTCTCACACACACTCTCTCTCGCACGCACACTCTCTCTCGCACGCACACTCTCTCTCGCACGCACACTCTCTCTCTCTCACGCACGCACACTCTCTCTCTCTCACGCACGCACACTCTCTCTCTCTCACGCACTCACACTCTCTCTCTCTCACGCACTCTCTCTCACACACACACACTCTCTCTCACACACACACACTCTCGCACACACACTCTCTCACGCACGCACACTCTCTCTCTCACGCACGCACACTCTCTCACGCACGCACGCACACTCTCTCTCTCTCGCACGCACACTCTCTCTCTCTCGCACGCACACTCTCTCTCTCTCGCACGCACTCTCTCTCTCAAATGCGCACACACGCACATTCTCAGACACACACTCTCTCTCTCTCACACACACAGCACCACTTTGGGGGAGCCCACGCTTCCCCTGGTCACTTTCTTGGCCCAGTTACACTGACGAAACACCTTTGCATTCTCGTTAACATGACCCACCGATGTTTTCTGATGGCCCTCTTTGCCATCCCAATTTTGTTTTTAATTACTCCCTTCACTTCCTGCACTGCTCAAGGGCAGCTACTGTTTTCAACATTTGGGAACACCATTGAACATCAAAGGGTGTGGGGGGTGACGGTTAGATTTCCTCTCAATGGTAACCCCCAGGATGTTGGTAGTGGGGGGAATTCAGTGATGGTAACACCATTGAACGTCTGGGGGTGGGGGGTGCGTGATGGTTAGATTCTCCCTTGTTGGAGACGGTCAGAGCCTGGCATTTGTGTGACGCGAATGTTACTTGCCATTTGTCAGCCCCAAGCCTGAATATTGTCCAGATTTTGTTGCATTTGAACACGGACTGTTTCAGTACCTGAGGAGCCATGAATGGCGCTGAACTTTGTGCAATCATCGTCGAATGTCCTCTGTGTCACACAGACCCTTCAGTCCAACACCATGATCCCAAACTAAACTAGTCCCACCTGCCTATGTTTGGCCCATATCCCTCTGAATCTTCCCTGTTCATGTACTTGTCGAAGTATCTTGTAAACAGTTGTAACTGTACCTACATTTACCACTTCCTCTGGCAGTTCATTCCACATACAAACCACACTCTGTGTGAAGATAAACAGTTGCTCCTCAAGTCCTTTTTAAAACTTTGTCCTCTCACCTTGAAAATATGCCCCCAAGTTTTGCACTCCCCCACCCCTCGAGAAAAGACCCTTGCTATTCACCTTATCTATTCCTTTACGATTTCATCAACTTCTATAAAGACACCCCTCACCCTCCTGTGCTCCAGTGAAAACAGTCCCAGCCTATTTTTATAACTCAAACCCTCCTATCCCGCCAACGTCCCTGGTAAATCTTTTTCTGAACTCTCTCCAGCTGAACAATATTCTTCCTATCGCGAAAACAGCAGCTGCTGGGAAAAAGCTCAGCAGGTCTGGCAGCATCTGTGAAGAAAAAATCAGAATTAACATTTCGGGGCCCTTCCTCAGAACTGATGGTAGCTGGGCGAGTGTCGGTTTGCGTGCAGAAGATAGGGAAGGGGAGGGGTAAGGATTAATCGATAGGTGGGGATAGAGCCCAAAGAGAGAGAAGAGCAGTTGGACAGACAAAGGCGTGGATAAAAAAATCTGGCTAGGAGGATGGGGACTGTTAGTGGCTAACAATAGGTAGTGTGTAACAAGGCCTGGTGTGTGGGGTAGGGGGCTGGGACATGGGAGAGTTCAGGCCCTAAAATTATTGAGCTCAATATTGAGTCCAGAGGGCTGCAGGCTCCCCAATCGGAAAATGAGGTGTTGTTCCTCCAGCTTGCGTTGGGCTTCACTGGAACACTGCAGCAAGACAGAGACGGAGATGTTGGCCAGGCCACTGGAAGCTCAGGAACGTAGATGTTCTGCGAAGTGGTCACCCAGTCTACGCTTCATCTCCCCAATGTAGAGGAGACCACATTGTGAGCAGCGAATGCAGTAGACTAGATTCTGGGGAGTGCAGGTGAAGTGTTGCTTCACCTGGAAGGTATGTTTGGGCCCTTGGATACTGGGGAGGGAGGAGGTAAATGGGCAGGTGTTGCACCTTCGCTGGTTACAGGGGAAGGTGCCGTAGGGCTGTGGGGAGGTGTTGGGGGTGAAGGAAGTGGGGACCAGGGTGTCCCGGAGGGAACAGTCCCTGTGGAAGGCGGACAAGGGAGGGGAGGGGAATATGTGCCTGGTGGTGGCATCTTGCTGGAGGTGGCGGAAATGGTGTCTGATGATCTTCTGGATGTGGATGCTGGTGGGATGGTAGGTAAGGACAAGGGGAACCCTATCGCTGTTGTGGGAGGGAAGAGAAGGGGTGAGGGCGGAAGTGGGGGAGATGGGTCGGACCCGGTTGAGGGCCCTGTCGACAACAGAGCTGGGGAATCCTCGGTTGAGGAAGAAGGTGGATGTTTTGGAGGCTCCATTTGTTGAAGTTGGCCTCATCTGAACATGTGCGACGGAGACAGAGGAACCGGGAGAATGGGATGGTGTATTTACAGGGAGCAGGGTGCGAGGATGTATAGTCCAGGTAACTGTGGGAGTCGGTGGGTTTGTAGCAGATATTAGTGGCCAGTCTATGCCCAGAAATGGAAACAGAAATGTCAAGGAAGGGAAGGGAGGAGTGAAGGCAGGGTGGAACTTGAAAGTGAAATTCCAGATGAGAGAGGAAAGCAGCAGCGCTGAAATATCGGAGACAGAGTTGTGGGTGGAGGCTGGAACAAGGAATGTTCCATGTACCCAACAAAGAGACCGGCATAACTGGGACCCATGCGGGTACCCATAGCCACCATTGGTTCTGAGGACCCAAAACGTTAACTCTGATTTTATTCTCTTCACAGATGCTGCCAGACCTGCTGAGCTTTTCCAGCGACTTCTGTTTTCGTTCCTGATTTACAGCATCTGTAGTTATTTCGGTTTTTATATCCTTCCTATAACTGGGCGACCAGAACTGTACACAGTACTCCAAATGTGGCCTCACCAATGTCTGGGTCAACCCCAATGTGACATCCCGACTCCGACACTCGAAGGTCTGAGCATTTTAAAACGTCTTCTTAACCACCCTATCCGTTTCACCGAGCATCTCCACCTGGTCTGTAATGGCCGGCCTAACCTCCCAGTCACTGCCCATTCCAACTCCCTGGCCCATTCCAACTCCCTGTCCCACTCCCCCTCCGACATGTCCGCCCTCAGCCTCCTCCAGTGTCACAGCGACTCCGAACGCAAATCTGAGGAACAACATCTTATCTTCTGCCTGGGCACCCTACAGCCTGGAGTTCTCCAATTTCAAATAACCTTCCCACCCATCCCCCCCAGCTCCCTTTCCAGTCCCACCTCCTCCCATTCCACCTTCTGACACTCCCTTCCAGCCACCAACCTGATTCATCCCTCCCATCGACCAACCCCCTCAGCTCGTACCTACCACCATTGTCCACCTATCACCACCATTCCGCCTCCCCTCTCCACCCCTTCACCCCCCCCTCCCCCTTATCTGCCGCCCCCCCCTTACTGCCACATCCAGTCCTGAGGAAGGGTAATACCTGAAACATTGACTGCTCCTTCCTTCCACACGCTGCCTGGCCTGCTGTGTTCTTCCAGCCTCCTGTTTGTCTACCTTGGATTCCAGCATCTGCTGGGTTTTGTTTTGTCACTAATCAAAGAATGATGTACCTGGATCTCAAGCTCTCTCTGATCTACAACACTACCCAGGGCCCTGCCATTAATTGTCCTGCCCTTGTTTGTTTCACAAAAATGCAAGACCTCGCGTTTATCCAAATTAAATTCCATTTGCCACTCCTCAGCCCGTTGACCCAATTGATCAAAGATCTGTTTGTAATCTTAGAGAACCTTCTTCACTGTCCAGCATGCCACCAATCCTGATGTGGTCCACAAACTTACTAACCATGCCTTCTACACTCTCATCCAAACTGCTGATATAAATGACAAACAAAAGTGAACTCAGTACTGATCCCTGTAGAACACAAGGATCACCAACAACACCAACTCTTCACCACCACTTCTGACCTTCTGATGGAGGGAAGGTCATGAATGAAGCAGCTGAAGATGGTTGGGCCGAGGACACTCCCCTGAGGAGCTCCTGCAGAGATGTCCTGGATCGGAGATGACTGACCTCCCACAACCACGACCATCTTCCTGTGTGTCAGGTACGACTCTAACCACTGGGATAACCTGTCCCCGATTCCCACTGATTCCAGTTTTGCTAGGGCTCTGTGATGCCACACTCGATATCAAGGGCTGTCACTCTCACCTCACCCTCTGGAATTCAGCTCTTTTGTCCATGTTTGAACCAAGGCTGTAATGAGATCAGGAGCTGAGTGGCCCTGGCGGAACCCAAACTGGGACATCACTGAGCAGGTTATTGCCGAGTGAGCACTGTTGGTGGCACCTTCTACCCACTTTCCTCATGATCAAGAGGAGGCTGATGGGGCAGTCATTGGCCAGGATGGATTTGTCCTGCTTTTTGCGCACAGGACATACCTGTGCAATTTTCTGCATTGTCGGGTGGATGCCAGTGTTGTAAATGTACTGGCACAGCTTGGCTCAGGGGAACAGGAAGTTAGGGAGCACAAGTCTTCAGTACCATTGTCGGAATGTTGTCAGGGCCTGTAGCCTTTGCAGTATCTAGTGACTGCAAACGTTTGTTGATATCACGTGGAGGGAGTCGAATTGGCTGAGGACTGGCATCTGTGATGCTGGTGAACCACAGGAAGAGACCAAGATGGGATCATCCACTTGGCACTTCAGCCAGATCTTGGTAGGGATGAGGGGAAAAGAGAAAAAGAGTGGGAGCAGACAGGAAGGGTACGCTCCCTCTTCGTTCTTGGTAACACTTTGCCGATACTTGTGCATATAAAACTACATCTGTCAATATCCCACTGGCTAAACGTCAGTTTCTTTTCAGTAACTGACATTTCTAATGACCTATAAATCAATGCAATGATGCTGAACGTGGTTTTGCAACATGTTACACGGGGAGCATGAAATTAGCTTTGGACTCAGATCCAATAAACGTTGCTGATGGAGTAATGCGTCCTTGCTCAGACACTGCTCTCTCAGTTGTGACGTTAATGTCGGTTTTGAGAAACTAGGTATCTCACAGAATAAACGCTGGAGCGCTGCTTAACGAGCCAACGTACTAAAACCATTTTCTATCTCTGTCACCCCCTCCAGCCCCTACACCCCTCCCTATCTCTGTCACCTCCTCCAGCCCCTACACCACCTCCCTATCTCAGTAACCCCCTCCAGCCCCTACACCCCCTCTCTATCTCTGTAACTGTGTGCGTTCTCTGTTGCCCTCGAACCGCCTCTTGTGGAACACTTCCTTGGCTGGGGCCCGTGCTACAGTTGCGTGTCCTGAGTTGCATTGTCGGGGGGTTTCTGTGAGCTCTGGAATCACCCAACCACCTCCCCCC
>NW_025965706.1:98715-101166 GCF_021869965.1 Rhincodon typus
CTCTGATGCTGCTTGGCCTGCTGTGTTCATCCAGCTCTGCACCTTGTTATCTGAGATAATAGATGCATTGTTTTCAATTTTTCCAAAGTTCCATCGACTTGGGACACATTCCGTCTTGTTGGAAAATATTGAGAGTAACACCTCGAATCAAAAAGGACGGAGAAACCTACAGGCCAGTTCTCCTAGCATCTGTCATAGCGGAAATGTTCGAAGCCTTTATTTAAAAACGTTATAACAGGACACTTTGCTGAGTTCAATGTATTCAGGTAGATCCAATGTGGTTTTGCCACAGGGAAATGTTTAAAGTATTTATCGGAGTTCTTTGAAGAAGTAGCTAGTGCTGTAGATAAAGAGGATCTAGTGGATGTATCGTACTTCAATATCCTGAAGGCATTTGCTGTGGTGCCACATCAAAGGTCATTGTGAAGAGTAGAAGCTGACTGTGTAGGGGCTAACACATGGACAGGGATAGAAGATTGGTTTGTTAACAGGAAACACAGAGCAGGAACACATGGGTCTTTATCAGGCTGGTAGGGTGTCACAAGCCACAGGTGTCAGTGCTGGGGCCTCAACTCTTTACATAGAGTCACACGGCTTGGAAACAGACCCTTCGGCCCATCCAGTCCATCCTGATCCATAATCCCAAACTAAACCAGTCCCACCTGCCTGCTCCTGGCCCATATCCCTCCAATCCTTTTCCTATTCGCATATCTATCCAAATGTCTTTTAAACGTTGTAACTGTACCCACATCCACCACTTCCTCAGGAAGCTCATTCCATACACGAACCACCCCCTGTGTAAAAAAATTTGTCCCTCGTGTCTTTTCTAAATCTCTTTCCTCTCACCTTAAAAATGAACGCCCTCGTCCTGAAATCCCCCATCCTAGGGAAAAGACAACCACCATTAATCCCATCTATATCCCTCATGATTTTATAAACTTCTATAAGATCGCCTCTCAACCTCCTGCACTCCAGTGAAAAAAGTCCCAGCCTATCTAGCCTTTCCTTACAACTCAAACCTTCTATACCCAGCAACATGCTGGTAAATCTCTTCCGAACCCTCTCCAGCTTAATAATATCCTTCCTGTAACTGAACTGTTATATAATAGTGTGCATGAAGGTCTGGTATTTAATCGGATGATAGTACAAAGACAGGGAGAAAGGTGAGCTGTTAGGAGGACACAAATTGATATCGATGGGTTCAGGGAGCGTAGGAGTAACAGAAGGTTCGTCTGCAGGTACAGCAGGTTAATCAGGAAATCTCAACAAATGTTATCAGAGAGAAAAGTAGGGAGGTTACGTTTCAGTTACACAGGGAGCTGGTGAGGACATGTCTGGAATACAGCGTACAGAGCTGGCCTCCTTATTCCAGGAATGTTGTAAATGTTTCCAGGAATTCTGAGCACATTTCCCAGAGCAGTTCCAGGAAGAGGGCGGGGTATTATGTGAGGAAAGGTCAGACAGACAGGCCTGGGATCCACTGGGGTCTTGATCAGGCAGAGGGAGCCTGATTGAAATGTATCAGATCCTGAGTGGTCCTGACTGAGGGAAGTGGGCCAGGGACATGTGGAGAGCCTGTTTTCCTCTGTAGGAGGATCTAGAATCGGGAGGATAACAAGGTGTAGAGCTGGATGAACACAGCAGGCCAAGCAGCATCAGAGAAGCAGGAAAGCTGACGTTTCAGGTCTGGACCCTTCTTCAGAAACCTAGAATCAGGTGGCCCCTGTTTAAAAATCAGGGTCATTTATTTAAGGCAGAAATGAGAATTTTTCCACTCAGAAAGGAGTGAAAGCAGCGTTTTTGAATATTTTCAAAGCTGAGGTGCAGAGATTCTTAATAAGCCAGGGGTGGGGTTGGGAGGGTGGGAATGTTCATCTTTCCGATCTAGCCCGGTAGTGTTCAGTGGGTGTGGGGCTGGTCTGAGGGACTGAATTTCCTCCTCCTGCTCTGTTTTTGGATGTTTGTTCACATTTTCACACACTCTTTCACACTCATGCACACACACTCTCACACACACAATATCTCTCACTCTCTCTCACACAAACTATCTATCTCTCTCGCTCACACTCTCACACACTGTCTCACACACTCACACAATCTCTCACACACTGTCTCACACTCTCTCACACACACACTCTCTCTCACACTCTCTCACACACACAATATCTCTCACTCTTTCTCACACACACTGTCCATCTCTCTCTCACATACTCTCCCACACACTGTCTCACACACTCTCTTAAACACTGTTTCACACACTCTCTCACACACTCTCTCACACACTCTCTTAAACACTGTTGCACACACTCTCTCACACACTCTCTCACACACACTCTTAAACACTGTCACACACACTCTCTCACACACTCTCTCACACACACTGTCACACACACTGTCACACACACTCTTAAACACTGTCGCACACACTCTCTCACACACTGTCTCACACAC
>NW_025965706.1:101176-101391 GCF_021869965.1 Rhincodon typus
AAACACTGTCGCACACACTCTCTCACACACTGTCTCACACACTCTCTTAAACATACTCTCTCACACATGCACGCATTCTCTAGCTCTCACACCCACACTCTATCTCTCTCTCACTCACACTCTCTCACACACACACATACACAAACACACTCTCTCTCACACACACAAACACACACAAAGTCACATTCACACACATATACACACACACACACACA
>NW_025965706.1:101891-102584 GCF_021869965.1 Rhincodon typus
GCGTCCAAATTGACAGGCCTGGGGGGGCGGAACCTAAGTGCCGGCCTTTAAAGCGAGACTGACCCCGAAGTCATGCAGAGTCTTATTTACTCTTCCCACTCCTGTCTGGCTCTCTGGGTTGCCTTCCCCTGTTTGTTTGTTTTAATTACCGCACGGGCGGAGCTTGGCATTGCGTTCCCCAACGGAAAAGTTTGGCTTTTTCTATCTCCACCTTCCCCCCCCCCCCACCCCCCCCCCCCCACCACCTCTCTCTCCCTCTCCCTATCGCTTTGCCTCTGGTCCTGATCTGGATGACACCCAGGCGGCTGTTTCCCAAACGCAGGAGCCGGAGCTACGCTCGCTCCAGGTTAGCTATTCATTCCCTGGACGCTTCGACTGCCGCAGAGAACCTCCTCATAACTCTCCCCTTTCACGTTGGAAGGACCAACTTGTTAATTTCAGTGAAACCTGACGAGAACTTGAACAGGGAAGCACCATGTCACAAGGTAGGAAGGCTCAGCTCAGACCCTGCAAACTTCTTCATCGTATATATTCTGTCCTCTTCTGGTCTCTTATAATTTGCACACACCTTTGCAAATCATTCCATCCCTCCCTTTTTTTTAACAATTAATTCCTGCCTGGATGGTAGAAGTTGTCACTTACACTGCTCCTACTTCATCTAATCAGTGTTTTCCCTTGTTTAAACTCTTTTTT
>NW_025965706.1:103098-103461 GCF_021869965.1 Rhincodon typus
CAGCATCAGTGAAGAGAAATCAGAGTTTAACGTTTCGGGTCCAGTGACCCTTCCTCAGGACAAGGAAGTTGTTCAGACCTGCTGAGCTTTTCCAGCAGTTTGTGTGTTTGTCCCCTCAGTAAACAGACAGGTCTCTTTTCCACAGCTGGAGCACGGAAGACGATGTCGGATTTCTGGGCGGAACATTCCAGAAAGGCCACGATCGAGGAGATGATGCTAGACTCCGGCGCTGAGGTCATCACCCAGATTGAGAAACCCGAGATCCTCGCTATGCTGCCCAACTACAAGGGGCAGCGGGTGTTAGAGCTGGGAGCTGGCATTGGGTACGGGGGTGGCACAGAAATCTCTAACTATCCCCCCCCC
>NW_025965706.1:103966-105235 GCF_021869965.1 Rhincodon typus
TCCCTATCTCTGTAACCCTCTCCGGCCTGTACACCCCCTCCCTATCTCTGTAACCCCCTCCGGCCCCTACACCCCCTCCCTATCTCTGTAACCCCCTCCGGCCCCTACACCCCTCCGGCCAACTACCCTCTCCGTGTGTGAAAACTGGCACCTTTTGGGGGGGTGGGTGTTACCTATATCCCAGTGAGGGAGTATGTATGGGGCTGGGAGAGGGAGCGGGTGTGAGTCAGTCGTGGGGTTGAGGGGGGTGCGGGTGGTGGTTGGAAATACCCTGTTTGCGGCAGAGCAAGTTTAACGTCTCGTGTTTCCATTTCCCATCACCCCCCTGCTCAGGAGGTTCACGGGGCACCTGGCCAAAACTGCAGGCCACGTCACCGCAGTGGACTTCATGGAGAAGTTTGTGACCAAGAACCGTGAGGTGAACGGCCACCGCGTCAACATCAGCTTCCTGCAGGCCGACATCACACAGCTGGAGTTACCGAGCAACAGGTCTGTTGGCCTAGGCTCCCATCACCACCGGCTAACCCTGGTGGTCGATCATCTCGTGGATCTTTTGGGGTTTTCCGGCATTTCTGAGCCTACCGTCGGGATTTCTCTGTCTCCCCGCCACCTCAGTGTTTGTTCTCCCACAGCGATAGATCCAGGAACATCAACAATCGGAGCAGGACGATGCCATTCAGCCCCTTCAGCTTGTCCTCTCCCCCCCCCCCCCCCCCCCCCCCCCCCCTCCCCCAGACCCTCACGTACTCTTCGGCCCCTTCAGCCCTAAGATCTACTTCCATCTCCTTCTCGAAAACATTCAATGTTTCGCCCCCAAACGCTTTCTGTGACAGAGAATCCCCCAGGTGCCCCCCCCCTACTTTCGGGGGGGGGTGGGGGAAGGACATTTCTCCTCAGCTCAGTCTGAAACGGCCCACCCCGTATCCGCAGACTGTGACCACCCCCCCGGGTCATGGGGAACATCCTTCCTGATTTGACCCTGTTTAGTCCTGTTAGAGTTTTCCGGGTTTTCCATGGGATCCCCCTCTCGTCCTTCCCAACTCCCGGAGAATATTGTCCTCACTGACCCGGTCCCTCACTCTCTCCATACGTCAGCCCCACCATCCCCTGGAATCCAGTCTGGGAAACCGTTCGCTGTACCCCCTGCATCACCAGGATGTCCTTCCCTCAGATAAGGAGACCAGGGCCGCGCACACAATGCCCTGGTGGGGGGGTTGGGGGGGTGCGGTCTCACTGAGGGCCCTATATAACTGCAGCGAGACACCCCCC
>NW_025965706.1:105735-111467 GCF_021869965.1 Rhincodon typus
GTCACTGCAAAGGATGCTCAGGATAGACATTTTCTAAATCACCTGTTCATAGTTCCACACTTCTGGAGCAGGTGGGGCTTAAACCCAGGCTTTGTGATTCTGAGGTAGGGTCACTAATACTGTATCACAAGAGCCCTTCTCAAGTTCCTCGGGGTTCTGTCCTAAGCCGAACTATCTTCAGCTGCTTCATTCTGTTATAAAGGTCACAGGTGGGGATGTTCTCTGATGCTCGTTCAATGTTCAGCGCTATTCATAGGAGTCAATTTTGAAGCAGTCCATGGACAACAACCAAGTTTAGACTGACAACCGCCAACCAATGACTCTCTCCAACAAGTAAGAATCTAGCCATCTCTATGCAACATTCATAAGAACGTAAGAGCTAGGAGCAGGAAAACACAATTCAGCCCCTCAAGCTGTTCCCAATTCACATGGCCCTCAGAAAGAAACAATGTCCTCATCTCTGTCCTGAAAGGGTAATCACTGATTTTAAAACAGTGCCTTCTCGTTCTGGACTAATCCACAATGGAAAACATTCTTTCCAAATTCACTTTATCATGACCATTCAGGATCTTATACACTTCAAACAAGTCACTCCTCATTCTTCTAAACCCCAGTGGAAACAAGCCTAGTCTGTCCAATCTTTCCTCATATGACAACCCACTCATTCCAGGTATAAATCTAGTAACCCTTCTCTGAACCACTTCTAATGCATTTATATCCTTCCTTAAATAAAGAGACCAAAACTGAATGCAGTATTTGAGGTGCAGTCTCACTAATGCCCCATATAATTGAAGCATAACACCTTTACTTTTATGTTCAATTCCTATCATAATAAAAATTAGAATCTCATTAGCCTTATTGATTTTGTATGGCCCTGCATCCTAACATTAATGATTCATTAACCAGAACACCTAAATCCATCTGCACCTTGGACTTTCTCGGGTTATTCTCTTCTGTAAATAATACTTTACGTTTTTATTCTCCCTGCCAAAGTAAACAACTTTCCGTTTTCCCACATTTATTCTACCTGCCAGCACCCTAAACCTCCAGGAAAGGTAGGAGAGGGAGACAGGTCATGCAGGAGTCTCCTGTGGCTATCCCGATCTCAAATAAGTACGCTGTTTTGGAAAATATAAGGGGTGATGGACTGTCAGGGGAATGTTGCACTAACAGCCAGGTTTCTGGTACTGAGATTGGCTCTAATGTAATGAGGGGTACCTCAGGTTCCAAGTAGTCGATTGTGATAGGGGACTCTCGAGTCAGAGGCACAGACAGATGTTTCTGTGGCCGACAGTGAGACATCAGAATGGTGTGTTGCCTTCCTGGTGCCAAGATCAAAGATATCTTGGAGAGGACGCAGACTATTCTCAAAGGGGAGAGATACAAATAGGAGGTTGTTGTACACATTGGAACTAATGACACAGGATGAGAAAAGGACGAGATTCTGTGGACAGAATGTAGGAAATGGAGCAGAAATTTAAAAAGTAGGTCTTCGAAGGTTGTAATATCTGGATTACTCCTGATGCCACGAGTTAGTGACGGTAGGAACAGGAGGATACAGCAGATAAATGCGTGGCTGAGGAGCTGGTGCAGGGGAGAAGGATTGACATTTTTGGACCATTGGAATCTCTCCTGGGGTAGAAGTGACCTGTACAAGGAGGACTGATTGCACCTGAATCGGAAGGGAATTAATTTATTGGCAGGGAGATTTGCTAGACCTGTTTGGGAGGATTTAACCTATTAAGGGGGGGCGGGGGAGAGGGAGAGAAGAGTGTGTGACTCAGAGATAGCTCTGAGATTGGTGTGGTTGGGAAAAGGAGCATGTCAAACAGTCAGGCCAGGCAGGAACAAAGCAGAGAACAATGTAGAACTGATAAAATAAACTGTAGTTATTTCAATGCAAGAGGCCTAATAGGTAAGGCAGATCAACTCAGGGCATGGTTGGGAACAAAGGACTGGGATATCATAGCAATTACAGGGACGTGGCTCAGGGAGACAGGACTGGCAGCTTAATGTTCCAGGGTAAAGATGCTATAGGAAGGATATAAATGGGGGTGAGAGAGGACGGGGGAGTGGAATTTTTATTAGGAATACCATTACAGAGTACTTAGGCAAGTTATTCCTGGGAGGGCATCCAGGGAAGGTATTTGGATGGAACGGAGAAATAAGCAAGGGATGATCACCTTATTGGGATTGTACTATAGACCCCCAACAGCCAGCAGGAAACTGAGAAAAAAATTTACAAGATCTCAGTTATCTGTAAGAATAACAGGATGGTAATGGTAGGAAAATTTAACTTTCCAAACATAGAATGGGGCTGCCATATTGTTAAGGATTCAGATTGAAAGGAATTTGTTAAGTGTGTACAAGAAAATTTTCTGATTCAGTATTTAGAAGTACCTACTACAGAAGGTGCAAAACATGACCTACTCTTGGGAAATAGGCAGGCCAGGTGACTGAGGTGTCAGTGGGAGAGCACTTTGGGCCAGTGACCATAATTCTTTTAGTTTTAAAATAGTGATGGAAAAGGATAGACTGGATTTAAAAGTTAAAGTTCTAAATTGGAGGAAGGCCAATTTTGACAGTATTAGGCAAGAACTTTCAAAATTTGATTGGGGACAGATATTCACAGGTAAAGGGATAGCTGGAAAATGGGAAGCCTTCAAAAATGAGATAATGAAAGTCCAGAGCCTGTTACAGTGAAGGGCAAAGCTGGTAGATGTAGGAAGTGCTGAATGACAAGAGAAAGAGAGGTTTTGGTCAAGAAAAAGAAGGAAGCATATGTCAGGTATATACTGCAGGTATCGAGTGAATCCAGAGGAGGGTATCAAGGCAGTAGAGGTAGAGGTATACTTAAGAGGGGAAATCAGGAGGGCAAAATGGGGACATGAGCTAGTTTTGACAAATAGAGTTAAAGAGAATCCAAAGAGATTCTACTAATACATGAAGGACAAAAGAGTAACAAGGGAGACAAAGGACCGCTTAAAGATCAGCAAGACTGCATGTGTGTGGAAATGCAGGAGATTTGTTGTGGGGGGGAGATACTAAACGAGCATTTTGCATCAGTGTTTACTCTGAGGGAGGATGTGGAAGCTAGAGAACATGGGGAAATAACTAGCAACATCTTGGGAAAATGTCCATATTACAGAGGTGGTGGTACTGGAAGTCTCAAAACGCATAAAGGTGGATAAATCCCCAGGACTTGATCAGGTGTACCCTAGAACTCTGTTGGAAGCTAGGGAAGTGATTGCTGGCACCCTGAGATATTTATATCATCGATAGCTACAGAAGAGGTGCCAGAAGACTGGAAGTTTGCTAATGTGGTGCCACTATTTAAGAAAAGTGGTAAGGAAAAGCCAGGGAACCATAGAGTGCTAAGCCTGACATCAGTGGTGGACAAATTGTTGGATGGGATTCACATGTATTTGGAAAGGCAAGGACTGATTAGGGATAGTGAACATGGCTTTGTGCATGGGAAGTCGTGTCTCACTAACTTGATTGAGTTTTTTGAAGAAGCAACAAAGAGGATTGATGAAAGCAGAGCGGTGGACGTGATCTATATGAACTTCAGTAAGACATTCGACAAGGTTCTGCACGGTAGACTGGTCAGCAAGGTTACATCACATGGAATACAGGGAGAACTAGCCACGTGGATACGGAACTGGCTTGAAGGAAGGAGACAGAGGGTGGTGGTGGAGGGTTGCTTTTCAGACTGGAGGCCTGCGTCCAGTGGTGTGCCACAAGGATTGGTGCTCGGTCCACTGCTTTTTGTCAGTTATATAAATGATTTGGACGTGAACACAGGAGGTGTGATTACTAAGTTTGCAGATGGCACCAAAACTGGAGGTGCAGTAAACAGCAAAGAAGGTTACCTCAGAGTACAGTGGGACCTTGATCAGGCAGGCCTAAGACTGGCGGATGGAGTTTGATTCAGATAAATGTGAGGTGTTCCACTTTGGTAGGGCAAAAGGTATTTTTGACCGCCCACTAAACTCAACTTCGTTATGTTACTTTCACAACACATTTTCCTACCCAGCTTGCCGTTGTTACAAATTTAGCTAACATATCTTAAACAGCAAAACACTGAAGGCCCAGCAGGGCCTCTTACACGACTCCATGTGTCACATCCTGCCAATCTGATAAGGACCTATTTATGTATACTTTTTGTTTCCTGAGCGCCATCCAATCTGGTATCCATGTTATGCTTAACATGATGAGCTTTTGTTTTCTGCAATAACCTTTAATTATCAAATGCCTTTTTGAAATCCAAGGAAAATACATCTTTAGGCTCTCATTTATCCACAGGGCATGCTAATCCTTCAAAAGAACTGTGATAGATTGGTTAAACATGATTTGCCTTTGATAAAACCTTGCGGACTGTTCCAGATTACCTCAGGATCTTCTAAGTGTGCAGCTATAATGTCTTTAAATGATTGATTCTAACTCCTTCCCAAAGAATCAAGCTAATGGGCCCATAGCTGTCTGCTTTCTGCCACTCTCCTTTCTTGGAGAGGTTATGTTTCCTGCATTCGACTCCAATGGAATCTTTCCTGAAGCTAAGGAAGTTTGGAAAATTAACACCAATGCATCCACTAACTCACTGGCAACCTCTTTTTAAGATCCTAGAATGAAGTCCATCAGGACTTTGAGACCTTTCAGCCCATAGCACCATCAGTTTGCTCAGTATCTCTTTCCGCATGATTATAACTTTCCATTGGAGCACCATCACCTGCAAGTTCCTCTCCATGCCACATATCCCAACTTGGAACTGTTTCACCATTCCTTCACTGCCAGTGGCTCAGAAGCTTGGAATTCCCTTCCTAACAACATTGTGCATGTACCTACCCCCCAAGGACTGCACTGGGGGTTGAAGAACATGACTCATCATCACTATCGCAATGACAGTTAGTGACAGACAATAAAAAGTCGTCCATCCCAGTGATGCCCACATGCACTGAACAAATGTTGAAAAAGACAAGCAAAATCAGCAGCACTTGTGTACTTAATCTTGATTGTAGACCTTCTAAGAGATAATACATGCCCAGCTGTACCCAGTCAGGCAAGAACAACAAGAAACTTAAATACATAATGCTGGAAATTCTCAGCAGGGGAGGCAATGTCTATGAAGAGAGAAAGCTCAATGTTGTTTTTCTCCATCATTGTGCTGGGTATTTGCAACATTTTTGATGTCTCATTCCACATTTCCCTCATTTGCAGTATTTTGCTTTCCTATTAACAATTTTGAACCATTCCTTTAAAATACAGAATAATTTATCTGAGGTGAGAGAAAATGACAATAGTTTAGCTCTGATTGTCATTATACTTAATTAGCTAGTGGATGATCCATCAATAACTCAAGCCGATTAAAATTATATCTTTATGCTGGTATATTTGAAGCGTCAGCTGTAACTCAGTGATAGCATTCCACCTCTGAATTAGAAACTTGCAACTCCATAAAACCCTGACAGATCCAAACACAAAATTACGGCTCGCGCTGCAGGGCTGTGCTGAGGAAGGAGTTCTCTGGTGGAGGTGCCATCTTTCAGAAGAAATGTGGCTTATGCTGTGGTAGCAGTATGGGGCTGGGCAAGGAGACAGTCCCCAAATCTGCGTCAAGGTGTGGAGCTGGATGAACACAGCAGGCCAAGCAGCATCAGAAGGGCAGGAAGGCCGACGTTTCGGGCCTAGACCCTTCTTCAGAAAATGACCCTTCTGAAGAAGGGTCTAGGCCC
>NW_025965706.1:111967-112968 GCF_021869965.1 Rhincodon typus
ATCTGATGAAGGGTCTAGGCCCGAAACGTCAGTCTCTCTGCTCCTATGATGCTGCTTGGCCTGCTGTGTTCATCCAGCCCTGCACCTTGTTGTCTCGGATTCTCCAGCATCTGCAGTTCCTACTATCTTTGTTTCTGTATAGTTACTTTCTAAGTTCCTTGTCATAGCGTTTTGTGTATGACATTTCTTCCTTGGACGTAATATTTAGTCTAGTTTTGCTTAGCTAGGCAGAAATCCTCATGACATTTAAGAAGTATTCAAAAGTGCACGTGATATCAAGGTTTGTAAGGCTATCAGCCAAGTCTTGGAAGATGTGGTTAGAATAGTTAGGTGGTTATTTTTGACCAGTCAATGAGCTAAAAGGCTGTTTTCTGTTCAATAGACCTCTATGACTCGATGATCTAACATCCAGCACTCTCCTGTTTAGCATCAATAAGAAATACAACAAAAGCTCTGAATTCAGCAATTGAATTTACTGCACCAGTCCATATAATCCTGGGTACCCTAAGCAGCCTCCTCCAGCAGCTGCTGGTACTATCGTTAATTTATAAAGTTGAAGGGAGCTCTTTGGGCCGTGTCAATGTTGAAACACCCTTGCTCTTATTCCTAACTTGGCTGCTCATCTGAAGCTGGGAGAAGCTTTCTGCTGTCTACTACAGGAGCTCCCATGTGAAAATCCCATAGAGTGATACCGGGGATAATATCGAAACTGCCCTGAAATCTGTTTCCTACTCCTGAAAAGAAAGTCCTGCAAACTCTGGCATGAAGGATCTGGTAATCCCATTCCATGTGGTTTGCTTTTCAGTACAATATGTGGTGGTTTTTGATTCATGGTTCTTCACTCAATGATTTTGGACAGCACGTTTTATTTGCAGAGATAGTAGGAACTGCAGATGCTGGAGAATCTGAGATAACAATGTGTGGAGCTGGATGAACACAGCAGGCCAAGCAGCATCAGAGGAGCAGGAAGGCTGACGTTTCGGGCCTAGACTCTTCTTCAG
>NW_025965706.1:113468-118897 GCF_021869965.1 Rhincodon typus
CTCATCCCGCCCCCTTGACCTGTCCGTCCTCCCTGGACTGACCTATCTCCTTCCTAACTCCCCACCTACACTCACCTTTACTGGCCCCATCCCCGCCTCTTCGACCTGTTTGTTTCCTCTCCACCTATCCTCTCCTCTATCCATCTTCTATCCGCCTCCCACTCTCTCCCTATTTATTTCAGAACCCCCTTCCCCTCCCCCTTTTCTGATGAAGGGTCTAGGCCCGAAACGTCAGCCTCTCTGCTCCTATGATGCTGCTTGGCCTGCTGTGTTCATCCAGCCCTGCACCTTGTTGTCTCTGGTAAAAATAATAACCTTTTTCCTCTTTGTTTTTACAATTTCATCCAAATTTCAAAACTCCCTAATTTCTTCCATAGATCTTCATTTATTGTCCAGGTTTCTGAGGCATATAGGAAAGTTGACGGAAGGGACTTTTTCACTGGAGCTTAGGAGGTTAAGTGGAGACCTTATAGAAGTTTATAAAATAATGAGGGGTTTGATAGAGTAAATGGTAGTTGTTGTTTCCCTCGGATTGAGGATTTTAAGACAGCACATTTTTAAGGTGAGAGGAGAGAGATTTAAAAAAGACATGAGGGGCAAATTGTTTACACAGAGGATGGTTCATGTGTGGAATGAACTTCCTGAGGAAGTGGTGGATGTGGATACAATTACAACATTTAAAAGACATTTGGATAAGTACATGAGTAGTAAAGGTTTGGAGGGATATGGGCCAGGAGCAGGCAGTTGGGACTAGTTTAAGTTTGGGATTATGGTAGGACTGGTTGGACCAAAGGGTCTGTTTCCGTGCTGTATGACTATGAGATTTTTCCTCTGTTAACAAGAAAATCAAAATTGTACTACATCCTTCATCTTCACAAAATTACTTCCATCTCTATCCTTTGTCTAACTTCTGCATCACATTTGTCATGTCCTGTTATCATCTGTCTAAAATAAACAAATTTATCCTCTTGTTCATTGTGACATCATTCACTTCAAACTTCACTTTGGTTTTTTCTAATCTTTCTAACTACTATAGTTTTATTTTTATTTTATTAATTTATACTCAAATCTCTATTCTAAACTTCTAGATTTTGCATTATCCATGGTAAGGTGTCTTCTGATTCTGCCAGTAATACTGTGTGGTTACTGTAGCATAAGTCTGTTGTGCTCTTGCGTCCAAAGTTTGAGTCCATTCTCTTACTATCAATTCGATTTCCAAATCTGTACAACTCTGTGTACAGTTTGAATAATCTTTGCTCTACTTCAACTAAATACATTCAAACACGTCTCTTACTGGTGGACACGGTATGCTAAAGAAATCCTTATATCTGAACACTAATTGGAACCACTTTTGAAAAAGGGTCCTTCAATAGACTTTAAAACGCTTAAGGACAAATTCAAGTCAACTAACACCTGTGCTAGGTGGAAACCTAAAGTGTCTGCAAAATGGGCCCAATGTTAATGGTAATGTCACCAGATGAATCATCCAGAAGTTTGTACTAATGCTCTAGGGATTTCAGTTCAAATCCCACCATGGTAGCTAATGGAATTAAATTTAATTAATAAAATCTGGAATGGAAAGCTAATTAAAGTAATGATAACCATTAAATTATTTTTCTAAAAACGCATCTGGTTAACTAATAACAAGGTGTAGAGCTGGATGAACACAGCAGGCCAAGCAGCACCAGAGGAGCAGGAAAGCTGACGTTTCGGGTCTAAACCCTTCTTCAGAAATGGGGGAGCGGAAAGGGATTCTGAAATAAATAGGGAGAGAGGGGGAGGCGGATAGAAGGTGGATAAAGGAGAAGATAGATGCAGAGGAGACAGACAGGTCAAAGAGGCGGGGGTGGAGCCAGTAAAGGTGGGTGTAGGTGGGGAGTTAGAGGAGGATAGGTCAGTCCAGGGAGGATGGATAGGTCAAGGGAGTGGGATGAGGCTGGTAGGTAGGAGATGGGGGTAGGGCTTGAGGTGGGAGGAGGGGATAGGTGGGAGGAAGGATAGGTTAGGGAGGCAGGGACAAGCAGGGCTGGTTTTGGGATGCAGTCGGGGAGGGGAGATTTTGAAGCTTGTGAAGTCCACATTGATACCATTGGGCTGCAGGGTTCCCAAGCGAAATTATGAGTTGCTGTTCCTGCAACCTTTGGGTGGCATCGTCGTAACACTGCAGGAGGCCCAGGATGAACATGTCGTCTAAGGAGTGGGAGGGGGAGTTGAAATGGTTCGCGACTGGGAGGTGCAGTTGTTTGTTGCGAACCGAGCGTAGGTGTTCCGCAAAGCGGTCCCCAAGCCTCTACTTGCTTTCCCCGATGTAGAGGAGGCCACATCAGGCACAGTGGATACAGTAAACCACATTAGCAGATGTGCAGGTGAACATCTGTTTGATGTGGAAGGTCTTCTTGGGGCCTGGGATGGGGGTAAAGGGGGAGGTGTAGAGGCAGGTGTAGCACTTCCTGCGGGTGCAGGGAAAAGTGCCAGGGGTGGTGCGGCTGGTGGGGAGTGTGAAGCGGACGAGGGAGTCACGGAGAGAGTGGTCCCTCCGGAAGGCAGATAAGGGTGGGGAGGGAAAAATGTCTTTGGTAGTGGGGTCAGATTGCAGATGGCGGAAGTGCCGGAGGATGATGCGTTGGATCCGGAGGTTGGTGGAGTGGTACGTGAGGACGAGGGGTATCCTGTTTTGGTTGTTATTGCGGGGAGGGGGGTGTGAGGGATGAGTTGCGGGAGACGCGGTCGAGGGCGTTTTTGACCACTGTTGGGGGGGAAGTTGCAGTCCTTGAAAAACGAATGTCTCATACCAGGAGCAGATGTGGCGGAGGCAAAGGAAGTGGGAAGAGGGGAAGGGGATGGCATTTTTGCAGGAAGGTGGGTGGGAGGAGGAGCTCGAACAGTTCGTCCACTTCACTAACACCCTCCACCCCAACCTTAAATTTACCTGAACCATCTCTGACACCTCTCTCTCCTTCCTGGACCTCTCTGTTTCCACCACCTGGAAACCGATATCCATTTCAAGCCTACCGACTCCCACAGCTACCTAGAATACACCTCCTCTCACCCACCTTCCTGCAAAAAAAGACTGCCTCCCTGGACTGACCTATCCCCCCTCTAACTCCTCACCTACACTCACCTTTACTGGCTCCACCCCCACCTCTTTGACCTGTCTGTCTCCTCTCCACCTATCTTCTCCTTTATCCATCTTCTATCTGCCTCCCCCTCTCTCCCTATTTATTTCAGAATCCCCTTCCCCTCCCCCATTTCTGAAGAAGGGTCTAGATCCGAAACGTCAGCTTTCCTGATCCTCTGATGCTGCTTGGCCTGCTGTGTTCATCCAGCTCTACACTTTGTTATCTCAGATTCTCCAGCATCTGCAGTTCCTACTATCTCTGGTTAACTAATGTTCTTTAGTGAACAAAATCTGCCATCCTCATGTGGTCTGCCCTACATGCAACAATAATAGTTGGCTCTTGACTGCCTTCTGAAATAATCTGGCAAGCAGATTAGGGATGTACCACAAATGCTATTCTTGCCAGCAATTTGTGTCTGGTGCTTGCTGGAGTTTGTGACAGTGGTGATGACAGTATGGAGAGACATGTTCCACTGAAGGACCAGAATAATTATGTTAATTGTTTTGGCTTTCTGATTTAAGAAAACATGCAAATATGTTGGAGGCAACTCAGAGAAGGGTTATGGATTGATACCTGAAATGACTGGGTTATCTCATGTGGAAATGTTGTGCAATACTGGGCTTGTTTTGAAGAGTGAAGAATGATTGATTGAAGTGTACAATATCCAAAATAGTCCTGACAAAGTGAATGTAGAAAAGATATTTCATCTTGTGGATGAACCCAGAACTAGGAACACTGTTATAAATTAGGAGCCATCCTTTTAAGACGGAGATGAGGTAAATTATTTTCTCCGAAGGATGTGTGACTTTGGAACTCTGCCTCAGAGGCTGTGGAGGCAGATCACTGCATATTTTTAAGCAGAGATGAATAAGATCCAGAATGTTATCATAATAGATTAGAATGTGAAATTTGACACGCGTACAGATCATCTGATCTTACTAAATGACAGCTGGCTCGAGGGTACAAAGGGCTTACTTCTGCTCCTAATTCATATACAATATATACATGTATGTTCATAGACTTGTTATTGCATCCAGGACAAATCACAACACTTCTTATGAAAAGTTGCTGAAACCTACTTATTTAAGCTAAACGATGTGATCACACATTCAGGTACAGGAAATGTGAATGTTTCTGTCAGTTTGCATATCATCAACACCTTTTATTCTTCCATCCTGTGAAGATCCTAAATAAAGTTGGTAAGAGTTATATATGCATCATCATACTGATTAGTTCAGTGTGTTCTAAAAGTTTGGAGATTTTCTCTGCAAGAAGATGAAATGAGTGGCTAGTCTGTATGTTCTTTTGGTCTCGGCAGCAGTAAAGGAGATAATTGAATGCCCTAAAACTGTCATGTGTCTATGAATACTATGGTAATAATTGCATTTTCACATCTCTATTTTCTGTATTTCTTCTTTGTTCCTTGTTGTCCCATTATCAAGTCATTATTAGTTTATGTCACAAATTGATAGAATATTTAACATACTAGAATTAAGCTAAATACGCTATTCATTCATGTAAACATTTGCAGTATTGTAATCTTCACATATGACATAGGAATGCCTCCCATATCTGATGTCTTCTCTGATTTGTTAATTGAGTTGGCTCTTTGTTTCACAAAGGACAGCCTGGCATAAAATCCATGTCCACTCGTACAGCCCTCTCAGTGAACCTGCCTTTCTGTCTTCTGTAAGTATCCTCAATTTGTTGCTGAAATCAAAAGCTGGATTTGAGATTTTTCATCAGGTAAATGTTTATTTAATTTGCTTATTATTGAGGGCGCATTCCCATTAGTTGCACACTTTTGCATTAGGTATCAGTGTAATAATTGCTAGACATGTGTATTTATTGAAGTTGGGATACATTTTATTAAATGGGTTCTTGTGGTGTAATGATAGTGTCCCCACCTGTGAGCCACGAGGCCTGGGTTCAAGTGTCGCCTGCTCTAGAGGTGTCTCATAACATCTCTGAATGGGTTAATTAGAAAATCAGACCTTGTTAGAAGCCATGTGTTTTCCAATTTGCAAGGTGTATCCCTGCAAGTTCTGAGCACTGAGGAAAACAAACTTTTTACGCATGTGCCCTAGTAATACTATTACTTGCTAGCATTTTAGACACTGAATGCAAGTTCATCCGTATGCATAAAGTTAAGATTTAGATCAAATAATTCTTGCAATATAATTGTATCTTTAAAGTTGAGTACACGATAGCATGAAGGAGGTGCAAATAAAACGTGTAGAGCTGGATGAACACAGCAGGCCAAGCAGCATCAGAGGAGCAGGAAGGCTGACGTTTCGGGCCTAGACCCTT
>NW_025965706.1:119397-127276 GCF_021869965.1 Rhincodon typus
TGCTCCTCTGATGCTGCTTGGCCTGCTGTGTTCATCCAGCTCTACACTTTGTTATCTCAGATTCTCCAGCATCTGCAGTTCCTACCATCTCTTGTGAGAAGGTTGTTGACTTGCTCGCCAAGTTGTCTTGTTTTCGTTCAGATGTTTCATCATCATGCTAGGTGACATCATCAGCCAGGCCTTCAATGAAGTGACGTCATTCTACTCCGCATGGAATTCCCAGATTCATCGGAGGCTCCAGTGATGATGTCACCTAGCATGGTGATGAAACATCTGAACAAGAACAAGCCAGCTCGGCAAGCAATTCAACAACCTTCTCACAACTGTAATTCCATTCATTAACCATTACTGCTACCCATCACCTATTTTTAAGATCGCCCATTCAAACCTGCCTGAAAACTCTATATCCAGGGATACTGAGCTGCCAAATCTGTGCCTCCTTTAGCCAGGTTTCTATTATAGCAAAGGCATCATGCTGCCAAGTGTCTATCTGTGCCCTTAGTTCATCTGCCTTGCTTGTAATACTTCTTGCATTGAAGCGCAACTCCATCAATTTTCTTTACTGGACACATTTTAATCCTTGTTTCTTTTGTCTTTCCAAATCTCTGAATACATCACTAATTGATGTTTTACCTCCTGTTTCCTGGTCTGAATCAGCCCCTAAATTGATTCCCACTCCCCTACCATACTAGTTTGAAATCTCACCAACGGATCTGGCACAAGCCAGAGTGAGGGCTCTACCCAGGTACAACCTGTTAAGACTTGTACAGGTTCCATCTTCTCCAGAAATGGTCCCAATGCCTCAAGAATCGAAACCCCTCACTGGTACATCACTTCTCCAGCCATGCATTCATCTGATCTGTTCTCTTATTCCTGCTCTCACTAGCATGTGGCACTGGGAGTAATCCTAACATTAATACATTTGAGGTCCTGCCTTTTAACCTATTTCCTAACTTCTTACATTCATCTTTCAGGTCCTCATCCCTGTACTTACCTTTGTTGTTGGTACCTGCGTGTACCACAGCCACTGGGTGTTCACGCTCCCAATCCAGAACATCCTGCAACTGCTACGACACCCCTGATCCTGGCACCTGGGAGGCAACATACCATCCTGATTCACGTCTGCAGTCAAAGTGTGCCTGCCAGTATCCTCTATAATTAAATCCTCTATCATTATCACCCGACTGACATTTGCTGCCTCTTCTGTGCAACAGAGCCACCTGTGGTACCATGAACTTGGCCAATGCTGCTTTCCCCCTACGAGAGGGCACCCACGACCCCCGAAACAGTATCCAAAGTGGTATATCTGTTTGAGAAGGGATGGCCACAGGAACTGCTGCACTTCCTTCGTAAGCCTTTTACTGTGTCTGATGGTCACCCATTCCCTTTCTGCCTGTGTAATCCCTCACCTGCATTGTGACCACTTCACTAAATGTGGTGTCCACGACATTCTGAATATCACAATGTCCACAGTGAGTCTACCTGCTGCTCCACCTCCAAAACGCAGTTAGCCAGTAGCTGTAGCTGGACAAACTTCTGGCACGCTTATTTGTCAGGGACAATGGAAACATCCCTTATTTCCCACATCGCACAAGAGGAGCTCAACATTAGTCTGAGGTCTCCAGTCATGACTTCCCTCTAGAAGAATCTAGTTACTCCCTTTAAGAGAATTTAATTAAGTCAGGGACCTTCCTTCACACCAAAGAGTTCTATTAAAATCACAAATCCCTACCTTTACTTAAGCTAACATATTACGCTTTAAAAACTGTAAGAAAAATACTCTGCAGGTATCACTTACCAATTGGCTGTTTCTGTTGAGACCATGTCACTTTCTGACCTATCCAAACTGAGAGTGAACACTTCACTCAGTCTTTCAGCTTCAGCTACTCCCTGTTTTCACCCAACTCCAAAGCACACTTGTTTAGTCAAGCAACACACTCAGCGCAGCATGAGCTCTGAATGATAGTTAACTTATCAATAAAAATTAGACAGACAGGGTAATGAACCTACCTACTGCTAACTATTTACCCAACAGGAGAATATGGAGCACATGAAATCATTCCACAATGGTAGCAGGTGAGAATTAAAATGGAACTAAATTAAGTTAAACGAGATTGCAAATCTTTATAATGCACATCTGACACTGTCCACTTCATATTCTAAACTTCAACTATTTACAAATATAATTGGTAAAATACCATGACTGCTGAATAAAAGCAGAATGGCCAGCTCAGGGAGGTCTCCTCAGATATTAAAAGTTTTTGACTAATGATGAAAACTGCTGTGATCTCATGGCATTGTTTACATGCAAAATTGAGCGAATACATTATATCTTGAATTTTTTTTAACCATATCTGGATTTGGTTATTTTTGAAGTATCATTCCAGTAGAGAATCAGCTGTAGAAATGGCTACAACTTTATGGCGTCTTCCAGTCCTTATAATTTCTAGACTAAGATGAAAAGTATAGGAAATAGAATTATGAAGCATAAATGAAAGACTATTCAATCCATTGTGCCAGCAACATCTCTGAAAGAGCTATCAAATTAGTCCCACTCACCTGTCTACACCCACAGCCCTACATATTTCACTTGGAAGCACATTCAATTTAGTTTTGAAAGTTCCTAAAGTACTTGCTTCCATCATTTTTAGACAACATATTCAAGATAACAACTTGTGCAAAAACATACATCTCACTGGTGGTTCTGTGTCAATTCTCTCAATCTTGTTACTGACCACCTGCCATTGGAAATAGTTTCTCGTTATTTACCCCATCATAAGCCCTCACCATTTTAAGCACTGACTAAATTTCCCCATATCCATCGCAGATCCAAGTAATACAATTCATTTCTTTAGGTCCCTTTAGATAATTAAAATCATTTGACTCTCACCAATTAAACACTATCGCCAAAGTAAACCATGCAATATCACTGTGCTTGTGGTAAATGTCAATCAGCCTCATCACACTGATATTCTCAACTCTCAAGTAAACAATCTGTAGTGATTACCCTTCAGACAAGCTGCTAAATAGGATTGATGGTTTTTTACAACATTGCTTTTGTCAAAAATCTTCAGCTTTTTTTGGAAACTTTACTTTTGGAATCTGTCCAACAATACACGTTAAAGATCTCATGTTGCAAACTGTTACATGTTACGGCATTAAGCATATCTTGGCAAACATGCTCCCAAATATACCTTGCCATCTAGTCTTTGGGGTTTGAAGGAAAGAGTTTATTTCAGTTACAAACACAGAATGCTGGAGAAACACCAACAGGTCTGGCAACATCTGTGGAGAGAGAAACAGAGTTAACATTGAATATAGTATGACCAACTTTTGAGGAAGGGAATTCCAAACACAATGAAACCTCAAAAAAATGTTTCATCCACGTGAACAAGAAAGCCGATGGGGATGGAGGAGAGATGAAGAGAACTGGAAAAAAACAAATTGATATAGGCACATAACTATTTGGTTGGGGAAGCACTGATGCAACGTTATCGAAGAATATCTTTTGCACAAATGTAATCGGTGAACAGGAGCCCTGTACATCCTTTCCATTGTGAGTTGTACATGATGGACAGAAAGAGCAAAGAAATTTGTGTTAAATTAGGTATCTTAAAGATGAAACATGAGAAACAAGTAACAACTGGACAGTGAAAGTAGGGACCTTATCTCACAGTTCAAAGTCAAACTGCAGCAGTGCAGCTTGAACAGTTTACAAGTATTTGAAAGAAAAAAAAAATCAGGTAAGATTTGAGATTCATTATTTTAAAAATATATGTACTGGTTCTACAAAGAAGACTTTACATATTATACAGTGTACAAATTAACAAGAACCAACTAAGGTACTAAACAGTAGTGCAGTACACATCCTTGGAACAAATCAGCCACGTAGGGGGTGACTGATATTTCAACAAAATATTCCGACTAACAGATGTCATTCGAAAGTGCTAATCAGTTACCAAAGCCCCATGAAAAAGTTACA
This sequence comes from Rhincodon typus, assembly GCF_021869965.1. Classification (NCBI taxonomy): domain Eukaryota; kingdom Metazoa; phylum Chordata; class Chondrichthyes; order Orectolobiformes; family Rhincodontidae; genus Rhincodon; species Rhincodon typus. The sequence continues at coordinate 123,380 of NW_025965706.1, forward strand.
TGACAGCCTAGTTACATACTGACATCTTGGCTTGAGGAGATTAAAATTGTGACACCTGGGATCAGTGGGAGCACACTATGTCACTAAGAGGAAGAGCTCAGGGCAGGATTAACAACCAGATTCGAGAAAACATGTAAAGCAAACCTCCAGTTATGGCATCAGCACATTTACATCCATCACATTTGCTATAGACGATCATGAGCAAATTCTATAACAATTTGCTCCAAATTCAACATTTCTTACAATATTTCTTGTTCAACTCCCTGGAAATGTGCATCTGGGGAATCAGTAAAGTCTTGAACTGCAACAAGTTATTTGAGGCCTGCCCACTTTCTTCATTTCTCAGCCAGTTAAGAGTTTAGCAGCTTCAACTGACCAAATCTAACTGTGCAATGACTCAAACTTCATCCTGCAAAATGGGTGAATTGGCCACAGACATTCCCCTTCTGTGTTCTTGGGAATGAATCCAGCCTTTATAGATGGTCTGTCTGTTGGTCGAAATCATTGAACTTACGCATGATAGCTGAACACAAATTGACAGCATCACTTAGAAGCCACAAGTATTGGAATGGAGGATCAAGAGATCCAGATTGATGAGTAATGGGCAGTTTTAAAAGTTTGTTCTAATCTCTCACACTAATATCCTTAACCTTGACCAGCAGAGGTCACCAAAAACACCATGTTATTCGACAGAGATAACAACAGTTTGGAACTGGAGGAACACAGCAGGCCAGGCAAAAGAGAAGTAGGAAAGTTGACGTTTTGGGTCAGGACTGCGCTGACAGAATATATCTTAAACAGCCTGATACTTCACAACCAACCTGAGGTTTTTTTCACACTAATTCATCGGACATGGATACGTGCCCCTGACATATTGCCAGTCAAACATAAAACATGTCCACAAGCACACATTAACCTAAATTGCAACCATAGCATCGAAATTAAAAGTTTCTTATGGAGCATTCTACTGCTTCTTACACACACAGAGTATTGCGTGCAATTCTAGTCACCATACAAAAGGATTGCTGTGGAGAATTTGGAAAGTATGCAAAAGGGGTTTGCCGGGATGTTGCCTGGACTGGAGTGTATTAGGTATAAGGAGAGATTGGACAAACTTAACTCAGAGGTAGTAAGAACTGCAGATGCTGGAGTCAGAGATAACACAGTTTGGAGCTGGAGGAAAACAGCAGGCTAGGCATCATCAGAGAAGAGGAAAGTTGACGTTTCAGGTCAGGACAAACATAAATTGTTTTTGTTAGGAGCGAAGGTTTTTTTTTGGGAGGGGGACAATGGCTTGATAAAAGTATATAATTTTTGAAAGTCATGGATAGAGTGAATTATCAGAGTCATTTTCCCCAAGGTGCGGATGTCAAATACCAGGATGCACAGGTTTAAGGTGAGGGAGGAAAGTTTAAAAGGATATGTGCGAGATAAATTTTTACAAAAACAAAAAAAAAAGAGGCGGTAGGTACCCGAAACGTGCTGCCAAGGTAGGTAACAGAAGCATATAAGATAGCAACATTTAAGCACCGTTTAGGCAGTCACATGAACAACAGCAGAATATGAACTATGTGCAGGCAGATCGGATTAGTTTATAATGGCAGCATGGTTGGCACAACATTGTGGACCAAAGGACCTGTTCCTCTGCTATACTGTTCTATATTCTATATTTACATACAAATACACTCACAGCTGCAATGCTGGTCATTACCCTCTCTCTTAGGTGTGTGGTTAAATGGGAGTCACAGTTCCTTCAACATGTTATTTTTCCAGTGAGATTAAATGTTTGAAAGGTATGACAGTCCATCAGAACAAACAGCATTCAGTACTTGCCTCAAATCTAAGCCCATCATTTAGTACCCCAGCATCATGGAGCATGGGCAGTATCACGGTACATCAATACAATATTGAAATGGTTCAAACTGTAATTTTGGCTCAACTGTAATTTTCAAATAAATACTGCTTAGCTTATAAAATGTAGTGTGGTGTTTTCATGAGCTTTGAGAAACGTACAACTACTTCAACTGAACTTTTAAGAATTCTAAATGTACCCTACGCTAGAAATCCACACAACTGCCACCTCAGTTGTTTTATCCTTGATGTTTTGAGGACTGAGTATGTGGGGACTTGCTCTGAACTCAACAACTTCACAAGTTCTAATGGCCAAAACAACTAAACTGCAAATACATGATTCACCCACCAGTCCAATAATTCTTATTGAAGTCAAAACATCTAACTCGTCTTCCTACCTGCACTTTTCACAATTTTCACCATATCTGGAATGTACAATGCCTTTTCTCTCACACCACTGTAGAATAGTAATACTCTTAATACCCAAGGTGGGTCACTCAGAATCTTTACATGGAATTTTATTGCACTTATTCCTGCTGCTGATGCAACCAACTGTCACTTTTAAACAAGAACAGGTATTTTGTAAGTTTCCTCTCACTTCCAAAACAGTGGCAGCCTGATATCTGCTTTTGAGTGGTTAGGTGGAGGGTCTTCACATCAACAAATTATCATTGTACCAAAGCCTTGGGTTGTATATGTCAATTAAAATGAACTCAATGGAGCTGGCAACTGGAGTTCAGTTGAATTGGGGCTTATTTTCATGAAATTAAGAGAAAGCAGCAGACAAATCAGAATGTGGAGAATCCCGTGTATTTTCACACCAGCATCAGCACTTATATACAAAACACAAAAATCGATCTAGCATATCAGGGAGCTCCAACCTCACTCCCTTAAATCCTGCAACCTTCTCTCAGACCAGCAGCCAACTTGCACTTCCCCCTCCAACCAACACTTCAACAGCTCCTCATTCCATATATTCCCATCGTATCTAGAGCAGCTTCCACTAGCATTAAGTGCCATCAGGGCACTACACAGGGTGGGGAGAAGAGGAAGGACATATTAGGTCTGTTGGGAGTGAAAGTAGTGTGATTCGTGGGGTGGGGGAGAAGAAGAGGGGGGAAGAAGAAAAGGGAAGGGAAACAGGGAGAGGAGACATGAGGAAAGGCAAGGATGTCTTTCAGTGACCACCCCCACACCTACACCCACCCACCACAAAAATCGGGCCTTTGAAGGCCCAGCCTTCGCCACCTTTCGCCTCCACTGCCGCTTCCTGCCCTCCATGTGGGTCCTAGCCGACAAACCCCACAGCCGAAGCTGAAGCAACATCGAGGGGCTACACGGAAAAGTAGGCTCGAGTGGGAAAGGGGGCTAGTTCGTGCATCCTGGGTTTAGGCCGCGCGGCCTGGGACTGGCGTGTTTTTTTTGGGGGGGAGGCAAGAGTGTAGGAAGCCCCGTCGCTCCTTACCTGGCCTTCGATGGGCCCTTGGCTCTGGCCTTGTGTTTGTGTCTGTGACGGTAAGGTGAAGTCGGTGAACTCGAACTCGGAGCCCTGCGTATCGGCCCCAAGCAGCTCGGCCTCCTCCGTGTCTAGGAAGGTAAGAGTCTGTGAGCTCGGCCCGTACGCGTCCACACTCATGGCGGCCACGGCTCGGGAGCGCGCAGTCGCCCCCGGCGCGATTCAAAACCCTGGGAACAACCGCTGCGCAGCGCGCGCCGGACGGATGAGGAGAAGAAGCGAAGCGAAGCGAGGCCGGGCCTTGGCTAAGCCTACTCGGCGGGGAGCCGGGCGAAGGAAAGGCCGGTGGGCGCGGGTTCGGGAATCGATCGCTCGGCAGCGGCCAGAGAAACCCAGCGAAAGCCGCAACTCCCCCGCAGCGCTGACGTAGTGCACACAGCGTCGTGACGCACTCGGAAACGTCATCGCGCCCGGACCTGTGGTGACGTCATCTCCAGCAAGAAGCGATGCCGTAATCCACAGGAGAGCGGCCCTGAGTGAGTGGGCGGGAGAAATTTACCCCGACACTCACAAACCCCATCTTCATTCCC
>NW_025965706.1:127776-128906 GCF_021869965.1 Rhincodon typus
TCTGTGGAAATCTTTGCTGCAGAAGCCTGTGGAAGCCGAGCCATTAAGTGCATTTAAGATAGAAATAGATGAGTTCTTTATGAGTAGGGAGATCAAAGGTTATGGGGAGGAGGCAGGAAAATGGGTTTGAGAAACACATCAGCCATGGTCAAAAGGCTGAGCAGACTTGATGGGCCGACTGGCCTAATGCAGCTTGGATATCTTACTGTCTTACCTGGTGTGCCCTACACGTAACTCTGGATCCACAGCAATGTGGTTGCCTCTTAACTGCCCACTGAAACAGCTCAGCAGATCCATCAGGTGTGCCAATCTTAACAAAGCCTGAATAAAAAATGAAATTGAAGCAGATGGCATCAACCTAGGAACCAGAAATGACAATCACAAAACATAGTCCCGTTGACCCTGAAACTCCTCCTATCATCTGGGGGTTAGGGCAAAAACGGGCTGAATTTTGTCACAAACTAGACAGGCAATAGCCTGACATAGTCACTCTCACAGAATCACATCTTACAATGCCCCAGGCACCATCAATACCTGCCCTGGATATGTCCTGTCCCACCGGCAAGACAGACCCAGCAGAGGTGGTGGCACAGTTGGGAGGGATTTGCCGTGGCGGTCCTGAACATTGATTCCAGACCCCATGAATTCAAAGGCTGTAGGTTAAACACGGGCAAGGAAACCTCCTGCTAATGACAATGATCTATTCTCCCTCAGCTGATGAATCAGTACTGCACCATGTTGACATCACTTGCAGGAAGCAGAGATGATGGAAAGGATGTAGAATGCAATCTCAGGGGACATTCCAATTTCCAGGTGAATTGCAGCAGCACAACTGATTGAGCAATGAAGGACATTTCTGCTAGACTGAGCAGCTGGTGAGGGAACCAACAATGAGGAAAAATCATACTTGACCTCATTCTCGCCAATCTGTCCGTTGCAGACGCATCTGTTAAAAACATCATCGCCGAGTCACAATTCACACGACACCAGGTTAATTTGGGTTCACTTACCATTCCTTCTGGACATCAGATGGGGTGCAGTGACACTTATTCAAGGAGCTGGGGCATTTCAGGAGCAATTGTTCCACCTTGAAGTGCACCAAAGATTCACCAGTGGCCCGCTGGTGGCAT
>NW_025965706.1:129006-131748 GCF_021869965.1 Rhincodon typus
GCTGAGCCCAACCCCCTGCATCATGTTGGTTAAGCATAGTAACCCTTATCTCTGTGCTCCTGAGCCCCGGTCCTGAGTGGGATCCCCAGGCCTCTGCACCTGACCTGGGCCTGGTTCCACATGAGTGATTCCTGATCCTGTAATCACCCAGGCCTGACCCTTCGATAGCTGATTGTGGGCATTCTGGGGCTGAACTGGAAATGGCTGGACCGGAAATGACACCCGCAGTCTTCCATCTCCATGACCCCTACATTCCTCCTGCCAAAGACTCACCAGCCAATCATGTTCATGGAGTGGCTCACTGTCGGGCATGGCACCCCCGAGAACTTGAGGGATGTTGGGAGAAAGGAGGCCATCACCATGACCAGGCAGAGGAGACACTACCTGCAGGGGGAGGACATTCCCATTACTGGGGAGGCACTGCAGCTCCCCTGGTAGGGAGGGATTGAGAACCTGTGCTGAAAGCAGCTATGGGGTGGGGGAAAGTGACTGTTACACATCTCCTGCTGGAATGAGCCTTTATAAAAGAAATCTGGAGAAAAATTCAATGGTTTTTGTCAAGGTTTGTCCCGAGCAGCTCTGTGACACAGGACTCTCAGAGTTTCCCAGAACGCAGAGCGAGAGAAACATTGATGCACAATTGGCTTGATAGTCGGAAGCCGAGGATAATAGTGCCTACGGTGGCGGTAGCTATTACGAGGGGGCTTGGTTTTAAAGTGAGTGGAGGTAGATATAGGGGAGATGTCAGATGTAGGTTCTTTACTCAGAGAGTGGTAGGGGCGTGGAGTGCATTGCCGGAGAGGGTAGTGGAGTCAGCCTCATTAGGGGCATTTAAGCAGCTGTTAGATAGGCATATGGATGAGAGTATAAGGTAGGGGTGGAGGTGAGATAGACCTTAGGTTTACGGTAAAAGTTCGGCACAACATCGTGGGCCGAAGGGCCTGTACTGTACTGTTCTATGTTCTGTGCTCTTTGATGCTGGTCGGACTGGAAGCCTGTGACTAGTGGTGTGTCTCAGGGTTCAGTTCTGGGGCCATTGATGTTTGTTATCTATATCGATGATTTGAATGACAATGTACAAGGCATGATCAGCAAGTGTGTGGTAAAATAGGCGGTATAGTGGAGAGTGAGGAAGGTTATCAGAAATTGCAGCAGGATCTTCATCAGCTGGGGAAGTGGGCTGAGAAATGGCAAATGGAGTTTGTTATCGATTCGTGTGAGGTATTGAAAGTCAAATCAAGGGAGGAGCTTCACGGTGAATTGTCGGGCATTAAGCAGTGTAGTGGAACAGAGGGACCTTGGAGATCAGCTGCATGATTCTCTGAAAGTGGACTGAGGATTTAGGCACACTGGCTTTCATCAGACAGTGCACTGAGTATAGGAGTTGCAATTGTACAGGACGCTGGAAAGGCTGCACTTGGAGTCAGTTTTGTTCAGTTTTAGTCACCTTGCTACAGGAAAGATATATTAAACTGGAAAGAGTGCAGAAGAAATTTACAAGGATGTTGAAAGGACTCGGTGATAGGGAGAAGTTGGACAGGCTAGGAATTTTCTCTTTACAGCATTGGAGACTGAGGGGGTATCTTGTATAAGTGCATCAGATCATGAGGCATGGATAGGGTGAATGCACTCAGTCTTTTTCCGAGGGTTTGGCAATCAAGGCCTCGAGGGCATCAGTTTAAGGTAAGATGGGAAAGAATACGCGGGAACCTGTGGGGCAACTTTTTTTTCACAGAGTGGGGGATGCACATGCAATGAGTGACCAACAGAAGTGGTCGATGCGAGTACATTAACAACATTTAAAAGGCATTTTGACGAATACATGGACAAGAAAGATTTAGAAGGATGTGGGCCAAGTGCAGGGAAATCAGTTTAGCGTGGATGGACATTTTGGTCGACATGCACCAGTTTGGGCTGAAGGCACTGTCTCCGTGCTGGAGGAGTCTATGACTATGACTCCATAAGGTGAGAAGTGGGGATGTTCGACAATGATTGTGCAATAGTCAGCACCATTCATGACTCATCATATACTGAAGTGGTCCATGTCCAAATGCAAAAATTTCTGGAAAAAATCCAGGCTTAGGCTCACAAGTGGCCAGCAACAGTCACAGCACACAAATTGCAATCTACAACCATCACCAATAAGAGATAATCTTCCCATGCCCCTTGACATTCAAGGACATTACCATCACTGAACCTCCCACTATCAACTGGGAGATATCGTTGATCAGAAACTCAACCGGATTCACCACATAAATGCAGAGGCTGCAAGAGCAGCTCAGAGGCTCGGAATACTGCGATAAGTAACTCATCTCCTGACTCCTCAAGCTATGTCCACCATCTACAAGGCACAAGTCAGGAGTGTGATGGAATACTGCCTACCTGCCTTTGTGAGTCAAGCCCCCTCAACACTCAAGAAGCTCCAATACCGTCCAGGACAAAGCAGTCCGCTGGATCGGCACGACATCAATAAGCATCCGTTCCCTCCACCATCAACGCTCAGGAGCAGCAGCACGTACTAACTACAAAATCAACTGTACAAATTTACAAAGCTGCTCAGACTGCACCTTCCAAACCCACTTTCACTTCCATCTGGAAAACAAGGGCAGCAGATTTTTGGGAATGCCACAACCTTTAATTTCCTCTCCAAGCCACTCAACATCCTGACTTGGAAAGATATCGCCATTCCTTCATCGTCACTGGGTTCAAATCCTGGAGTCCCCTCACTAATGGCATTGTGGG
>NW_025965706.1:132248-136211 GCF_021869965.1 Rhincodon typus
ATCCCCACTTCTCACCTTATGGAGTCATAGTCATAGACTCCTCCAGCACGGAGACAGTGCCTTCAGCCCAAACTGGTGCATGTCGACCAAAATGTCCATCCATGCTAAACTGATTTCCCTGCACTTGGCCCACATCCTTCTAAATCTTTCTTGCCCATGTATTCGTCAAAATGCCTTTTAAATGTTGTTAATGTACTTGCATCGACCACTTCTGTTGGTCACTCATTGCATGTGCGTCCCTCCCTCTGTGGAAAAAAAGGTTGCCCCACAGGTTCCCGTGTATTCTTTCCCATCTTACCTTAAACTGATGCCCTCGTGGCCTTGATTGCCAAACCCTCGGAAAAAGACTGAGTGCATTCACCCTATCCATGCCTCATGATCTGATGTACTTATAGAAGATACCCCCTCAGTCTCCAATGCTGTAAAGAGAAAATTCTTAGCTTGTCCAACTTCTCCCCATCACCGAGTCCTTTGAGTCCTTTCAACATCCTGGTAAATTTCTTCTGCACTCTTTCCAGTTTAATATATCTTTTCTGTAGCAAGGTGACTAAAACTGAACAAAACTGACTCCAAGTGCAGCCTCTTCAGCGTCCTGTACAATTGCAACTCCTATACTCAGTGCACTGTCTGATGAAAGCCAGTATGCCTAAATCCTCAGTCCACTTTCAGAGAATCATGCACCTGAACTCCAAGGTCCCTCTGTTCCACTAAACTGCTTAATGCCTGACAATTCACCATGAAGCTCCTCCCTCGATTTGACTTTCAACACCTCACACGAATCGATAACAAACTCCATTTGCCATTTCTCAGCCCACTTCCCCAGCTGATGAAGATCCTGCTGCAATTTCTGATAACCTTCCTCACTCTCCACTATACCGCCTATTTTACCACACGCTTGCTGATCATGCCTTGTACATTGTCATTCAAATCATCAATATAGATAACAAACATCAATGGCCCCAGAACTGAACCCTGAGACACACCACTAGTCACAGGCTTCCAGTCCGACCTGCATCAAAGAACATAGAACATAGAACAGTACAGTACAGTACAGGCCCTTCGGCCCACGATGTTGTGCCGAACTTTTACCCTAAACCTAAGGTCTATCTCACCTCCACCCCTACCTTATACTCTCATCCATATGCCTATCTAACAGTCGCTTAAATGCCCCTAATGAGGCAGACTCCATTACCCTCTCCGGCAATGCATTCCACTACCACTCTCTGAGTAAAGAACCTACCTCTGACATCTCCCCTATATCTACCTCCACTCACTTTAAAACTATGCCCCCTCGTAATAGCTACCTCCACCGTAGGCACTATTATCCTCGGCTTCCGACCATCAAGCCAATTGTGCATCAATGTTTCTCTCGCTCTGTGTTCTGGGAAACTCTGAGAGTCCTGTGTCACAGAGCTGCTCGGGACAAACCTTGACAAAAACCATTGAATTTTTCTCCAGACTTCTTTTATAAGGGCTCATTCCAGCAGGAGATGTGTAACAGTCACTTTCCCCCACCCCATAGCTGCTTCGAGCACCTACCAGGGGAGGTGCAGTGCCTCCCCAGTAACGGGAATGTCCTCCCCCTGCAGGTAGTGTCACCTCTGCCTGGTCATGGTGATGGCCTCCTTTCTCCCAACATCCCTCAAGTTCTCGGGGGTGCCGTGCCCGACAGTGAGCCACTCCATGAACAGGATTGGCTGGTGAGTCTTTGGCAGGAGGAATGTAGGGGTCATGGAGATAGAAGACTGCGGGTGTCATTTCCAGTCCAGCCATTTCCAGTTCAGCCCCAGAATGCCAACAATCAGCTATCGAAGGGTCAGGCCTGGGTGATTACAGGATCAGGAATCACTCATGTGGAACCAGGCCCAGGTCAGGTGCAGAGGCCTGGGGATCCCGCTCAGGAGCACAGAGATAAGGGTTACTATGCTTAACCAACATGATGCAAGGGGTTGGGCTCAGCGTTCTGGTGCCAGGGCAATGCAAGTGCAGCCACAAGGGCACTCTAGCACCAGCCTCCAATGCTCTGGGGAAAAAAGCCTCTCATTATAACTCAAAGCCTCCACTCCCGGCAACTTACTTGTAAATCTTTCCGGAACACTTTCAAGTTTAACAAGATCTTCCTTGTATTGTTTCAGGAAATTCCCCAAATCCCAGAATGATTTTGGAAAATACTGAGTGTGGCTGAAGTTGAAGCCGCTCTTAGACACATGAAGAATGGAAGAGCCACAGGAGTGGACATGATTCCAGTGGAGGTCTGCAAACTTGGAGGAGCAGGGCTCTCCCGTCGTTTCCACCAACCATTGGGATGCTACCATTGTCACTGTCTTCAAGCAAGGAGACAAAGTGGATTGTGGAAAGTACCGAGAAAGCTCCCTACTCCCCATCGCTGGGAAGAATATCACTCAAATCCTCACAGGGAACTTTCTCCCAGTTTATGGGGAAATCCTACCTAAAAGCCAGTGATTAAATAAATTCAGCCAACACTTCCAGGGTAGTTAAGGATGAGTGGGGAAAGAAAAACACTGTCAGAATGTAGCAGGAATACATTCTTAACTAGTTCAAATTTAGTCAAAGCATAGAAATGTGATTATAAATGCAGCGGTGCAAATGAACTCGAAGTGAGTGATTCATATTACACCAACATAGTGCGTTGGTGTAGCGCACTCAGTTTCTGGGTGTTGTTCCCACGTTTCCATTTGTCCAAAGAGGTGACATTCATCACCTTCTCCCAGGGTACGCTTGAGCAATTCCTGAAGCTCTCTGGATAGGGCTGGAAGAAAATTGATGGCCAAGAAATTTTGGCACAATCCTGCAACTTATTTATGAAAATATGATGGAAATTGCTTCCATTTGGGGAATTTGGAAGAAACACTTTGAAAATCCTGCCGGGTTTAGACAAGGTGGTATGATATCTCTCATGTGAGCAGCAGTCTAACTTGGAGAAGCGATACACCTCATCACTGAATAACTGCCCTCTGGCAGTCAACACCAATTTGTTTGGAAATTCTTTCTGCATGATTACTGCTGTCAGTATAAATGAAACTGAACATCATATCTGTAAATAGAGTCATACAGCACAAAAACAGACCCTTTGGTACAAATAGTCCATGCCAAACTTCTTCCCAAATTAAGCTAGTCCCATCTACCTGCATTTGGCCCATGTCCCCTGCAAACATTTCCTTTTCATGTTCTTACTGAAATATCTTTTAATCGCTGTAATTGTGCCCAAATCCACCACTCCCTCAAGAAGTTCATTCCCCATGTGAACTATCCTCTGTATAAAAAAAAAATTTCCCCTCATGTCTTTTATAAATCTCACTCCACTCCCCTGAAAATTGTGCCACCAGTCTTGTCATTCTACTGCCTACAGATATATAAAATTAAGACAGGCATTGGTAAGGTAGACCGGGAGATTCCACTTGATGCTGGAATCATTGACCATGTGCATAGATTTAAGGTTAGGAGCAGAAGGTTTACACAACATGTGAACATAAGCTTTCGAGTGATAAAAGCAGGAACCTTCATTACATGTAAGAAGCATTTAGAAGTGTACTGCTGTTGCCACTTCCATGGGCTGGAAAATAGGATTGAAATCGTCGGTTAACAAGGTGTAGAGCTGGATGAACACAGCAGGCCAGGCAGCATCTGCTCCTCCTTTCCCAGTTCTTTGCAACTAACCATCGTCTTCCTACTGGAATATTTGCAAATCTGACAATTTAGGCCGTATTGTATTTCAATAACCTGAAGATCTCGAGCCAAACAGTGTTAGCATGGATGTTAAACACGCTTTTCTCACTCAGTCAACTGTGCCTTATCTGAACTTCTGTAAACTCATTTCCAGGCCAAAAGAAATTTACATTCACTTCTGCATGACTCCTGCTAACTAATCTTTCTTTTTAACTTCACAATTTTAAGCTAAAGCCAAACTTGAATACCCTGCACCAAAATGAAAGAAAATAGAAG
>NW_025965706.1:136711-138552 GCF_021869965.1 Rhincodon typus
CATCTTGTTATCTCTGAATAGTGATGTAACCTGCTTTTCCGCAACTTCTACTGGTTAAGTAAACTAAACCCCTGACACTTACTTTACAATCAACAAGCAAGAATTTATTTATCTAACTCTGACAGTGAACAAACTAATGAACTTATTAACAAGCCGAATAAACCCCTTCTAACTATGACTAATCCTGGATAAAACAAGATTCTAATGGTATGTTTTTCCAATAAATACAAATTCCATTTGTATAAAATAAAAAAAATAGACTTTAGTCTCTCGAAATTACAGCCAGTTTGCATCTTCCAGAATGTTCTGTGTTTTCTCTGTCAAATGTGCTGTCAGGAACACCTTCTGTGTTGAATGTTCTATTGGGAATATTAACAAGTTGCGTTGTAGGTACCTCTGATTTAAATGGTGCTTTCTCTAAAACTTAGAGAAGCCTGAGAGCAGTTAACTCTTGCAGATGGCAGTTTGCTCTCCTGATTTTCCGACGGCCCTCTCCTTTTATACCCTTGATTACATAACAATTTCTTACAATAGGATAGGCCCTATGTTGTCAAAACTATCAGACTTAAATTTAGTTGGTTTTATTCCCTAAGTGCCTGATTCAAATTTTTTGGCTAAATTTAAAACTCACTGTCTTGATAACAAAGCAAAACTGCTGCTTGGCCTGCTAACTGTACAGCTTTTTGATACAAATGTTTCAATTCAAATGCTTTCTGTACACCTGCAAACCCACAAGCTGATAGCCACAGACATTTTGTTTAAATCTCTAAGTGTAGAGAAACAAATCATCTTTTAAAGGGACCACACACTGCTCCACTCCCCTTACAAACACCAAGTTCTAACTTCCTGCCTTCCAATCCACAAGTACTTTACCCAACATCATAACAAAGGTCAATCATCGTCTCTGCTATTCCTGGCTGAAAGCCACACTCTTCTCATTACTACCTCAAACTCACTCTATCTCTGTCGTTACACACATCTTCCATCAAGGCTCATGCTCTGCCATCTCACTATTGCCTATACATCTTCCCTCACTTGATCTTGCCACTATATGCCAATCTCCCAGACCACTAAGCATGCATCAGCTCTGCACTGCCTTTGTCAAGCTACCCACTTTCAATTTACTCAATTCCTCTCTTTCTCTCAATACAGAGGAGCCAGACTACAATATGCTGCCAACCTCTCTTTATTCCACTGCAACAACCACACTAACCAGGCTGTCAGTTTACTCATCACACACCACTTCTAACCATTGCCTGCAATATTTTCTCTCCCTTGTATCTTACTGGCACCAGTGGGTTGACAGAGCCAATACCTTGCCCTCCGAGAGTGAGAGAACCAAAGCCTTGGAGTAAGCATCAGCAAGACTGCCTCCTGCACACACCCCTTACGTCATCAGCTCAGACACTGCCATCTTGGTGTAAATGTTTATATTACACAGTTTGGGAGCACAATCTGGTGAACGCCTTACTGCAACAGCTCCACTGCTGGCCAAGGGAGAAACCTCCCCAGGCTGTTGGCATTCAGAGGCCTGCCAGAGACTAGACTCCAGGCAGGAAAGGACCCAGTGGCATCGGCAATTAGAGACTTTTTCCGAATGCATAGGAAGAAATAGGAACAGCAAACAAATATGTGGGGAGAATGGCCTTTATGGCCCAGAAACTGCAACAGTGCAGTAACAAGTGTTAGAGATAGTAGGAACTGCAGATGCTGGAGAATCTGAGACAACAAGGTGCAGAGCTGGATGAACACAGCAGGCCAAGCAGCATCATAGGAGCAGGAAGGCTGACGTTTCGGGCCTAGACCCTTCATCATTTCTGATGAAGGGTCTAGGCCCGAAA
>NW_025965706.1:139052-142320 GCF_021869965.1 Rhincodon typus
CCCTTCATCAGAAATGATGAAGGGTCTAGGCCCGAAACGTCAGCCTTTCTGCTCCTATGATGCTGCTTAGGCTGCTGTGTTCATCCAGCTCTGCACCTTGTTGTCACCAATGTAGTGGATCAGGTTTAACCACACCTTGACCCCAGGTTCTCTCTGACCTGCTGTACAGTTGGGATGACTGTGACGATGTCTCCCAGAATTCCTCTGTGACGACTCTCAGCCACCTTCAGATTCGTTGCTCAAGTGTTTGCAATCAAGCTTTTCTATACGATAGCTATTCTGTGTTAAGAGATAGTAGGAACTGCAGATGCTGGAGAATCTGAGATAACAAGGTGTAGAGCTGGATGAACACAGCAGGCCAAGCAGCAACAGAGGAGCAGGAAGGCTGATGTTTCTGGCCTAGACCCTTCTTCAGAAATGGGGGAGGGGAAGGGGGTTCTGAAAGAAGTAGGGAGAAAGGGGAAGGTGGATAGAAGATGGATAAAGGAGAAGATAGGTGGAGAGGAGACAGACAGGTCAAAGAGGCGGGGGTGGAGCCAGTAAAGGTGAGTGTAGGTGGGGAGTTAGGAAGGGGATAGGTCAGTCCAGGGAGGAAGGACAGGTCAAGGGGGCGGGATGAGGCTAGTAGGTAGGAGATGGGGGTGGGGCTTGAGGTGGGAGGAGGGGATAGGTGGGAGGAAAGACAGGTTAGGGAGGCGGGGACGAGCTGGGCTGGTTTTGGGATGCGGTTGGGGGTGGGGAGATTTTGAGATTCTGTGTTGCCTTCCAATTCCTGCTATAGATTCTTGTTGCCATTTGGGAATATTAAATTCTCATCTTAAGGTCATTGTTGCAATAAAACTTGTTGAGTTTACATGATAAGGAAGCAATCAGTGGAACAATGTAATGCACATGATCACTTGAGGCAACAATTTGTTATCTTCATCGTTTGACAATGACTGAGCTCCAGGTGAAGTCAGAATTGAAGGCAACTGGGTATTATTGTGTAATTAGTGAAGTCATGATTATTGCAATTGCCCCTTCAAAGTGAATATTGTAAACTCCACCACCATCAGAGAAAAAAAGTAATTTATTCCTCCATTTTGCATGCAATTACAGCTATTTTGTGAATTTATTGCACAGCTGACCTTTGATACAATATGGTGAGGTTCCAGCACTGCATTTGCACGAGTGACTTGCAGGCTATACCTGTAATACACAAATTACCTCCCATTTTTCAGCTTCCCTTTTGTGGTGCTGTCATAGCATCATTCAGCACGGAAACAGATCCTTCGGTTCAACTCATTCATGCTGTCCAGGTATCCTAAAATGAATCTGTCCCATTTGCCAGCATTTGGCCTGTATCCACCTAAATCTTTCCTATTCATATACCTGTCTAAATATCTTTAAAATGTTGTAATTGTACCTGTCTCTACCACTTCCTCTGGCAGATTATTCCATGCACCCTCTGTGTGAAAAAGTTGCCCATCAGGGCCCTTTTCAATACTCCTCCTCTCACCTTAAACCTATGGCCTCTAGTTTGTGACTCCACTACCCTTGGAAAGAGACCTTGGCTATTCGACTTTCCTATGCCCCTCATGATTTTATAAACATCTATAAGGTTACCCCTGAACGCCTCAGCCTCTCCCCATCTCAATGAAGCCCTTTTGCATCACCATTAATTTGCCCACTTTACCCGTGACTCTGAAGGTTCCTATGCCCTGGTTGGCTCAGCTTGATGGAGGAAGCCCTGAAGTTGGGCAAACGCCAAGCACAACGATATTGTGAGGCTGGTGCTTCACTGATGATAGGATGCATGAACGAATGGTTGAGGAAGGAAGCACCCATTGACATGGAATCTCCTTGTGCAGAAGAAGTAGATTCTGATCTCACCATCTAAGGTGATTATCACCTTCAAAACCAATGCATTCACTGGAATTGTGTAATGTATCCTTAACTCAAGTTTGAAATTCTTCACCCAAAACATTAGTCTGTTGGTTCATATTCAGATGCTAGTGTAAATACTTCTGCCAGTTTGTTACATCAGAAGTATATTTCATGTTACATGGTGCTTAAGTAAGATACACCATCATTGACCTCTACTGAAATTATTGCATATTACTAAATTAAGAAGCCACTTCCATACTTCCTTAACATTTTATTGTTTGTCAATGGAATTTTTGCAAATAAAAGATACAAAATAAACATTTAATTCACAGCAACTTGGGAGTTTACTCTGATCTTTTATGCAATATTGCATATTGACTTGGAGGAATCTGAAAATCAACAAGGCTGGGAATTCTGCAATGGGTGACTCACTTCCAGATTCCCAAAACCTTCTCCATTAGCTAAGCTAGAAGTTGATTAAATATTCGTCACCACTGGAATGGGTACTGTGATGAAAGTTTATAATATATCATTGCTATTATTTTGTGAAATTGAATTCAAAAGTTGAGGAAATGGAATTTTGGATTGCAGTGCTGTGAAGGTCTGATTTCGTTTTTAAGAAAGGGTCAGACAGTCATTCAGAACTGGCAGCTAAACACAGTCTTGCCAAGAAATCATGTGACTTTAGCTAAATAATTCAACAGCTACCTGTTGATATAATTACTGCTTACTGTTGACTTGGGTTTTTACAACCAGAGAAAAGGAGAACAGGGACCTGAAGTGGGTTGAGTCCAGAAGAAAGGATCCTTATCAACAGAAGGGTAGTTTTGTTTTTGGCAGGCTCTAGGCCAACAGTGCTGCAAAGAGATCTTAAGCTGTTTATCAGTCCAAGTAGACACAGCCGGAAAAAGATGCTAGCTGTTCTCAGCTTCAGTGAGAAAAGTCAATGAATTAATGTGTCTGTGTATCTCATGGAGCGACAGCAATGGAGAGAATTCCATCTAGTAAATATGCAATTGACTAAATTTTAAAGTATAAATAGGAGTGATCCTTCAGTGACTGCAAGTGATTTTGTTGGGAGAAGGGTTGAATGTTTCTTTTTCCTGTTATAAGATCTTTGCCAATTGCCAAAAATATATACAGCTTCATTTTTAACCTATAAGTAATAAACTAATGTTCTTTTGTTAAAAGTAGATTCACATCCTTGTACGAAAATATTCAGTGACATAACACCACAGCAGTAAATTGCAAAAACACAACTTATGATCTATTAAGAGACAACAAGGTGCAGGGCTGGATGAACACAGCAGGCCAAGCAGCATCATAGGAGCAGAGAGGCTGACGTTTCGGGCCTAGACCCTTCATCAGAAAAGGGGGAGGGGAAGGGGGTTCCGAAATAAAT
>NW_025965706.1:142820-152286 GCF_021869965.1 Rhincodon typus
TGAGAGAATGCTTACATGTATGGTTTCCCTCCCATTTGGGTACCTGATAGAACCACCGATCTCCTCGAGAAGAAGGGGCTCCCAAAATGAGGTCAACGTCCCTTGACCCCTTGTTGCCTTTCCATTGTTGCTGAACACCACTAGCTAAAGTAATGGAGTGCAGGGCTGTGTGCCTCTCCAGCAGCCAGTGAGCATTCTGCTGGACCTGAGCCTTAAAGGTGTCAATGGACACTTGACCAATTGGATACAAAATTGGTTCAATGTAGGAGACAGAGGGTGGTGGCAGAGGGTTGTTTTTTGAAATCAGGTCTTGTGACCAACAGTGTTCCGCAGGGACTGGTGCTGGGTTCACTGTTGTTTGTCACTTATATAGATGACTTGGATGAGAATTTGGAGGTATGGCTAGTACGTTTGTGGATGATACCAAAATTGGTGGTATAGTGGACTGTGAAGATGATTATCTAAGATTACGAAGAGATCTTGATCATTCAGACGTTTCGTCACTACGCTCAGTAACATCATCAGTGAGGCTTCCGATGAAGCGATGTTGTTCTACTCCGCTTGAAATTTATACTGTCTGGTCTGTTATGGTGATTAGTGTCATTTCTGTTTTTGTTCTGCATGGGTTTGAGAAAAAACAACCCAGCACAGTGAGTAAGTTAACAACCTCATTTGCAACCCAATCTACAAATCTTTGCTAAAACTTTAAAGATTTTGATCAATTGGGCCAATGGGCTGAGGATTGCCAGATGGAGTTTAATTTGGATAATTGTGAGGGATTGCATATTGGTAAAACAAACAAGGGCAGAACTTATACAGTTAATGGAAGAGCCTGTGATAGTGTTGTCGAATAGAGAGACCTAAGGGTTCAGGTACGTAGTTCTTTGAAAGTTGCTTCACAGGTGGACAGGGTGGTTAAGAAGACATTTGATATGCTTGTCTTCATTGCTCAGACCATTGAGTATAGGTGTTGGGAAGTGCAGTGGATGTGGGACATTGAATAAATTTAAGGAGGAGGTAGATAGATTTTTAATGATCAATGGATTGGAGGGTTAGTCAGAGTGGGCAGGAAAATGGAGTTGAGGCCAAGATGAGATCGCTCATGATTGTATTAAATGGTGAAACAGGCTGAAAAAGCTGGAATGCCTACTCTTGCTCCTGGTTCTTATGATCTATGATAGGTGTTGAGGTGGCCCGGGTGAATGAGTAAGAAGCACACAGAGTACAAAGGGGTAATAGTTTGAGGGGATTGAGTTTGATGAGATCCATTGAGGGAAGATGCTACATGTAATAGTGAAAGAGGTAGGCAATGAGCATCAGCAGAGTTAGAATGATTGCGAGGTAACAGAGAGAAGATGGTGGCATGTACCCTTAAAGGCAGCATCTTGCTTTCCCGCTAAAGTATTAGGGAACTCTTCTCTACATCTTTCCTTATTGTCTTCTGGCCCAAATACACCTAAAGAAGTGGGCACCCTAACATAGGCTGCTCACAACAAGGCTAACAACATCCTAACATAGGCTGCTCACAACAAGGCTAACAACACCATAACAATAGGCTGCTGTTTGACCAGGAAATCCCTCTGGCTCGCAGTGTTTGCTGATATACCTTACCTCTGGGGCTAGCAATCTATGCTGCATCGATCACTTGACTGAATCCTTCTTGCCAATGAGCAGTGGGATATCTATTCACAATGCCAAAGTAACTACTGCCCTCTTCCCCAACTCTATCATAAGAATTTTTCTTTCCTAAAGAACAAACCCTTCTGTTTTTTGTATTCCTGAAGAATTTGAAGCACCTGGCATCAATGACCTGGTAGCCTTTGTAACCATTGCCTTCAACTTGTGTTTGACCTTGTTTAGGAAGTTGTTTCTGTTTAGAGAAAGGAAGTAACTGCTCTAGTAGCCTGACATAAGGTCTCATGCTCTACAAAAAATACTAGAAAAAAATTCAGTTCTAAAGGGACCCCAATTTCCAACAGTGTCCCCTTTGAAAAGGAAATGCAGGTAATTCTACTATAAAACGTGTTTTGTGACTGCGAATTGGCTATAACACGATTGATGAATAGTATACACTGTTTGGATAATGCAAACTTTCTGCTGTACAGGTATAATGAGTTTCAATAGAGATTTCCCTACAATGTGATTTCCTATCACGATTTTCTATAGCGCGACGTCACACAAGAACGCAACTATCGTGTTACAGGAGAAATACCTGTGTATCCTTATTGACTTCTCACAATCAAATGCCTAATTAAGCTATCTATGTCTAAAGTTTAAGTTTTGTGACCTAATCTCATAACTATACATCCCATATAACATACTCAAGCTACTGGAACTAATAATATCAAGACGTGGGCAACTACTGAACTTAGAGCTAATACCTTCAGCCAGGGTGTTTGACAGAAGTTATATACTAGGATATCCAAAATGTGTTCTCCTAGCTTCTGAATTTCTAGTTTCATTTCTGTGTTCCACTGGAACATTTTAACTAGATTTGTTTTCCAGGTACTGATCCTGTTGAGGACTGATTTGTTAGATTTAGGGGCAATGAAGGAATTGGGTAACCAACTGAGTGAATGTTGCTCTGGCTTTATTCCTCCCTAATTCTCCCTGTTATTTTGCTTTCCTTTCTCCTGACAATATTATTCAGTTTTTCCCTATCTTCTCAGTGGCTCTGCAATGAAACTGTCCTATCATTCTCTGGGGACTTTGGTGCATCTTTGGCTGTTTACAATATATATGGTTACAACAACAGATTAATTTGTTTCATTTATATTTTCCTTTTACTCGATATCTTCCATTTCACTCCACCTCGTGAGAAATATTCAAATTCCCATTTGATGTTACATTTTTGAGCTGTTTTTCTTGTCGCTATCTTTGACCATAAGTCAGGCATTCCATTAATTACTACTTCATCTGAAGGAGGAGCTCTGGAGAAACTTTACTGTACACTTAATCGAACATTACTGTGTGATTCCAAGCAGTATCAAATTCTGCTTGTTTATTCTTACATGAAAAAAAACAAATTTCTCAAAGGTAAATTGTTAGATCATCCTTGACTTTCCCTTCTTTTACAAATTCACAATTTCAAATATGGCGCTTTCCAAACTTGTGTACAAGAACAAAGGCAGGAGATATATAGGAATACCACAAACTGCAAATTCCCCTCTAAGCCACTTACCATCCTGACTTGGTAATTTATCACTTTTCCTTCATTGTGCTGGGTTAAAATCCTCCCTAATAGCGTTGTGGGTCTACCTACAACACAAGGACTGAAGCTGATCACCTTCCCAAGGGAACCCATTGATTAATGAGGGATGAAAGATTATCTGGGAAATGCGGGCGTATATGATTGAAGTTAAAATCATGGAACATAGAACATAGAACAATACAGCACAGTACAGGCCTTTCGGCCCACAATGTTGTGCCGAACTTTTACCCTAACCCTAAGGTCTATCTAACCTCCACCTCTACCTTATACTATCATCCATATGCCTATCTAATAGCCGTTTAAATGCCCCTAATCAGGCCGATTCCACTACCCTCTCCGGCAATGCATTCCATGCCCCGACCACTCTCTGACATCTCCCCTATATCTACCTCCACTCACTTTAAAACTATGCCCCCTTGTAATAGCTACCTCCACCCTAGGAAAAAGTCTCCGGCTGTCTACTCTATCTACATCTGTGATCATTTTGTACACCTAAACATGATCAGATCAATAATGAGCTTATTGAATGGCAGAATAAGCTTGAAAAACTGAGTAGCTTACTCTAGATCCTCATTTGTATATTCATATGTTCATAAGTATGGAGGGACAATAAATGCTGCACCATTTTGTGATGCTCACTTCCCATGAATAAATTAAAAATAAAACCCTCCAGACTTTTGTTTGCAATATACAGCCTCAGCAATGAAGTTGAGTTGACATATTTTGTTTATAAACAATGTATTTTTTTCACAAAACAATCTTTTCCATTTTATTGATACAAATTAAGTCACCTGTTTTAATTTTTAACTGTACTGATTCCATTAACTTTTATTTTAAAATACAGTTTTTAAATTTTCAATTTGTTTGTCCCCTCAAACTTCATGTCAATTTCCCTTTGACTGCTTGAAGTGACAACTCATACTGAGATAATTTATCAATCCTGATTTCAGAACTGATTATGGCCAGGCTTGGTAGTTTTAAATGGCTCTTTTATATCAGAGACAACGCTGAGCAGAGTCAGTTTAAGGTCCTCTCATTCTTTGTCGCAGATGTTAACAAATGCCCTGACTGGTCAAGGCCAAGCCTCTGAAAGGCAAAGCCACATCAGAATGTGATGTCTATAGGTAAGTTCTCGAACCTACAAGACTTCTGGTTCCCTGGTTTTGTTATCAGCACTTTGATGAAACCTGTCTAAAAACACAAAAACAAAATCCATTGAGGCTCTGTTTGGAATTCAATGGATTAATAACATACAATCTGCTTCTCAAGGGCAACTAATTGATGACCAAGGGGCTGAAAGATTTTAAGGGTTTTGCAGAAATGTAGAATTGATATTAAAACCTTATTAAATGGTGCAGAAGGTGGCCTACTCACGTTCCCTGTTTGTGTGTTTGTAACCAGAGAAATGTATGGAAGTAAAATTGGAACAACCCCATTTCAGGAGGCCTGTCATTCATGGACGGAAGGAATCCTTGTTGTAGATAAAGGAAGCCATTTTGGAAAAACTGGCACAATGGTGACATCACCAGGCCAGGTACAATAGAGACAGAGAAATTTGAAAACTGGATTAGTGCCCTTACAGAGAGTGGGTAAGGAAAGGCACTTAGAAAAATGCTATCAGTTAGCGGACTTACAGCAGGTACTTTCTATTCAACCTGAGATAACAAGGTGTAGAGCTGGATGAACACAGCAGGCCAAGCAGCATCAGAGGAGCAGGAAGGCTGACGTTTCGGGCCTGGGCCCTTCTTCAGAAATGGGGGAGGGGAAGAGGACTCTGAAATAAATAGAGAGAGAGGGGGAGGAAGATGGAAGGTGGATAAAGGAGCAGATAGGTGGAGAGGAGGCGGACAGGCCAAGGAGGAGGGGATGGAGCCAGTAAAGGTGAGTGTAGTTGGGGAGTTAGGATGGGTGTTGGTCAGTCCAGGGAAGTCGGACAGGTCAAGGCCTCTGATGCTGCCTGGCCTGTTGTGTTCATCCAGCTCTATGCCTTGTTATCTCAGGTTGTCCAGCA
The DNA here is from genome assembly GCF_021869965.1 of Rhincodon typus. NCBI lineage: Eukaryota > Metazoa > Chordata > Chondrichthyes > Orectolobiformes > Rhincodontidae > Rhincodon > Rhincodon typus. Next base: position 148,043 of record NW_025965706.1, read on the forward strand.
TCGGCAGTTCCTACTATCTTCTGTTCACCCTGTTCAGACCAGGTGGGATTTGAACCCATGGCTTCTGTCTTAGAGGTAGGGACATTATCACTGCATCACAAGAATCATACAGCACAGCAACAGACCCTTGAGTTCAACTCGCCCATGCCAACAAGATATCCTGAATTAATCTAGTCCCATTTGCCAGCATTTGGCCCATATCCCTTTGAACGCTTTCTATTCATGTCCCCCAAGGATGTAAATAGCAGAGGACTTGTTTTCCTTCGAGCTCTTGTCCATTTTGACCTGGAAGAGTTCTAAATTATGCTCTTGACAGTCTTCTTTTTGAGTTCATTCCAAATACTAATACAACAAAGTAACAAAATGTCTAAATGAATTCAGATACACGTTTACTTCAAAGGGTGTGAGTTGTGTGAGTTGGGCAGGACAAAGGGGGGATATGAGAATGAGGAGGGTGAGAATGCCAGTCAATAGAGTTAAAATGCCAACTGAAGGACACTTCTGCCACTTCACATCACCCCATCGGAGCTTGGTAAACTGAACACAAAGAGGAAATGTAACCTGCTAGCCATCCAATTTTTAATATTTTACATTGGCTGCCGATATTCTATTGACCTCACTGTCACTGGTTAGTCCTAGACGTAGGTCTCACATCCCTCATATTTTAAAGTCATTTCAATTTGCCCAGCATTTTGCTCTAAGATGTTAACAATTGAAGATGTTACAATGCTAACCCCTTAGCATTTAGATTGTAATGTCTTTTCACATGTGACCTCGTGAACTTTGCCAATCCTCCATTCAGCAGAAGCAATTAACACTGAAAAATAAGGTCAATATGAAATCAAGAGATCATCTATATGTTGGTTTTCACAACTGAAGTGTAGTTACCTGATTACTGCTGGAGTATAGGAAATGTGGCAGCCAATTTCCACTTGTGAAAATCACATTTACTTACATTGACTATGACTATGGTCTTGCTAGAGAGGTTTGCAACATAACGCACACAACAAGCTAGAGAAGGATTGAATACATTAATGTTTCACATTTCATAATGACACATTTTCAAATTGTTTCAACCCAACTGTTTGTAATGATTTATGGTCCTGCATCTGTTTCACACACACGGTATTGAACCAATATATCAATAAAGTTTAATGGATTATTGCAAACCACAAAGTAGATTAAATTACAATTTACAGGGATGCTGGGATGCCTGCACTTGCTGGTATGCAACTAGCCTTTTGGTCTAGGGAAGAATTGATGAAAGGACCATCCATTTTAATAAAAACAGTACACAATTGCCATTCCTGGGTCTGTATGGGCGGCAGTTTAAACTATCACAGATCTCAATTTTTCCATTTGGTCACCTGAATTTAGAGTGTGTGCACTTTTAACATTCTAGAGAGCCATACCTTACTTTTAATTTGATGATTAATTTTCACAAGGTTTAGTTTAATTTTGGTTTAAGTTGTTCAAGATGAAACATCGCTTTTCATTACCTTTACACAAAATTTCACAGCACTCTTGGACAACTGTCACGGCACACTGGTGTTCCACCAGCCCACCAGTTGAAAAGCTCTGAGCTCACAGATATAAGTGTGGAGTCACTTCACTGGGGTGTCCATTAGCCCTGAGTCAATCTGTCTTCCTCTCGAGGAATAAACCTTGGTTTCTGAAGTCAAATCAACTAGACATGCACAACCATTAAGCAAAGCCACCTCTGTAAGAATCATGAACAAACACACCAAACATGGCACGCTGTGGCAAGGTGGCTCAGTGGTTAGCACTGCTGCCATACAGTGCTAGGGACTCAGGTTCGATTCCAGCCTTAGGCTGCATGTTCTCCCCATGTCTGAGTGAGTTTCCTCCTGATGCTCTGGTTTCCTCCCACAGTCCAAAAGATGTGCAGGTTAGGCAGATCAGCTATGCTAAAGTGTCCATAGTATCTAGAATGGGAAATGCAGGGGTAGGGGAGGAGGTGGGAGGGATGCTCTTTGGAGGGTCAGTGTGGACTTGATGGGCTGAATGGCCTGCTTCCATACTGTAGGGTTTCTATGAATTAGAATAATACATTCGTGGAATTAGATTTGGACTCTTTCACGCTTGAGTACATTTCTACAGCAAGAGATGCATGGATGGGCTCATAACCAGATAGAGGTTAAACAGAAGATAATGATATATATACACTTATGGGATTGGTCTGCTAGTCAGTTCACTGGCAACATCATTCAGCAACAGTTGTGCTGAGTGACTGATGTTTAATTGAAACCTACTGATCTCCCATGCAGTAAACCTCGATTAAAAGCTCAGTGCAATATTCATGTTGAAAAGGGTGAGAGGGAAGGAAATATTTGTATCAAAGCAGAGAAGGGGATGGATCAACAGAGCAGGAGAAAGTGAGAGAGGAAATTTATGGAAAAGGGGAGATTGGGATACAAAAGAGGAAAGCAGGGATTTCTGGGAATAGGAGAACATAATAAGTGGGAAGCAACAGGGTAGGAGCTAATAGAACAGGATAGGCTAGAAAAAAGAACAAAGAAAGCAAGAATTTATATTTGAAAGCACCTTTCACAATCAAATGACCTCCTGAAATATTTCACTACTGATAAAATCATCTTGAAATGTTGTCATCGTCAAATTGTCAGGAATTATCAGCAGCCTTGCACAGCAAGCTTCAACAGATAGCAAGTTAATGGGTTTTCTTTTAGTGATGTTACCTGGAAAGATATATATTAGTTTGGAGATCCTCTGCCCTTTGTCTCATAAAACTAAAGGCATTTAACTATGAACAAAAACAGATATTGCAGAAAAATCTCGGCAGGTCTGGCAGCATCTGTGAAGAGAAATCAAAGTTAACGTTTCAGGCCGAGTGACCTTTCTTCAGAACACTTTACTATTTAATAATTCCAGGTTAGAGGACCATTGGTTTTGGATAAAAGACAAGGTTTCACATTTTAAGGCTTGTTCTGAAACAGACAAACAAAATATCAACACAGAGCAATCGTCACTTAGCAGAAAGCTAATATATTGAAAAAAGGAAAAAGAAAATGTTGTTTTACATTCCCTAACAACATAAGTGCAACACTTTAACAGAAAGTTGATTCTGGCAGGTATATACCACTACAAGAGCAGTCCCACAGATATGTCAGCTCTCCAGGAGGTTCACATCTCCAAAATGACATGGTGAAGCGGATAGTGTCCTTTGGCATTCACTCCCCTCTGTCTGGGTTCTCCTGAATATGATGGTCATTAGCAAGGCATACCTTGTAACTGTCCAATCTCTAAATGTTCAAAGAATTCATCCATTCTGTTCCATGGTTTTTGAACAGCAACTTATAAACATATTAACTTATATAGTTAATGGCAGGGCCCTGGAGAGTGTGGCTGAGCAAAGAGACCTAGGGTTGCGGGTGCATAGTTCCCTGACAGTGGAGTTGCAGGTAGACAGGATAGTGAAGAAGGCATTTTATATGCTTGCCTTTATCGGTCAGTGCATTGAGTATAGGAGTTGGGATGTCAATGTTATGGCTGTGCAGGACATTGGTTAGGCCACTTTTGGAATACTGCATGCAATTCTGGTCTTCCAGCTATAAGAAAGATATTGTAAAGCTTGAAAGAGTTCAGAAAAGGTTGTTGCAAGGATTGAAGGGTTTGAGCTAGAGGGAGAGGTTGAAAAGGCTCGGGCATTTCTCCCTCGAGTGTCGGAGGCTGAGGGGTGACATTATAGAGGTTTATAAAAACATGAGGAGCATAGATAAGGTATATAGCCAAGGTTTTTTTCCCAGTGAAGGGGAGTTCAAAATTAGAGGGCATAGGTTTAAGGTGAGAGGGGAATGATTTAAAAGGTATCTGAGGGGCAAGCTTTTCACGCAGAGGGTGGTGTTTAAATGGAACGAGCTGCCAGAGGAGGTGGTGGAGGCTGGTACAATTACAACATTTAAAAGACATCTGGATGGGTATATGAATAGGAAGGGTTGAGACAGTTATGGGCCAAATGCTGGCAAATGGGACAAGATCTGGTCAACGTGGATGATTTGGAACGAAGGGTCCATTTCCGTACTATACAACTCTATGGCTCTATGATTCTATAACTGTATTCTCACTAGCATATGGCTTAGTTTTTAGCACAGAGTAATTCTTCCCTGCTTTGTCACAAACACAGCTTCTTTGTTGCTCTGCAACTGAAATAACAGCTGTCTCTTTCTGATATAACAAGGTGCAGAGCTGGATGAACACAGCAGGCC
>NW_025965706.1:152786-153758 GCF_021869965.1 Rhincodon typus
AAACAACAGCTGGTCAGTTGCTCAACAGTTCCAGAACAGCTCCAGAAAAGAACAAAACTACAGAACATGCAATGGCAGGTGAGTTTTGGGGAAGGACAACAAGAAGGAATTATAGTTGCCAAGAAAAACAAATCAGAAGCTGATGGCCCCCAGGAAGTAAACAGACTTGGTCTTTGGAGTCTTGATCAGTCTTTTTGGTTGCAGACTTCTCCAAAAAACCAGAGTACATTGCGTTCAGTAGATGTGGCAGAGGGAAAGAGGTCAGCAGGCCAGACTGACCAGAAAGTACTGAAAGATTAGGGTAAGAGTCCTTATTGTAATCCAGACAGAGCAAACACCGGTGATTGGAGGAAACATTAAACAGTATTCCCCTTAACTCAATCCCTGGGAGTTTATAGAAATCCCTATACACAGTTTGACAAGGTCTCACATTTAAAAGGTGGCAGTGACACCAGACAGCTGCTGGTGTAGGAGCAGTGTGAGCCCTGACCAGTGTTTGGTCAGCTGACCATCAGGTCTGTGTGGCTAAAGTGGGGCCTTCAGTCATTGCAGCCAGGATTGATGTAATCTTCACAATGAGGGGGATTTCACAAAGTGGATACTGAAGAAACGCTGCCCAAGAGAGTGGGTCTGAAAATGCAAAGAGTTTGACAGGGGTGTGTGTATTTAACCTGGACAGCAGGTTCAGGCATCAATCTCACAATCCCCTTCCAAAAAGGGGAATGGCCTTGACAACGTTAAGGCAGATTCCTGACGACAGGCACGTCAAACAAAGGTAGATGCAATAGCGTGCTCAAATCACATTTCAACCCTGATTGAAAGAAATGGCACAACAGGCTGAGGCCCAACACTTGCTCACTGTGACACTTGTGTCAGAGTTTACTCAAATCCACTCAGTTCAAGGCTGGGCTTTTCCATTCAGAGTCCTTACCCATCCACCAGGAGACTCCACTGCACCTCATGGTCAGGGGC
>NW_025965706.1:154258-157191 GCF_021869965.1 Rhincodon typus
AGGTCCGAAATGTCAGCCTCTCTGCTCCTATGATGCTGCTTGGCCTGCTGTGTTCATCCAGCCCTGCACCTTGTTGTCTCGGATTCTCCAGCATCTGCAGTTCCTACTATCTCCCTCCATACCAGGGATCATTCTGATGAGCCTTCTCTGAGCTGCCTGGAATGAAATATCTTTTCTTAGTAAGGGGACCAAAACTGCTTACAGTGCTCCAGATGTGGTCCAACTGGACCTTTGTACAGTTGCAGTCAGACTTCCCTACTCTTATACTCCAACCACCTTGAAATAAGGGCCAACATTCCATTAGCCTTTTGATTACCTGCTGCACTATATTATGAATTATTACAAAGCAATATGTGACATTGAGCCATATAAGGAGATATTAGGACACATGACCAAAAGGGTAGACAAGAGTTTTGATGAATATCTTAAAGGAGGAAACTGAAATTGAGATGGTGAGTTGTAGGGAGGAAATTCTAGAGCTTGGAGACTCAGAAATCGCGGTGAAATTACCATTCTGAGTGATGGTTTGAATATGAAATTGGGAATTAAGGAAGATGAGAGCAGGTAGTGTTTCTAAGGAGGAACGAGCTAGGGTTGTGACCTCTTTCCAGGCCTCATGAATCGGACTCTAACTTCATGGGAATAAGGAAGATAATCTCCCTGCTGTGGAGCACAACGATCCTGTCTATTATTGATTCTACCACTTCCATTGTGCTGATTGGGAGTATGGGAATTAAGTCACTGATCTACCTCCTGCTCAGTATTTGTTCAGCCAACTTTCTCTCAGTACAGAGATAGTAGGAACTCTCTCAGTAGTGTGTTTATCTGAAACGGGTTGCAGAAGTCAGGCAAAAACACATGTATTTCCAGAGGGAAAAATGTTTGCTGTATCTTGACTGGGCAAGACAATGGCAGGAAGGGCGGGGAGTCTCGGGAACACTGGGAACCATAGCAATGAGGTGTTAATTGGAGAAGGATATCCGACCTATTTTTAATCAAAATCAACATCTCTGCTAATCTGAGAGTTTTCAAAAATCAGACCCCATTCAAATTCCGAATATGTTAAACGCATGAATTGAACATCAGAGGCGGTGGGTCTGAGCCAATGGAACAGGCGAAGGGAGGAAATGGTGAGGGTGGGGGTGAGACTGAGAGAGAAAACAGCCGTTTGCAAATAGATTGCAGCTGGAAAAGTTACTATTTTGCTTTTGTGTCAGGAGTGGGGGAACGGACAGCTGACCGAGGATTCACAGCAAACAAGCACGTTTTATAATAAAGAAGAGTATCATTTTTTTAATTCTTGACTATTTTTGTGTGGTACCTTTAATGTTCCTTTCTGTAAGATGGCTCTTGTATGCCAGCTGACTGGTCACACTGCTGTAATCTAGGAGGGAGTGACAGGTCCTCTCAGAATCATAGAATCCCTACAGTGTGGAAATAGGCCCTTTGGCCCAACAAGTCCACACTGACCCTCAAAACATCCCACCCAGACCCATCCCCCCTGTAACCCACCTAATTTACACATCCCTGAACACTACGGGCAATTTAGTATGTCCGATCCACCTAGCCTGCACATCTTTAGACTGTTGGAGGAAATCAGAGCACCCAGAGGAAACCCACGCAGACACAGGGAGAATGTGCAAACTCCATACAGACAGACAGTTGCCCAAGGGTGGAATTGAACCCAGATCCCTGGCACTATGAGGCAGCAGTGCTAACCACTGAGCCACCGTACCACTCTTACAGAGACTATCCTTTGTCATCTTAATGCCTCAATGATCATACAATCAAAACTGAAAGAAATATGGATTCTGTGAACTTTGCTTTTTGCTTTTCCAGCAACTTTGTTTTTGACCATACAATCAAGGCTGGCAGCTCTGTGCTATACTGTCAGAGATGCAACCTTTAGCATATGTTAAACTAGGGCTTCTCATGGTAATATTGGGACCCCGGACTCTGAGGCAGCAATGGATGCCTTGGAGCTCTACCCAAGTTACAACAGCCATGTTCTTGCTCTAAAAAGCCTCACCCCCACCAAACCGCCTGATTCTCCAGCAGCCACATGTCTCCCCCAACTCCACTCTCACAGCTTGCACTCATCCAGCACCATTTCTCTAAAATCCACTGCCATACACATACACACACACACACACGCACACGCACACGCACGGACACACACAGGCACACACAGGCACGCACATGCACACATACACAAATACACAGGCATTCACACACATATACTCTCACATTCACAAACAGATACACACACACAAGCTGACACACACACACAAACACAGACGCATAAACTTAGACATACACACATAAACACACACTCACTCACACGGACACATGAACACGCACAGATATACATTCATGCACACACACACTTACATATACACAGACACAGAAACACACAAAACTCCCACACACACACACACGCACACATACACACACAACCGCGCACACAAACTCGCACACAAATACACACATACACTTTCACACACATAAACACACACCCACCCACACACAAACTCACACACACAAACACACATACAAAAACATTCTCACAGAGACACAAAAACGCACATACTCTCACACATATACACACACAAACACGCCCACGCACACACAAATGTAGACACACACTCATGCAGACACATAAACAGACACAAATACACAGAGATAGTAGGAACTGCAGATGCTGGAGAATCCGAGACAACAAGGTGCAGGGCTGGATGAACACAGCAGGCCAAGCAGCATCATAGGAGCAGAGAGGCTGACGTTTCGGGCCTCGACCCTTCATCAGAAAAGGGGGAGGGGAAGGGGGTTTTGAAATAAATAGGGAGAGAGTGGGAGGCAGTGGGAGAGAGATCCCTTGAGGTTTGTCCGGAGGGAGGAGGGTAACTTCTTCAGGTTAGGCATCCTTAGAAGAG
>NW_025965706.1:157691-161783 GCF_021869965.1 Rhincodon typus
CTCCCCACCTACACTCACCTTTACTGGCCCCATCCCCACCTCTTCGACCTGTTTGTTTCCTCTCCACCTATCCTCTTCTCTATCCATCTTCTATCCGCCTCCCACTCTCTCCCTATTTATTTCAGAACCCCCTTCCCCTCCCCCTTTTCTGATGAAGGGTCTAGGCCCGAAACGTCAGCCTTTCTGCTCCTATGATGCTGCTTGGCCTGCTGTGTTCATCCAGCCCTGCACCTTGTTGTCTCAGTTACGCTGCGATTTTGCAAACTCCTCACAGATAGTCGCTTGAGGGGAGAATCAAACCTGGGCCCCTGGTGCTGTAAGGTAGCAGTGCTAACCACTGAGTCACCATGCCGCCCAAACTCCCTTTGCCAGATCTTTGACGGCTGACATGACATTACCGTATTGCTTCATAGCCAACTTATCATCCTCTTGTTATCTAATTTTTGGATTATCAGCAAATTTAGTAAGCATTCCCTCTGCACCTTCATCTAAACCATTTATAGAAATGGTAAAAGTTATCCCCAGCACTACGGCACACTATGTTAAATATTGCAACCCAATCAATGACTCATTTATGCCGACTCTGTCTTCTATTACCCAGCCAATCTTCTATCCATGCCAATACACTATCCCCAAACACCCAAGTGCTTTTGTTTTCTGCATTGCAATGGTTCAGATATACACTCTTAGTGTCAGGATTTCTGTTTCAGCTTCAAGGAGGTCTAGGTGATAATTAACAAGGGAGTGGAGAACAAGAGTCAGGGACTAGGAGGGAGAGGAATCAAGAAAATCAGGGAGGGGAAGGTTAATCAGGGGTAAGTTTCAGGAAGGAATAGGGTAAGAGTTGGGAAGAGCTAGGATCAGAGAGGATCAGGGAATCAGACTGAGGGAGACAGAGTTGGAGAGGGACAGGGAGTTAAAGAGTATTGAGCAAAATTGAGGGGCAAGGAGAGGGGAAGGTCATGGAGGAGGAGTGGGGGAAGAGAGGGTGGGAGAGAAAGAATCAGAGAGCGTTATGGGGGGTTAGTCAGAGATGGAGCAAGTGAGGAAGGGAGGGTCAGATGGGGGGATGTTGAGGACTGTCAAGGAGAGGGAGAGTCAAGGGTGGGAGAATGTCAGGGAGTGGGAGGAATGGGGTAAGTTGCTGCAAATAGTCAGAGATCCTGATGTTTGATACACACGCTGGGCATGTTATCACCACCATCTTAACAGAACAACTTCAGACAGGGCTTACCATGCATTTTTTAGACTGCTCACAATGTGCAGCCTCAAAATAACAAGACAATCTTAACACAGCCGCTTGGAAAAAACGGTCCCAAACTAGGACAAAGTCCCCAGCAGGGTTGTCGCGTCTAAGTGCAAAAGAGACTGTGCATGGAGAGAGGTCCCAGCCCCCTCATCAATCCTCTCCTCCCAGACAAACCCATCCGTCTCAAGTCCGTTAGAGTTGAATCAAGGCAGGATATAATGAAGGGAATCTGAGCGAGTTCAGTTTAGCGGTGTCCCCAAGAGCATCTCATATTCTCCCCCACTACGAATGTGTCTGGGCCTGGGATGCTTTATCAGCATTATGACCCCACCTTGCCAAGCACGACACTGCCTCACAAAATGCACTCCTCTTATTTATTCGATTTATTATTATCGCATGTACTGAGATACAGTGAAAAGTATTGTTTTGTGTGTTAACCAGACAAATCCTACCTTACATCAGGGTAATAGAACAGAATGCAGAATATAGTGTTACAGCTACAGAGAACATAGAACATAGAACAGCACAGTACAGGCCCTTCGGCACACGATGTTGTGCTGACCTATTATCCTACTCTAAGATCAAACTACCCTGCATGCCCTACATTTTACTATCATCCATGTGCCTATCCAAGACTCATTTAAAAGAAGGTGCAGAGAAAGATTAACTCTAATGTATGAGAGGTCCATTCATAAGTCTGATAACAGAGGGGAAAAAGCTGTTCTTAAATCTGTCGGTACACGTTTTCAAACTTTTAAATCTTCTGCCCGATGGAAGAGGGTGGGAGAGAGTCTAACCAGGGTGGGAGGGATCTTTGATGATGTTGGTTGCTTTCCCGAGGCAGTGAGAAGTGTAGACGGAGTCAATGGAAGGAAGGTTGGTTTGTGTGATGGACTGGGCTATGTTCACAACTCTCTGGAGCTTCTTGTGATCTTGGGCAGAGCAGTTGCCAAACCAATGTGTGATGCATCTGGATAGAATGTTTTCTATGGTGCAGATATAAAAATTGGTGAGAGTCTTTATGAACATTGTGGCCAGAAGCACCTACTCCATGATAATCCTCAACACGGGCGCCCTGAAAGGATGGTCACTCAGCCTCCTACTCTATTCCGTGTACACTCACATCTGTGTGGCCAAATTTCATATGTATGCCCTCCACAAAATCACTGATGACACCACCGTTGTAGGCTGGATATCAAAAAATGATGCGTCAGAATACAGGAAGGAAATAGAATGCTTGGTGCCATGGTGCAATGATAACAATTTCTCCATCAATGTCAGCAAAATTAAAGAATTGATCATTGGCTTCAGGAATGTCCCTATCTACATCAATGGAGCTGAGGTGGAGAGGGTTGAGAGCATCAAGTTCCTAGGAGTGTTGATCACCAACAATCTGTCCTGGATCTCCCACGTAGATGTAACAGTCAAGAGGACACAACAACGTCTCTACTTCCTCAAGAGGCTTAGGAAATTCAGCATGACCAACTTTTACAGATACACCATAGAAAACATTCCATCTGGGTGCATCGTGGCCTGGTACAGCAACTTTGGACCTCCTGCAGTGCCACAACGATGCCACCCGAAGGTTGCAGGAACAGCACCTCATCTTTCACTTCGGAACCCTGCAGCCCAATGGTATCAATGTGGATTTCACAAGCTTCAAAATCTCCCCTCCCCCTACCGCATCCCAAAACCAGTCCAGCTCGTCCCCGCCTCCCTAACCTGTTCTTCCTCCCACCTATCCCCTCCTCCCACCTCAAGCCGCACCCCCATCTCCTACCGACTAACCTCATCCCGCCCCCTTGACCTGTCCGTCCTCCCTGGACTGACCTATCCCCTCCCTAACTCCCCACCTACACTCACCTTTACTGGCCCCATCCCCGCCTCTTCGACCTGTTTGTTTCCTCTCCACCTATCCTCTCCTCTATCCATCTTCTATCCGCCTCCCACTCTCTCCCTATTTATTTCAGAACCCCCTTTCCCTCCCCCTTTTCTGATGAAGGGTCAAGGCCCGAAACGTCAGCCTTTCTGCTCCTCTGATGCTGCTTGGCCTGCTGTGTTCATCCAACCCTGCACCTTGTTGTCTCAGATTCTCCAGCATCTGCAGTTCCTACTATCTCTGATTCAATTTTAACCCCACTGCGAAGCCTCTTCTAAGGATGCCTAGCCTGAAGAAGTTACCCTCCTCCCTCCTGACAAACCTCAGGGGATCTCTCTCCCACTGCAACTCTCTCGTAATCTACTTCTTCAACCGTGAACTTAACCCTCCCTCTACTGATCCCTTCTCCCGCTTCCAACACACCCCTTCCTCCTGGACACCACCCCAAGGCCTCCTACCCTCCCTCGACCTCTTCATCTCCAACTGCCGTCGAGACATCAATCGCCTCAACCTCTCCACCCCTCTCACCCACTCCAACCTCTCCCCCGCAGAACGTGCAGCCCTCCGCTCCCTCCGCTCCAATCCCAAACTCACGATAAAACCCGCGGACAAGGGAGGCACAGTTGTAATATGGCGCACTGACCTCTACATCGCCGAGGCCAGACGCCAACTCTCCGACACCTCCTCCTACCGCCCCGTTGATCATGACCCCACCCCTGAGCACCAAACCATCATCTCCCAAACCATCCACAACCTCATCACCTCAGGTGACCTCCCACCCACGGCCTCCAACCTCATCGTTCCCCAACCCCGCACCGCCCGCTTCTATCTCCTTCCCAAAATCCACAAACCTGAATGCCCTGGTCGACCCATTGTCTCCACCTGCTCCTGCCCCACCGAACTGATCTCCAACTATCTGGAACAACAAGGTGCAGGGCTGGATGAACACAGCAGGCCAAGCAGC
>NW_025965706.1:162283-164971 GCF_021869965.1 Rhincodon typus
GTTTGCTAAAGATATTTCATGACCCCTGTTAGCCCTCTTAATTCCTCATTTCAGATTGGTTCTACTTTCCCGATATTCTTCCAAAGCTTTGTCTGTTTTCAGTCGCCTAGACCTTATGTATGCTTCCTTTTTCCTCTTTGCTAGTCTCACAATTTCACCTGTCACCCATGGTTCCCTAATCTTGCCCTTTCTATCCCTCATTTTCACAGGGACATGTCTGTCCTGCACTCTAATCAACCTCTCTTTAAAAGCCTCCTACATATCAAATGTGGATTTACCCTCAAACAGCTGCTCCCAATCCACATTCCCCAGCTCCTGCCGAATTTTGCTATAGTTGGCCTTCCCCCAGTTCAGCACTCTTCCTTTAGGACCACTCTTGTCTTTGTCCATCAGTATTCTAAAACTTACGGAATTGTGATCACTATTCCCAAAGTAATTCCCTACTGAAACTTCAACCACCTGGCTGGGCTCATTCCCCAACACCAGGTCCAGTATGGCCCCTTCCCGAGTTGGACTATTTACATACTGCTCTAGAAAACCCTCCTGGATGCTCCTTACAAATTCTGCTCCATCTAAACCCCTAACACTAAGTGAATCCCAGTCAATGTTGGGAAAATTAAAATCTCCCATCACCACCACCCTGCTGCTCCTACATCTTTCCATAATCTGTCCATATATTTGTGCCTCTACCTCACGCTCGCTGTTGGGAGGCCTGTAATACAGCCCTAACATTGTTACCGCACCCTTCCTATTTCTGAGCTCTGCCCATTTGCCTCACTGCTCGAGTCCTCCATAGTGCCCTCCTTCAGCACAGCTGTGATATCCTCTTTGACCAGTAATGCAACTCCTCCACCCCTTTTACCTCCCTCTCTATCCCGCCTGAAGCATCTATATCCTGGGATATTTAGTTGCCAATCTTGCCCTTCCCTCAACCAAGTCTCAGTAATAGCAATAACATCATACTCCCAGGTACTAATCCAAGCCCTAAGTTCATCCGCCTTACCTGCTACACTTCTCGCATTAAAACAAATGCACCTCAGACCACCTGTCCCTTTGCATTCATCATCTGCTCTCTGCCTCCTCTTCCCCTTAGTCACACTGACTTCATTATCTAGCTCCTTACAGGCTTTAGTTACAACCTCCTTACTGTCCACTAACCTCCTCATTTGGTTCCCATCCACCTGCCGCATTAGTTTAAACCCTCCCCAACAGCGTTAGCAAAAGCAGCCCCTAGGACATTGGTTCCAGTCCTGCCCAGGTGTAGACCGTCCAATTTGTAATAGTCCCACCTCCCCCAGAACCAGTCCCAATGTCCCAAAAATCTGAACCCCTCTCTCCAGCACCATCTCTCAAGCCACTCATTTATCCTGCCTATTTTTTTCATTTCTACTCTGACTACCATGTGGCACTAGTAGCAATCCTGAGATTACTACCTCTGAGGTCCTGCTTTTTAACTTGGCTCCTAATTCCCTAAATTCTGCTTGTAGGACCTTACCCCGTTTCTTACCTATATCATTGGTGCCTATATGCACCATGACAGCTGGCTGTTCACCCTCCCCCTTCAGAATGTCCTGCAGTCGATCTGAGACATCCCTGACCCGTGCACCTGGGAGGCAACATGCGATTCGGGAGTCTCGTTTTCGACCACAGAATCGCCTATCTACTCTCCTTACAATCGAATCCCCTATGACTATAGCCCTTCCACTCTTTTTCCTGCCCTTCTGTACAGCAGAGCCAGCCACGGTGCCATGAACCTGGCTACTGCTGCCTTCCCCTGGTGAGCCATCTCCCCCAGCAGTATCTAAAACGGTGTATACCTGTTTTGGAGGGAGATGACCGCAGGGGACGCCTGCACTGCCTTCCTGTTTTTTTTCTGCCTTTTGGTCACCCATTCCCTTTCTCCCTCAGCAATCCTAATCTGTGGTGTGACCAATTTGCTGCTATCCATGACTTCCTCTGATGGAGTTTAATTTGGTTAAATGCAAGATATTACATTTTGGTAAAAATGAACAAGGGCAGGATTTATCCAGTTAATGTTAGGGCCTTGGGTAGCGTTGTTGAACAGAGAAACCTAGGCGTTCGGGTACATAGTTCTTTGAAAGTTGAGTCACAGGTACACAAGGTGGTTAAGAAGAGATTTAGCACGCTTGCCTTCATTCCTCAGATCTTTGAATGTAGGAGTTGGAACGTCATGTTGAGGTTGTACAGGACATTGGTAAGGCCTCTTCTGCTGTACTGTGTACAGTTCTGGTCGCCCTGTTACAGGAAGGACATTATTACAATGAAGAGGGTTCAGAAAAGATTTACAAGGATATTGCTGGAACTAGAGGGCTTGAGTTATAAGGAGAGGCTAGACAGGCTGGGACCTTTTTCACTGGAGCATAGGAGGTTGAGGGGTGACCTTATTGAGGTTTATAAAATCATGAGGGGCATAGATAACGTGAATAGCAAAAGTCTTTTCCCCAGGGTAGGAGAGCTCAAAACAAGGGGGCATATTTTTAAGGTGAGAGGAGAAAGATTTTAAAAGGACACAAGGGGCAGCTTTTTTCTGCAGAAAGTGGTTTGTGTGTGGAATGAACTGCCAGAGGAAGTGGTGGATGCAGGTACAGTTACAAGTTTAGAAGACATTTGGGTAAGTTCATGAATAGGGAAGATTTGGAGGGATATGGGCCAAGCACAGGAAAATGG
>NW_025965706.1:165471-166432 GCF_021869965.1 Rhincodon typus
GGGGGGGCACAGCCTCCACCCTGGGTCAGAGCCTCCACCGTGGGGACAGAACCTCCACCGTGAGGACAGAGCCTCCACCATGGGGACGCTCCCTCTACCGGGGGGCACAACCTCCACTGTGGGGACAGAGCCTCCACCATGGGGCCGCTCCCTCCACTGTGGGGCCGCTCCCTCCACCGTGGGGCCATCCTCTCACTGTGAGACCCCCAATCCCTGCTGGGATCTCTCCACACCACCCCCCCCTCACCCCAACCCACACCCGTTGACCCCCGGGGCGCCGAACCTTGACCCCCCCTCCCCAGCCACCCCCCGCCGTACGTCCTGTCACTCACTTTTCCATCCATCACCTCCACCAATCGGTGAACAGCAATGTCCTGGGAACAAGATTTGTCCTGAAGGGCAAGAGTCACTGTCCTCTGGAGGGAGGGAGGGAGAGAGGGAGAGAGGGAGAGAGGGAGGGAGGGAGAGAGAGTGAGGGAAGGAGGGAGGGGGAGAGAGAGAGAGGGAGAGAGAGTGTGTGAGGGAGGGAGCGAGAGAGAGAGGGAGAGAGCGAGGGAGGGAGAGGGAGAGAGAGTGTGTGAGGGAAGGAGGGAGGGAGGGAGAGAATGAGAGGGAGAGAGTGAAAAGGAGAGAGTGAGAGAGCCGGAGAGAGTGAGAGAAGGGGAGAGAATGTGTGAGGGAGGGAAAGAGCGTGAGAGAGAAGGGGGGGAGGGGGAGGTGTGACAGGGGGGGAGAGAATGAGTCTTATGGGCAGTGAGAAAGAGAGGGAAACAGACAAATGAGGGGGAAGGTAAGAGAGGGAGTGAGAGAGAGAGGGAGTGAGAGAAAGAGAAAGTGACCATGAGTTGTACATGACAGAGACGGGATGAGATAGAAAGTGTGTGAGAGAGAGAGATGGCAAGAGATCCTACCTGGTGGGTAAGGTTACAGAGAGCGCGCCCGGTGGGTAAGGTTACAGAGA
>NW_025965706.1:166532-167106 GCF_021869965.1 Rhincodon typus
TACAGAGAGCGCGCCCGGTGGGTAAGGTTACAGAGAGCGCGCCCGGTGGGTAAGGTTACAGAGAGCGCGCCCAGTGGGTAAGGTTACAGAGAGCGCGCCCGGTGGGTAAGGTTATTACAGAGAGCGCGCCCGGTGGGTAAGGTTATTACAGAGAGCGCGCCCGGTGGGTAAGGTTACAGAGAGCGCGCCCAATGGGTAAGGTTACAGAGAGCGCGCCCAGTGGGTAAGGTTATTACAGAGAGCGCGCCTGGTGGGTAAGGTTACAGAGAGCGCGCCCGGTGGGTAATGTACTCACACACAGCTCTGCACTCATCAGGGCCGTGATCTTTAATTGCATCATCGGCTGAGGGCAGTTACCGGCAGACAAATCAACGCAGTTCAGCATGGTCTGTAGATTTTGGTTATACCAGGACTCAGTGTCTCTGTCCCTCAGAGGGAGGGGGAGATAGAATCAGACAATGGCAGTGAGGCAGGATCCACGTCAGCACTCCGACACACTGTATCCCCACTGACTGTATCCCTCTCCCTCACACTGTCACTCAGTAACCCCTCTCCCCCCCCCAGCGCCCTGTGT
>NW_025965706.1:167606-174704 GCF_021869965.1 Rhincodon typus
GCGGAACAACAAACCAGCTCGGCGAGCCAACCAACCTCAATGCTAAAGTTTTTTTTCAGGTTTTTTTATTATCACTCAGTGTATGATGTCCAATTGTAGATTTGAGGTGTTAGGTAGATAGATTACATGGATAGATTGGAGAAGCTGGGACTTTTCTCCCTAAAGAAGGCTGAGAAAAGACTGGACAGAGATGTTGAAGGTCAAGCAGCATTTATAATGATGTGACAGGGAGAAACTGCTCACATTGGTGGAAAGGATGAGAATGAGAGAAAACCAATATAAAGTGAACAGCAAATAATACAGGACTAAAAAGGAAAAAACATTTTTGAACAATGGTCAGATCTGAAATGTGCTGCCTGGCAGTATGGTGGAGGCAGATTTAAATGAGGCTTTTGCAAATGAATTGGATGTTGTCTGAAGAGCCCAGTGTTTATAGGCTTACTGGTGTAAAGGAGGGGATTGAGATTAACTGAGTTGTTTTTTGCAGAAGCCAGTACAAATACAATGGGCAAAATGGTCTCCTTCTGTAACTATGATTATATGATTCTATGACTCCTTTCCCAATAAAATTGAGATCATTGTTCAGTTGACTCTGAGGCTTCCCTCCCGCAGCTCATGAGTCTGAACTTCCTCAAATGTTCCCACCTGCCCTAGTGCTGAACTTGCTCATGTTTCACTCTTTTCTCCCATCAAGTCCTCTCTGAGTTTATTCTCACCTCCTCTTCCTTTGAAACAATTCCCATTAAACCGCTGACAACCCAACACTCTTGATGATCTCTCACATGATCTTGTTAATGTTTCCTCATTTCTGATGTCACAAAACTGTGGCTTGACTAAGTTTAGATATTGGATAAGATGCATGCTGAGTCTGAGGCACTGTTGTCCATTTCAGTGGAGCTGCCCTTATCTGCTTCTACTTTTCTCTATCCAATTCCCATATTCACACATGTTATGTCACAAATAGCATGATTTCTGACTTTGACTGTGATGCACAATCACCCTTCATTCTACTCGTCCTGTCTGCAGCCTTTAACACAATCATCTAAATCATAATCCTCAGGTGGTTCTGCACTGTTGTCCATTCTAGTGGAGCTGTCCTTATCTGCTTCTACTTTTCTCTATCCAATTCCCATATTCACACATTATGCTAGCATTCCTCAAGGAACTTTCCTGGCTCCTTCCTTATCCACCTGTTGCACAAGTGATACCTCCACGCATGTAGGGATGACATCTGTCTCTCCTACTCCAATACTTCCCTCAGGCCTTCCATTGCCTCAAACTCAGCCTGCTGCTTATCCAATATCCAAACTTAGTCAAGCCATAGTTTTCTCCAGTTAAATATTGAGAAAACTGAAGGCATTGCCTTCAACCCAGGAGAGTGGGATGACCTAAGTTCAGGAAACCAGGGTGTAAAAATGCTTTGAATGGAAATAAGAAATGAAAAAGGCAAAAAGTCGTTTGTTGGAGCTAGATATAGCCTCCTTAAGAGTAACCACATGGTAACCTGGAGTGTAATGGAAAAAAAATAATGGGAGCCTATCAGAAAGGTATAGCAACATTCGTGGGGAATTTCAATTCTTATACAAGTTGAAAAAAGTAATTTAAGGGCAAATATAGCCGAGCTGAGGAATTCCTAGAACGTTCACTGGATAGTTTATTAGAACAGCTTGTTCTCGAGCCAACTTGAGAACAAGCTAATAAAAGCAGAATGCTTTGGATCCTGGAAATCTGAAATACAAACAGAAAATGCTAGAGAAACACAGCAAGTCTGGTCTGGTAGCATCGGTGGAGAGAGAAACAAAGTGAATATTTAAGTCTGAAATGGCCTTTCAGTTGTTTCAGCGGCGGGAGCCTGGGAGGAAGCGCGTGGGTAGCCTGGGAAGGTAAGCTTCCACCCAATAAATTTGGGAGTTAACTAATGTTAATTTGATCGGCGGGCAGGGACAGAAGTGTGTGACTGCGAGTGAGGCAGGTAGAGGGACCTTGCAGACAGGAACACAGGAGCCACAGCCCTTGACATTGTCCCACAGGTATGAGGCACTTGCTCCCTGCATGGATGAGGAACAGGGCTGCAGGAAGGATGAGTCAACTGACGATGGCACCGTGGTCCAGGAGGCCATTCAAGAGGGGGGAGCAAAAAGACAGATTGTAGTTGTAGGGGATTCCATCATCAGGGGGATAGACAGTATCCTTTGCAAGCAGGATAGAGAGTCTCGCATGGTGTGTTGCCTGCCTGGTGCCAGGGTGCGAGACATCTCTGACCGGCTTGAGAGGATACTAGAGAGGGAGGGAGAGGATCCAGTTGTTGTGGTCCACGTAGGTACCAACAACATAGGCAGGACTAGGAAAAAAGACCTGTTTCGGGCTTATGAAAAGCTAGAAACAAAATTAAAAGACAGGTCTTCAAGGGTCATAATCTCTGGATTGCTGCCCGAGCCACGTGCAAATTGGCATAGGGAGGTGAGGATCAGGGAAGTAAACATGTGGCTAAAAGAGTGGTGTGGGAAAGAGGGTTTCCTTTTCCTGGGGCACTGGCATCAGATCTGGGACAGGAGGGATCTATACCGCTGGGATGGACTCCACCTGAACAGGGCCGGGTCAAGAGTTCTGGCGAAAAGGGTAAATAGGGTGGTTAATAGGACTTTAAACTAGTAAGTAGGGGGGAAGGGAGAAGTGAGCATAGAGGAAGAATAACAATTAATGTAAGGCAAAGCAGCAAGTTAGCAGGTGATGAGAAAGCTTCAACTCCATTGAAAATTAGGAAAAAAGTTAAAGGGAAGGAGAACTCAAGAACTGTTAGTAATGGAGGTAATAGGACCCAAAAAGAAGGTGCAAAAACTGGCATAAGGGCACTTTATCTGAATGCTCGGAACATTCGAAACAAGGTGGATGAGTCGACGGTGCAAATCATGGCAAATGGGTATGATTTAGTGGCCATTAAAGAGACATGGTTACAGGATGGTCATGACTGGGAGTTAAATATCCAGGGGTATCAAACTGTTCTGAAGGACAGACAGGAAGTTAAGGAAGGCGGTGTTGCTCTGATTTTTAAGGATGATATCAGGGCAGTAGTGAGAGATGATATAGGTTCTACTGAACAAAACATTGAATCCATTTGGGTGGAAATTAGGAATAGCAGGGAGAAGAAGTCACTGATAGGTGTGGTCTATAGGCCACCAAATAATGACATCGTGGTGGGGCAGGCAATAAACATAAAAATAGCTAATGCATGTAAAAATGGTACAGCAATTATCATGGGGGATTTAAATCTACGTATCGATTGGTCAAACCAGGTCGGTCATGGCAGCCTTGAGGAGGGGTTCGTAGAATGCATCCGTGATAATTTCCTTGAACAATATGTAATGGAACCTTTGAGGGAACAAGCTATCCTAGATCTAGTCCTGTGTAATGAGACAGGAATAATTAATGATCTCACAGTTAGGGATCCTCTTGGAAGGAGTGATCACAGTATGGTCGAATTTAAAATACAGATGGAGCGTGAGAAGGTTAAATCCAGTACCTGTGTCCTGTGCTTAAACAAAGGAGACTATGAAGGAATGAGGGAGGACTTAGCTAAGGTAGAATGGGAGCAAAAACTTTATGCTGGGTCAATTGAGGAACAGTGGAGGACTTTCAAAACAATTTTTCACAGTGCTCAGCTGAAGTATATTCCAGTGATAAGGAAGAACTGTAGGAAAAGAGAGAGCCAGCCATGGATGTCTAAGGAAATAAAGGAAAGTATCAGATTGAAAAAAAAACACATACAAAAAAGCAAAGAATAGTGGGAAACTAGTAGACTGGGAAATCTTTAAAGGCCAACAGAAAGCCACAAAAAAAGTTATAAAGAAAAGTAAGATAGATTATGAGAGTAAACTAGCTCAGAAATAAAAACAGGCAGCAAAAGTTTCTATAAATATGTAAATCGTAAAAGAGTGGCGAAGGTAAACATTGGTCCTTTAGAGGATGAGAAGACCAACTTAATAACTGGGAATGAGGAAATAGCCGAGACATTAAAAAGTTATTCCGTGTCGGTCTTCATGGTGGAAGACACAAATAACTGCCGAAAACTAATAGCAAGAAGGTTATAGCAGGTGAGGACCTAGAAACTATCATTTTCACTAAGGAGGCAGTGCTGGGCAAGCTAATGGGGCTAAAGGTAGACAAGTCTCCTGGCCCTGATGAAATGCATCCCAGAGTACTAAAAGAGGTGATGGGGGAAATAGCAAATGCACTAGTAATTGTTTACCAAAATTCACTGGACTGTGGGGTGGTTCCCGCAGATTGGAAAACAGCCAATGTGACGCCACTGTTTAAAAAAGGAAGTAGACAAAAAGCAGGTAACTAAAGGCCAGTTAGCTTAACTTTGGAAGTGGGGAAAATGCTTGAATCTATCATTAAGGAAGAAATAGCAAGACATCTGAATGTGAATTGTCCCATTGGGAACACCCAGCATGGGTTCATGAAGGGTAGGTCATGTTTAACTAATTTGGTGGAATTCTTTGAGGACATTACTTGCATGGTGGACAATAGGGAACCTGTGGATGTGGTGTATGGTGTATGTGGATGGACTTGGGTGTCCTTGTGCATGAATCGCTAAAAGTAGGATTGCAGGTTCAGCAGGTCATTAAAAAGGCAAATGGAATTTTGTCTGCCATTGCTCGAGGGATGGAATTTAAAAACAGGGAGGCTATGCTGCAGCTGTATAGGGTCCTGGTGAGGCCACACCTGGAGTACTGTGTGCAGTTTTGGTCTCCTTACTTGAGAAGAGATATATCAGCACTGGAGGGGGTGCAGAGGAGATTCACTCGGTTGATTCCAGAGTTGAGAGGGTTGGATTATGAAGAGAGACTGAATAGGCTGGGATTACACTCATTGGAATTCAGAAGAATGAGGAGAGATCTTATAGAAACATATAAGGTTATGAAGGGAATAGATAAGGTGGAAGCAGGGAGGTTGTTTCCGCTAGCAGGTGAAACTAGGACTAGAGGGCATCGCCTCAAAATAAAGGGAAGCAGATGTAGGACTGAGATCAGGAGGAACTTCTTCACCCAAAGGGTTGTGAATCTGTGAAATTCCCTGCCCAGTGAAGTGGTTGAAGCCACATCACTGAACGTTTTTAAGGCAAGGCTAGATAAATTTTTGAACAGTAAAGGAATTAAGGGTTATGGTGAGCGGGCGGGTAAGTGGAGCTGAGTCTCAAAGATCAGCCATGATCTTATTAAATGGCGGGGCAGGCTCGAGGGCCAGATGGCCTACTCCTGCTCCTCATTCTTATTTTCTTATATGACTCTTCTTCAGACTTGAAATGTTTACTCTTTCAATATCTGCATCGAACTGTCGGACCTACCGGTTTTTCCAGTACTTTCTGTTTTTATTATTAGAAAGCAGGCTGTACTGAACCTGCTACTGTATTGTACAACAAGATAGGGAAAATTAAAGACCTTATAGTGAAGTGGCCCATATGTAGCAGTGGCTATAGTATGATTGAATCTTACATTCTGTTTGAGGGAGAGAAGTGCAGGTCTAAGACTAGTACTTTAAATTTAAAGAAGGGCAATTATGAGGGCATGAAAACAGATCTAGCTAAGGGGGACAGCAAGTTAAGTTAACAGATAGGTTAATAGAAATGTCATGGCAGAAATGGAATGGGATATTTCAGAAAACACAGAATAAATATGCTCCAACAAAAAGAAAATTTCAGAGTCAACATGAAAGACAATTTCAAAGGAGAAAATCCAGCATCCAACTGAGAAGGTTAAAGCTAGTATCAAACATAAAGACAAAAGATGCACAAAGGTAAGTGTCAGGTCAGAAGGTAGGAAAGAGTATAGAAAAGACAGCAAAAAATTACCGCAACTATAATAAGGGGGGAAATATTAGAATATGAGAGAAAATGAGTCAGAGGTATAAAAGATAGATCAAAAGAGTTTCCAGAGATATTTATTGCAAAGATGGAGTTAATCAAGTAAATGTTAGTCCAATAAAAAAGCCACCTGGGGAATTAATAATCGAAAATAATCATACGATAGATGAATGGAACAGATATTTTGCATCTGACTTCAGTGGACAGGATGCAAGTAACGTCTCCAAAAGTAGCAATAAATTAGGAAATGGAAGTACTGGGGGAACTCAAGAAAATTTCAATCATCAGAAAAGTAGGACCAAGTAGTTTGTTGGAGCTGCGGGCTGACATAATATTTCTTGCAAGAGCAATTGAATACAAAGATAGGGAGATTATGCTTCAGTTGCAATAGTGAGACCTAATCGTCAATCCTGTGTAAAATATTTCTAAGGCAAAAGTAGATATATTCTTGATAAACAAGGTGTGAGACATTATCGGGGATAAACAGGAATTTGGAATAATCCGATCAATCATGATTTATTTGAAAGTTGGAGCAGGCTTGATGGTCTGACTGACTACTATGGTTCTTATTTGTATGGGGTTCATATAAGACAAAATTTGAACCTTTGCTATTGATTCTAGCTCCCTCCCCAGACAGAGTGTCAACTTGAATCAGACTGCTCAGGGCCTACATGTCCTATTTGAAATACTGAGTCCACAATCCTCTCATGCAAAATGGACCACTTAAAAATCAAAGCAAACCGACTACTTACACAGCAATTTTATCCATCCCTACTTCAACCCTTTGCTAAGGAAACCCTTAGCCATTTCTTTGTCACTATCAAATTCAACAATCCTAATAGATTACAGTTGTCAATGCCACAACTTTCAATTTATTACCACCTATCAGGGAGGCTGGATCAGACTTAAATGGATGATAAGGCAAAGAGGCTCTCCCAGATGACCTGCCATCCTTTATCCCTTGTAAAGCTCAGCTCATCGATCACTCTGTTACCTGGAACCTAACACACATCAAAGTCCTTTCAGAGCTAGCAGGAACTGCACATGCTGGAGAATCTGAGAATACAAGGTGTAGAGCTGGATGAACACAGCAGGCCAAGCAGCATCAGAGGAGCAGGAAGGCTGACGTTTTGGGCCTAGACCCTTCTTCAGAAATGGGGGAGGGGAAGGGGGGTTCTGAAATAAATAGGGAGAGACAGGGAGGCGGATAGAAGATGGATAGAGGAGAAGATAGG
>NW_025965706.1:175204-176956 GCF_021869965.1 Rhincodon typus
GGGCAGGAGGGGGAGGGGACTCCTCCAGTACAGTCTGGGCACAGTGTGCTGTATCATCCTAGTGTGCTGTGCCCTGCATTATCGGAGCAGGCAATGAGCAGATTGATAGACACTGAGGGGATGAGTATCGTTTTCCGAGGAGGAGGAGGATGAGGACATTGAGGACAAGGGAGCTCTCCTTGTCCATGACAGAGCTCAGCTGTGCCGGGTGTTACAAACCAGACAGGAGCTGCCTGAGCCCCCGGTGCCAGTCAATGAGAGCTGGGTGCAGCAGACCATCATGGATTGTACAATCACCATTGGGCATGGTGCCAGCATTTGGTTTGCATTGTGGGGGTGAACTGTGGGCTCTGCTTGTTTCGTTTGTGTTCAATTTTGCAGTGTGTCAATAAAAGCTCATGTCTGGAATTGTCTGGTTGCTGTTCTCCTGGTGGACAATGAAAAGCTGCGGGTCTCCAGTAGGTATTGGGGTCAGACTAGCAGTGATTTAGAGAGGGTGATTAGACAGGAAGGAGCTAAGGAAGGGAAACCATGCAGACTGATGGTTAAACAGCGAAAATAGGGAGGTGATAGGCTGGTGGAGGTGATAGGCTGGTATATGTGAGGGAGAATAGAAAAGTTGAGCAGGGATTTCGGGGAAAAAACAGGAGATTGGCACTAGATAATAGAAGCAGCATAGACACAATGGGCCGAATGACCTTCTACACTGCAACAGTTCTGTGATTCTTAAACAGATCTCTCACCCTCCATAGTTGATCATTGTGTTCGGTGTAGCTGATTAAAGGTTCCCAACCTCAACTTCAATCCCATTGACTTTGAACCCTTTCGCCATTTTGACCTAACATTGAGATCATGAAGACCAAGATAAAATCTTACCCATTGTGTGACGGACCCAAACCTATTAAACCTGAAACTTCTTTCTTAAAAGACAATTTTCAGGCAAATTTTCATAGCCTTGTTACTAATTCTAGAACAAACACAATAACTCTATAGATCCAAACAAAAACATAACATTTATAAGTCTCTGTTCTTCGTGAGTATTGCAAGTGGTCAGTTATAGTTCCCTTGGCCAGAACAACGCTTCACTGTTGAATCACACTGGAGTAAAACACTGCAGTATGCCCGTCCTATTTATAATGGCATCGGACCATAATACCACCCAAGAATCCAGTCAGTATTTTGTAAGTTGTTTGGTATATAAAGCTCAAAATTATTGTTGGCACCGTGTATCCATCATTCTGTTACAGCTCTTTTAACAGAAATGAGTTAGTGCCTGGAATCAAAGAGCAGTTTGAGAAATACCTTCGAGTGATTTGTGGGTGTATCAACTAACATCATCAGTAGCAATTTCAGAGTGACAGGGAGCATTGTATAAACGGTATTAGCTGTAGTAGGTTCAATCCAAACCTCTAGATCTAATAATGACAATGCACCTAGACTGTAAGAGATTATGAAATAGGAGCAGGAGTAGTTAGTTCAGATCCTCAAGCCCACTCTGCCAGTTAACAGGATCATGGTTGATCCCACAGTCTTCATGTCTACTTTACTGAGTTTTCCCAGTATTCACTGATTCCGCTACTGATCAGGAATCTGTCTATCTCAGCCTTATGTTTTACACAAGCTTTCTGCCCTCACAGCTCTATGTGACAAGGAGTTCCAAAGGCTCACAACCCCCTAAGAAATGGAATTCCTTCTCATCTCAGTATTAAATTGATGCTGAGATAACAAGGTGTAGAGTTGGATGAACACAGC
>NW_025965706.1:177456-182622 GCF_021869965.1 Rhincodon typus
CATTGTCTAGATTTCAGTCAGGCTGGTTCAGTCAGTGTTCCAGCTCACTAAATTCAAGATGGTGGCAGAGAGTTTGTCTGAGCATGGGCATCGTCTGCTCCCATCTGCTTCCTTTTTTCTTTGCTTTCTTTTCTTCTTTTCACTTTTGCTCTTTTTCCTTTTCTTGAAAGCCTTTTGCGGTGATTTGGCAGCATCGATGTGGCAGCGAGTGTGGGGATTAGCAGCAGCCTTCTGGCGGTCTGAGGTGGCAGTGAGATCGGAAGCAGTGTCCTTGGCTCCTCTCGGTGAGCAGAGGAGGTGGCAGCTTGGCATTGGCGGTGAGAGCACCATTACAATGGCAGTCAAAGTGTTCCTCCTGGTTTCCTCTTGGCAATCGATGGCATCGGCAGTGACAGTGGGCTTTGCGTGGGATAGCAGAAGCCTCTCAGTTGTCCTGGTGATTGGAATCAGTGACATCAGTTGTAGCAATGACATGGCTCTTTCAAGTGATTGGAGATGGTGATGGCATCGTCAGCGGCAACAAGAACATGGCTCCTCCCTGTGATTGATGTGAGACTCACAGGCTGATTTGGACTCCAGGACACGGCTAGGCATCAGTGACTGAGCGTTCTAAGGCCCTTTATGGAGATAAGACTTTAGACTTTAAGATCTGGATGTTTTCTTACCTTTTGGCTCTTTTTAAAATTTTTCCTTGTTTTTTTTTAAATTCTGATTTTGTAACCAATATGGTGCCAGAGAAGGTGAATTTGTAGACTTTTCACTGTACTCTATTCCTATATTTGAGTACACGTGACAATAAAATCTAAAATTTAACCAATACCATCCCAACCTTCCATCCTCAGATCCACTCGAGAAACACTACAATCTTGCTCTTCGCTTCCTCAGCCAGCCCTGAAAGCCCACATCACTGAGTGTGCTACAAGTTACTGCTGATACCTGTGTCTCTGCAGTGTTAAAATCAGATCCATTTTCTGCAGCAAAAGCCCAATGAAGAGAAGGGGCTAAAGTCTGTCTATAAACTGTTAACTGGATACCTGATCTGAGAACTTTTACTGCAGTGAGGGGGAAAGGTCCAATCACAGTCAGATCAGCTTTTCAATTTGACATTCCTGGGGTAGGACCCATACTGACTTTGGAATATGTGAAATCTGTAACTATCCCATAGACAACACATGCCAAAATCTCAAGAAGGGTCTAGGCCTGAAACAATAGCCTTCCTGCTTCTCTGATGCTGCTTGGCCTGCTGTGTTCATCCAGCTCTACACCTTGTTATCTCAGATTCTCCAGCATCTGCAGTTCCTACTATCTCCAAAATCTCTCCTGTTGGCCAGGAGAATTAATCAATTTGCAAAATAGTAAGCATGCTGGAAATCTGAATCAAAATTCTGTTTTATTTTGACATTTGCTGTGTTTTCTTATCATCAAGTCATAAATTCCCTAAAGTGTGGAAGCACATCATTTGGCTCATCGACTCCACACTGACTCTCCAAGGAGCATCCCATTGTAACATACCCTATCTCTCTAACCCTGCATTTCCCATGGCTAATCTACCTTGACTGAACACCATGGCTAACCCACCTAACCTGCACATCTTTTCACTGTGGAAGAAAACCCATACAGACACAGGGAGAATGTGCAAATTCCACACAGACAGTCACCCAAGGCTGGAATTGAACCCAGGTCCCTGAAGCTGTGAGGCAGCAGTGCTAACCACAGAGCAACCCCTGACAGTGTTTGATTCACTGTCACTTTCCTCCTCTGGGAAAGCCCTAGTCTCCAAAAGGTTCTCCATTTCTTCCTGTGTTATTACATTTTGTTCCAAATTTCACAGAATTGGTCCAGAGCAGAAGGAGGCTATTTGGCCCTTCTGTCTGTCCTATCTGTACTGAACATTTACTCTGTTCTCCTATCTCTCTATTTCCATAGTCTCTTGCTATTTGCTGAAACTCACTTTCAAAACTTCACTTCTCTTTCCTCTGGTATTGTCTTCTGCTCCCACCATACCATGTGGGTTCTAACTTCAACAAAATTTTCAATGATTTTAGATCTGTGCTAAATCACAGTTATATGCACAATCTCACAGTAAATCCGGGATTCGGGATGGTTCGTGTATGGAATAAACTCCAGAGGAAGTGGGAGATGCACATAGAGTTAGGACATTTAAAAGATATTTGGGAAAGTACATGAATAAGAAAAGCTTTAGAGGGATATGGGCCAAACACAAAAAAGTGGGACTGGTTTAGTTTGGGAACTGGTCGGCATAGACAAATTGGACCAAAGAGTCTGTTCCTGTGCTGTATGACTCAATGACTCTAAGTACTCACAGAGGTGGTACAGACACGATGGGCCAAATAGCCTCCTTCTGCTCTGATAGGATCTGTGAGATTTTGGACAAAATGTAATAAAAATAAATAATACTTTTATTGGGTTACTAACACTCCAGAATAAACCTGAAGTCATGAGGAACAATAAATTGTTCTTTCTTGAAACCAGGGCAAAAAAATCAGAGAGGTATTAAAAAAAATGTCCCATTTCATATTTGGCAAACCTCTGTATGTTAGAGTTTTAGACATTGAAAGTAAGGCTATTAGATTGACAGCTCAATCTGATCAGGGAGTGTAGAATCTCCGTATTTTCTGACAAGTGTTGTATATCTCTATAGTCAGGTATAATACTGGATGCAGCAGCCTTACCGCAGGTAGAGAGAGCATTAATGTGGAGTACTTGCGCAATGTGATACAGACATGGAGCTCAGTTACCGACTCACACAGCATGAAGATTGTGACTTTGTGCAATGGATTTTAATTTTCAATGACATTAAAGTGAGAGCTGTGAAATGGTCTGCCAACTCACCATTTTACACATTTTAACAAAGTCCTGTGAGTGCATATCCTCCACTACTCTTGCAACATGCTGCTTAAAAGGAGCTTGAATGAAGACATTTGTTCAGTAATCAGGGTCCTTCTGATGACCTTACCAAATAGGGTCGCACATCAAGCGGGATTGTCCTGGTGAGTCCTGCTTATTAATGGCGGCTGGCCGTTTCTGACCAGTTGTGTGGCCCATCTTGACAACAGCTGTTAATATTATTGAGGCAGTAAATGTGAAGTAATTAAAGGCACCAACAGACCGATCAATGGGGCTCTGCTTGTCAAAACAGAAGAATTCATAGCTGACAGAGAGTTAACCCTTAGCTTACCACAGGGTTCAGATAATCTCAGTAACCTCAGGCTAGGAGGTTAAAATTTTCTTTAGAGTTAATCCAGTGTTACAAGAAAATATTAGACTGATGTCGGATATGTGGGGTGGCATGCTGACTCAGTAGTTAGCACTACTGCCTCACAGCACCAGGGACCCGGTTTTAATTCCAGCCTCGGTGACTGTCTGTGTGGAGTTTGCACATTCTCCCCGTGTCTGCGTGGGTTTCCTCCGGGTGCTCTGGTTTCCTCCCACAGTCCAAAGATGTGCAGGTTAGGTAGATTGGCCATGCTAAATTGCCTGTAGTGTCCAGGGATGTGCAGGCTACGTGGATTAATGATGGGAAAGGCAAGGTTATAAGAATAGGGTAGGGGTGTATGTCTGCGTGGGATGCTCTTTGGAGGGTCAGTGTGGACTCAATGGGCTGAATGGTCTGCTTCCACACAGCATCATAGGGATTCTATGGAAGGATTTGTGGACATATTGGATAAGAATTCCAACAAGGCTGATCTTGGTATCAGGAACAACTTGCTGCATCTTTTATGTGTTTGATATGCAACGAGGTGAGTTTCTTGCTAGGCAGTGACAAGTTGCTAATCTTGGAGGGTTATGGGTTATTAAGTGTTCTATTAACAGCACAACTCACCTCAATAATCTTTGGCTTCCTGTCTTAACAAACACCAAACAAGCTAGACATTGAGAATTTCCCTGTGGAAGTCAGAGCAGGGACCTGGCTTACTGTTGGCTGTGAAGGGTCTCCACATCGCTTAGCACCAAACACCATCTCAGGATATGATCCATGGGCGCCCATCATGAGCTCCTTGCATCCGCGGACATTGGCATCTGGCATTAGCCAACCCCTCACCATGCTCATGACATGTCTCTACTCCACTTGCTCCGCACAGCCCAGCACACCAGCAGCTAGCCCCACGAGACTGCAGTAAGGTCAGTTTGTGGAGGAACAGGCTCACAGCTCACATTGGAACAGGCCACGTCTCAGGGCTGCTCGCTTGTTCTCGAAGTGCTCACCCACTTCATGTCTAACTGCTCACTCCCAGCATCAATCTTTAACCTCACAAAGCCTGGTAGCACTTTGGTGCAGAGGAAAGCTACCAGTGCCGTTGTGTTGAGTTGCTTTGTTGCACAGACACACAGGTAGCATGCTGGTTGGTAGCAATGTGGGGGAAGACCAGTTGCTCATGTCAGTGTAACACCCACAGCATGTACCAGCTGCTGATGCAGTAAACACACTGTACGGTCAGTCAGCCAAATGGCCTTGTTGGGAAGTGAGTGGGGGATAGTCCTCAGTCCAGCCAAGTGAGGGTCTACTGTCTGTGAGGGAGGTCTCAATACCATCAGCCACAGGCACAGCCCTTACACAGTGCAGGGGCTAGGCCATGCTCAGTTGTCCACTCAGGCTGGGTACGGTCTGGGAGGTGTCCCATTAGAGTCAGTGCAGTGGGCAGCGGTCAGGCCGGTCAGGCCAGCAGCAGCAGTCAGGGGGAATTGTGTAACATCAGTCAGGGAGCAGCAAACACAGCAGGCAGGGCTCTGCTCTGCTATGTCTGGGGGCAGTTTGTCAAAGTCACTCAGAGATTTGGGGTAAACACAGTCCCTGGAGCGTGCTCATTGATCATAGAGAGGGCGCAAAGCGGGAATGTAGGGACATCAGTGGGTAGGGGAGAATCGTTGCCAACAAAGGTGCGAAATCAGGGACACGTGTGTACAGTGATTGGGGGAATCTCACTGTGAGTGGTAGACTACAGGAGCTGTGCACACCACCATGGCCTCTACAGAGGGAAGGTAGAGGAGCAGAGTGGGCATCATTACAGTGTAATGTCAGGGCTCAGGAGCAGGGAGGGCAGTTGGAAGTAAAGTTCAATGCAGTGGTGAGGAGAACAGGTGGAAATGAGCTGACGGTGGGAGCAAGGTGAAAGGGGACATAGAGGCTCCATGTGGGAGGGGTGA
>NW_025965706.1:183122-186288 GCF_021869965.1 Rhincodon typus
ATTTCTGAAGAAGGGTCTAGGCCCGAAACGTCAGCCTTCCTGCTCCTCTGATGCTGCTTGGCCTGCTGTGTTCATCCAGCTCTACACCTTGCTATTTTAGTTTCATGAGGCTGTTGCCTTTTCCATGGTTCAAGATGTAGGACTTGTTTAAAACTTCTCCAGTGATCAGATCACATTTCAAGCTCCCTGGTTAAACTTTACTGTGGTCTTAGGGCTTTCCAAATTCACAAATGTGAAAAGCATGTAGCCATTTTTGAAAGTTCTGCAAACAGGATTTAAACCTGTTACTGCCAGGTAACATAATAGGATTCAATGAGTTATAACCACTCAAAGATCTCTATTGACTCTCATTCCACATTAACCTCAAATGTTAAACCTTCACTTACATGTTCACTCCTTCCATGAATTGCATCCTCTACCTGCCTGTAACTCCCTCCTGACCCGCAAACCTCTGAGATCTCAACATTCCTCTTCCTTTCATCTCTTATTGCCTCAGGTTTGATTCCGCACCCCAATAATTGGTTTTCTGTTCTCCAGCAATCTGGCTCTCAAGCTTTGGAATTTCCACATGCAGACCCTTTTCCTCACTCCGACTTTAAAATTCTCCTTAATTCCCAATTCATTACTCATTGCCTCCCCAAAATCCTCATAACACTCTATGTAACCTCAAATTTCCTATGATTTGCCATCAGGCTACAATCCTGTAGACTGCCTTTAGATATTTTCGTCTGTTAGAGGTGATATATAGATGCACATTCTTGTGGCAGGTTATGTGCGAAAGTCTCTAGGGAAGGTATAGAACACATTGTTGTAAGGTGAAAGAGTGGGTAAATGTACCCTGACTAACTTTAACCAGTTTGCCATAACACTTTTTAATTCAGGCATTTTACACGGTGAGATAGATAAAGGAGACAAGAGACTGGGGAAGGTTCAACACAACTTTACTGAACTCATTATCAAGAAAACACAATATTTATCAGACTTTAATTTAATTTAGTTATACTCTATCAAACTTGGATAGATTCTTCAGTAAGCCATCTTAAATCTCTAACAGTCTCAGATCTACACTACCTACTTCTGACACACGCTTCCAAGGATTTGCTACACCCCATCCATCGGCCCCTACCACTGTAGTTTGCCTGAAAGAACCGATAATACCCATTCAATAAGGCCGGGACAGGCCACTCCTCAGTCTTTGAGGGGTGGCTGAATTTTCAGGATCTGAATATGTTGGGCTTCCTCTCTTGCCGAGGGCTAGTCCTGGCCTTCAGGTCATCTCACCTAGGTGATGTGTGGGTCTGATCAGTCTGATGATGTTCTCCGTGAGGTACAAGGAGCTGGAGATGCTGTTCAGCTCGGTTCCCAGTCGAAGTCACTCTCTGAAGGTGCTGTCGAAGAAAGTGCAAAAGGAAGAGTGAGCTGGGTCACCAGTTTGATAATTTTATCCCCTTCCTCACATCTTGAAGTGTCCAGGCCATTGGGTATAGGAGTTGGGATATCATGTCGTGGTTGTACAGGACTTTGGTGAGGCCAGTTTTGGAATATTGCATTCAGTTCTGGTCACCTTGCTATCGGAAGGATGTTATTAAATTGGCGAGGGTTCAGAAACGATTGACAAAGATGTTTCCAGGACTAGAGTGTTTGAGTTATAGGGAAAGGCCGAATAGGCTGGGACTTCAATCCCTGGAACATAGGAGGTTGAAGGGTGACCTTATGGGGGTTGATAAAATCGTAAGTGGCAGAGATAAGGTGAGTAGCAAAGATGTTTTCCCTAGGGTAGGGGAGTTCAAAACTAGAGGACATAATTTTAAGGTGAGAGGAGAAAAGAATTGGAATTTTTATCCATGCTCATGAAAAAAAGTTAGTATTTCTGTAACAATTCTACATGCCATGGGTCACCTGACCATATTGATTCAGAGGTGAAAGTTTTTCAGTGAATCAAGGTTGATATTTAAAAATATTTCTTTTTTTGTTTACTTTGGCTGCTTGTTTGTGAGTTTGTTTGGATTTCTAGTTACCAGGTGGCTAACTTGCTTGGTTAGTTGGTCAGTAGACTGGTTACATGGTTAATTGTTGGGATCATCACTGTTTATTCAGCTCTTGAATAGCTGCAGGAGCAGAGCTGTGTTGAAGGCTGGAATGAAACAGTCAGGTGCTGTTGGGAATATGTTTCTCCGTGATATCTGATTCTCTCTTCCAGCAGTTTGCTGATGATCAGCAGGACATTGAGCCCAGTGGGGGAGAGATGCTGAGCCCAGTGATAGAGAGAGAGAGATTGAGTCCAGTGCGAGGGAGAGAGATCGAGCCCAGTGCGGGAGAGAGACTGACCCCAGTGCTGGAGAGAGACCGACCCCAGTGTGGAAGAGAGACCGACCCCAGTGTGGGAGAGAGACCGACCCCAGTGCAGGAGAGAAACCGACCCCAGTGCAAGAGAGAGATCGAGCCCAGTGCGGGAGAGAGATTGACCCCAGTGCTGGAGAGAGACCGACCCCAGTGCAAGAGAGAGACCGACCCCAGTGTGGGAGAGAGACCGACCCCAGTGTGGGAGAGAGACCGACCCCAGTGCGGGAGAGAGATCGAGTCCAGTGCGGGAGAGAGATCGAGCCCAGTGCAAGAGAGACAATGACCCCAGTGCAAGAGAGAGATTGAGCCCAGTGCTGGAGAGAGACCAACCCTAGTGCGGGAGAGAGACCGACCCCAGTGCGGGAGAGAGATCGAGCCCAGTGCGGGAGAGAGACCGACCCCAGTGCGGGAGAGAGACTGAGCTCAGTGCCGGGGGAGAGATTGAGCCCAGTGCGAGGGAGAGAGATCGAGCCCAGTGCGAGGGAGAGAGGCCGACCCCGGTGTGAGAGAGAGATCGAGCCCAGTGCGAGGGAGACAGACCGACCCCAGTGCGGGAGAGAGACCGACCCCGGTGCCGGAGACAGATCGAGTCGTTGTGGGATTTGAGCCCAGTGCAGTAGAGAGATTGAGTCCTTGTATAGAAAGCCAGTGTAGAGCAATTGCAGGCTTGTAGCTAAAGAAGGACTATAGTTTGGAACTTTATTTCTTATCTACTACTCTACTCTGACAAGAACTGTAATGTTGAACTTACAAATTATTTCTTTATTTCGCTACTCTTTACCT
Organism: Rhincodon typus; assembly: GCF_021869965.1. Classification (NCBI taxonomy): domain Eukaryota; kingdom Metazoa; phylum Chordata; class Chondrichthyes; order Orectolobiformes; family Rhincodontidae; genus Rhincodon; species Rhincodon typus. The sequence goes on from NW_025965706.1 coordinate 186,249, forward strand.
AAGATTTTGTACCTAGATACTCTGTACCAAAAATGGCACC
>NW_025965706.1:186788-190476 GCF_021869965.1 Rhincodon typus
TAAGTGGTGATATTGTAGACATTTTTCACTGTACTCCCGCATCCCTGTACTCGAGCACACGTGACAATAAAACCTAATTCTAATTCCTTTGCTTACCACTCGCTCACTGTTAGAGAGTAGAAGGAATTCCTCACTGTTCTGGTCTGCAGAATCTAGTTCAATCCATAATTACCTTCCCTTTGTGCTCACATGCTCCACCATAGAACTGATTCCATGAGACACCGTACCTTTGTTAAGAATGGAAGTGATTTGAAGCTAAAGCTACCAAGGAAGGAAAATCACAAGTCTTTTTATGTTCAGATGGTAATAAATCTTTTATAATTAATATGGAAAGTTAATTCAATTGTTTGTGCTCTTCTGTTTGTCGTGCCTTGTAAATGCAATGTCTCATCAATCTCACCCCAATAACGCTGATTTAATTCCAATATTAGTCAATACCTTTCAGCAAGGATTTCCCTCTCCAGCAAGCAGTATTATGGGCTGTTCCTGGGGGTGTACACATCACGGAAAAATAATCAAGAGAGGGAAAGTAAGAAAGATGATGCATCAAAGGGAGCAACTATATAATCAACTGGATTGAAAAATGATGAGTTTAGCAGCTAATTTAATATGTTTTAGACAAGAAAATAGGCGACATTCTTGGCTTGTTGCGCAGACTGCTTCTTGTTACAGAGCTGTGAAGTGATTGGTCATGTACAATCTGTTTGCTGGTGATGTTCTGCAAACCTGCAAATAGTGTTCACCAAAAAAAACATGACAGGAACTGAGGCCATTTGGCCCAACCATTCTCTGCTCATGTGGTTTACCCATTGTGTGAATAAGCAGTTCTAATCACATCTATCCAATCTGTTCTCATCTTCCAACAACTTCTTTTCATCCAGCCACCTTTACTGATGAAACTTAAGTATTCAGAGTTATAACCTCTGACTCTGGAAGTGAGCTCCACAATCTCACTTTTTTTTATTTAAGAGCTCTCACATTTAATTGCTGGATTTTGTACCTGTTTTTATTCACTTCTGGGATGTGGGTCTGACATTGCCAGTAACCCGAGTTTAGAAGCTGCTAGTGAACACTTCAGTCTGAAATACACTCAATGAAGGTGTTCCAGCAACAGTGAACAAACAGCAAGGTATTTTCATGTCAGGATGGGAATAGATTTGCAGGTGATATGTTTATCTGTTTTACTTGCTTTGGTAGTCGAGGTGATTTCTCTCTTTATTCATTCAAGGGATGGGGGCATCACTAGTTAAGCAGCATTTATTGCCCACCCCTAACTGCCCAGAGTGCAGTTAAGAGTCAACCACATTGCTGTGAGTCTGGAGTCACATGTAGGCCAGACCAGGTAAGGATGGCAGTTTCCTTCCCTAAAGGGACCAGATCGGTTCTTCAGACAACTGGCAATGGATTTGTGGTCGCCAATTAGTCTCTTAATTCCAGACTTTTGTTGAATTCAAATTCCACTATCTGCTGTGGCAAGATTCAAACCTAGTCCCCAGAACATTACCTTGGTCTCTGGATTAACAGTCCATTGATAATACCACTGGGCCACTGCCTCCCCTAGATCTGAAAGAGACCAGAGGAGCAGCCTAAATGAGTTGCTGCGATGCACCTTGCTGATGACATGTGCTTTTTGATGGATCTTCACCATAGTCCATCTTGGTGAGAGATCCACCTAGTTTCTTTCCTAGTTGACATATGCAGGGCTGCTCGATTTATTCTGTTTGATGGGGTTCACTTCGTTGTCTAATGAGAAGAAGATCTTGTTGTAAAGGAGATTTCTTTTATTGCATGCCAATGACTAGGCACAAGTTACAACGTTCTGATAGGCATTGGGTTGTATCCTCTCAGGAACAGAAACAGAAGTTGCTGGAAAAACTCAGTAAGTCTGGCAGCATCTGTGAAGAAAAATCAGCGTTAATGTTTCGGGTCCAGTGACCCTTCCTCAGAACTGATGGTAGCTAGGAAAATATCAGCTTATATGCAGTAGATAGGGCTGGAGGGAGTGGGTAAGGAGTGAACAATACGTGGGGATAAAGACAGACAAGGAAGTTGATAACAATCTGGCTAGGAGGGTGAATAGCTGTTAATAGGGACTGTTACTGACTGGTAGTGTATAATGGCAGGCTATGTGATAATAAGGCCTGGTATGTGGGGTAGGGGGCTGGAACAAGGGAGAGTTTAGGCGCTAAAATTATTGAACTCAATATTGAGTCTGGAGGGCTGCAGGGTCCCCAAGTGGAAATTGAGGTGTTGTTCTTCCAGCTTATGCTGAGCTTCGCTGGAATATTGCAGCAAGCCAGAGACAGAGATAACAAGGTATAGAGCTGGATGAACACATTCCTGAAGACTCATTTCTGAAGAAGGGTCTAGGCCCGAAACTTCAGCCTTCCTGCTCCTCTAATGCTGCTTAGCCTGCTGTGTTCATCCAGCTCTGCACCTTGTTATCTCAGATTCTCCAGCATCTGCAGTTCCTACTATCTCAGAGACAGAGATGTTGGCCAGGGAACAGGGTGGTGTGTTGAAGTGGCAGGCAACTGGAAGCTCAGGGTCTTTTTTGCAAGCAGAACGTAGATGTTCTGCAAAGTGGTCACTCAGTCTACACTTCATCTTCCCCAATGTAGAGGAGACCACATTGTGAGCAGTGAATGCAGTAGACTAGATTCTGGGAAGTGCAGGTGAAGTGTTGCTTCACCTGGAAGGTATGTTTGGGCCCTCGGATACTGGGCAGGGAGGAGGTAAATAGGCAGATGTTGCACCTTCTGCAATTGCAGGGGAAGGTGTCGTGGGGCTGTGGGGGATTGTTGGGGGTGAAGGAAGAGTGGACCAGGGAACGGTCCCTGCGGAAAGCGGACAAGGGAGGGGAGGGGAATATGTGTCTGGTGGTGGCATCTTGCTGGAGGTGGCGGAAATGGTGGCTAATGATCTTTTGGATATGGATGCTGGTGGGATGGTAGGTAAAGACAAGGGAAACCCTATTGCTGTTGTGGGAGGGAAGAGAAAGAGTGAGGGTGGAAATACAGGAGATGGGTCGCACCCTGTTGCGGGCCCTGTTAACCATGGAGCTGGGGAATCCTCGGTTGAGGAAGAAGGTGGACATTTCGGATGCTCCCTTGTCGAAGTTGGACTCATCTGAACATATGTGACAGAGATGCAGGAGCTGAGAGAATGGGATGGAGTCTTTACTGGGGGAAAGTGTGCGGTGTTTAGTCCAGGTAGCTGTGGGAGTCAGTGGGTTTATAATGTATATTAGTGGCCAATCTACTCCCAGAAATGGAAACAGAGATGTCGAGGAAGGGAAGGAAGGAGTCAGAGATAGACCAGGTGAAAGTGAGGGCAGAGTGGAAATTGGAAGCAAAATCAATGAACTTTTCCAATCCTGTCAGGGTCTGAATAATATGGGCTACGGTGAGATTTGTGGCAGAATTGCATAAGAAGTCCTGGAAGGGCGTAATATTCAGGAATGGGTCATCGTATCTTTTTAGCATTTACAAAGCAGCAAGGTGTGTTTTTCCATCAGGGAATATAGTTTTTGATATCTTATTAACACCACACTTGCCTTGTCATTATTCAGCTTCCATCAAACCAAACGCACCAAACAAATTAGACATTGAGAATTCTAAACATGGAAGTTCAGTAAGAACCTAGTGCCTTCAGCTCATTGGAGATAGTAGGAACTGCAGATACTGGA
>NW_025965706.1:190976-196501 GCF_021869965.1 Rhincodon typus
GTTCATCCAGCTCTGCACCTTGTTGTCTAGTAATATCAGTATTCTATTTTGGAATAACTGCAGATAGAATGGAATGAAATATGTGCTCTAAATACAATCTGAGCTTAGGTCAGAGGCTCAGTATCTTATTAATTATATCTGAGCTAATAATTCTAAAACAAGCGCAGAGAATGCTAGAGAAGTTCAGCAGCATCTACAGAGAGAAAGCAGAGTCAATGTTTCAAGTCTGATATGACTCTTCTTCAGAAGGTCTTCAGAATCTTCAAATCAGGGCCCATCACTGTCTGTGGGATTTGAGTAGTTGATCTTTTTTATTCTCTCAAGAGCTGCGAGCATTGCTGGCCAGGTCAGCATTTATTTCCTGTCCTTAATTGAGAAGGTGGTGGTGAATGAACAGCCTTGAACGACTACACTCGTTCTGGGCTAGGGAAGGAAATCATGGGCCGTCTCCTGTTTCTTGGTCCCTTATTTCCTCTTCCCCCTCACCCCCTTTTAAGCCTCCAGCACCTTCACAATGCATTTTGCAACCAGTACAATAATGTACCACAGAAGGAGTCTCTTCGGCCCATTGAGTTTACGCCTGGCCTTGCAAAGAAAAATTAAATCACTCGTACTGCTGTGTTATGGACCAGACCAGACCCCCTCAAAATATACTAACAAGGTAGCCTAGGTCCTAACTTTTTCTTACTTTTAAAGTGAATGTGAGGAGCAGTGCTCCAGATGCAATTTGATTGGTCAAACTTTTCAACGTCAAGCAAAACACAATTTATTCAAACACTACATTTAAAATGCAACAAAAGAATGAGGAACTTGGAATAGCTTAACTCTATTGGAAAACTTAACAGTGTAATGGATTATTTTACTACCAAACAGTAACTGTTCCAATATAGCAAGATTCCATAAACACACCCTTGGCAAAAGGTAAATTCAGAAAACAGATTGTCTCACATTTAACTGTAGCAGCCCAGGAGAAAAGATATCCAGAGAAAACTCAGAGAGTGGGTATGTTCCAGCCGGGAGAAAGTCACTGCCTTCCAACCCTGCTGAGACCCCAGCAACAACTGCTGGAAGCTAAAACTAAAAATCCTGGTTTGGTGGGAGCTTGCACACGCCCATTCAGGCTGCTTCTATTGTTCCAACTTTTAAAAGACACCCAAGTCTTCACCAGTTGTTTATCTTCTCATGGATAGCTTGTCACCTGCCCCTCAATCCCTGTCTAAAAGAAATCAGGACAAAACACATTTCTTAAAGCCACAGTATCATCACAACTGCCACCACTCTCCCTCTGATTCTCTCAAAATAGTTACCCAGTTTCCTTTGAACAGAAATTTGAATCTGTATCGAGCTCAATATTTCAGAGGGTGAGGTGATAATGGAGTTCATTCCAAATATTGACCACTGCTTGAGTAAATATTTTTCCTCGTATTGCCTCCGGTTCTATTGCCAATCCGTATTAGTGCAGTTTGTATTCAGTCTGTCAAAATCCTACAATATTTTATACACCTCCATCAAATCCTCTTCCAGTTTCTTGGCTCTTAAAAGAGCAGCCCCAGCTTCTCTGCAATCCCTCACCACTGGAGCCATTCTAGTAATTCTCTTCTGAACCACCTACAAGGCCTTCATACCCTTCTTGCGCCCAGAATTGGAAACTTCCGTCACAGTGTTTATGTAGGTTTGACAAAACAGCTTTTGTAACTCTCAGCCACTATTAATAAAGCCTAGAAGAGATCACTCTTCAGCATGATACACCTTACAACTTCTGCATTTTTAAACAAATGCATTCATTCATACAATGCAACCAGCTCTGATTCTTTGAACCTGGCCCTATATCGAAGTAATTAGATCATAGATCATAGAATCCGTATGGTGTGGAAACAGGCCCTTTGGCCAACAAATCCATACCAACGCTCAGTGCATCCCATCTAGACCCATTCCCCTATAACTCACCTAACCTGCACATTCCTTGACACTATGGGCAATTTAGTATGGCCAATCCACTTAGCCTGCACCATCTTTGGACTGTGGGAGGAAACCAGAGCACCCGAAGAAAACCCAAGCAGACTCGAGGAGAATGTGCCAACTGCACACAAACAGTTGCCCGAGGGTGGAATTGAACCTGGTTTCCTGGTGCAGTGAATTAGCAGTGAGATTGTTTGAAGTCTTAAAACAACATTTTCTTAGAGGCTATTTTAAATTTTTACAGGCCATTTTTTCAATGTTTTCAAAGGTTCCTTTATCATTCTAATAACTCAAATTAGGTGATTCAGTCATGTAGTAACTAATTAATTTGATATTTGAGGCATTCAGACTCACAGAAGCAGAATTAGAAGAATACATCAGTATCCTTAATTATCAAACCTACAAAACTTAAAATATACAAGAACGTATTAATTACCAAAGTACCTAGATAAATTGGTACAAGACAACAGGCATAGGTTAACAACATTTTCTTTTCATTTCAAATAACTGCTAGACATGTCTACACAAAAAGAAAACATCGCTGAAAACATAGCTTCTATAGACTGGTGAGGACACAGCTAATGTGTTTCGATCAATATATACAGGAGGCTGGAACATTTTTACCAGGCAACTACTACCCTATTTGCTGCATGTCAGATGCCAAGAGCAGATTTAAATTTAACATGTAACAAAAATAACAATGTTCATTACAATAGCATCCACTATATTTATGCCTGTATACTAACTCCTGATCTTCTGTAGCCTTTAGATAGAGATTCCACATTCACTTTCAAGGAATTCATTGCCTCAGTACTTTTGAGATATCCTGGCACACAAGTATCATAGAATCCATTCGGCACAACAAGTCCACACCGACTCTCTAAAGAGCATCCCGCCCAGACCCAGCCATCTACCTTATCCCTGTAATGCCATGCCTACCATAGTCAACCCACCTAACCTGCACATCTTTGGACTGTGGGAACAAACCCATGCAGACATGGGGAGAATGTGCAAACTCCACACAAACAGTCGCCCGAGGGTAGAATCAAACCCGGGTCCCTGGTGCTGTAAGACAGCAGGGCTAACCGCTGAACTATCATGCCTCCCACAAATTGAGTAGTTGAGGATTCCATGACTGATAGGTTTAAAACTATTCTCTCTGCTTTGTAACCTATATCTCCATCCACTGTTTTCAAGCTTAAAATGAATGGGAAGGTAAGTAGTGAGGGTGAGGCAAAGAGTCTACAGTGGGGCAGAAACAGATTAAATTCTGGAGAATCAGTACTCAGTATTACCATCTGAAATCTAGACCATGAGGGAGTAAACCATTATAGGATGGTTTTGACTGCCACTCAGGCAGGCAGGGAAAGTGGATATGTTTCCTTGGAGTGTGCTGTTACCTATTAGAGTTGGTGTATGTTATGTTGGGAGCTAAGTCACATGTCATTGGTGAGTCATCAGCCATGTTTGTGGCCCTAATAAAAACCGAAAGAACTGCAGATGCTGTAAATCAGGAAAAAAAGAGACTTTTAAGTGACTCTTGGATAGGCATATGGAGGATAGTAAAATGTGGGGTATGCAGGGTAGATTGATCTTAGTAGGATAACAGGATGGCACAACATCGTGGGCCAAAGGGCCTGACCTGTTCTATGTTCTATGTAAAAACAGAAGTTGCTGGAAAAGCTCAGCAGGTCTGGCAGCATCTGTGGAGAAAAAAAATCAGAGTTAACGTTTCAGGTCTGGTGACCCTTCCAGCAACTTCTCTTTTTGTTCCATGTTTGTGGCCTTGTTCAGACTTTCCTTGAGCTTTAACAGAATACACAGCACAATACACACCATCCCTGTTGATTTACAGACCACAACGAGTTTGTGCTGACTGGAGCCTAGTAATGTCCAGTGAGCCCAGACCCCTACAGCCCCACATGATCTGCTGGATACCTTCCCATTGTTAGTCCACTGGCATGGGTTAGTTAGGTTGAACAGTCTGTTTCTGTGAACACAAAAAGGGCAGAGGTTTTGGCTGATGGTAGTTTCAGTTTGAACTATCATTTTATTATACATGCTCGCTGTGGTTGTACTACGGTTCTTGCCTCTGAGTCAGAAGGTTATATGTTCATTGCAAACACTGGGACACTGAGGGGGTGCACTGCCGGAGGTGCTGTCTTTCAGATGGGACGTTAACGTAAGATCCAGTCTGTATTCTACAGTGGATGGAAAAGATCATGTGGCACTACATCGAGAAACGGGAGGTCAGTGCTCCCTGGTGTCCCGACCAATATTCACTCCTGAACCAACATCACTAAGAAACAATTGATTTGCTCATTGTCACGTTGCTGTTTGTGGGATTTTCAAGGTGCACTTTAACAGAATTGAGTTTTTAAACAGCCTGGGATGTGAATTCGTGAGGATCACTATACAAATGCAAGGCTATCCTTATTTCATATATCATACTGTGACCCATTCGAGATACAGGTCCACTGACAGGAGTGACCATTCAGTTTGGTGAATGCAGTTCGGAGAGGCTATTAAAGTTGTGGCCTCAGGTTTACTGATAGGATAAAATGGTTAGTGTTTAGCTGGCATTCCCAAAGCCTGGAAACACCATCAGCTACTCAGCCTGAAGGATTTGTTTTGGGCAGGAGCTTGTCAACACTTTCCAAGAAATACCTCAAAGCCTCAAAACATTTCACACTGCGAAGTGCAGTGACAGCGAGCATGTAGCGAACCTGAACTGATGTCAGGAAATTTCTGTGCGCACTGTACCATTCACAGAATTTTGAAGTGTATGTGAGTGAATGAAAGTTGTTTACTGACTGATGATTTAGTGTGAAGTCAGTGCCACCTCCATGAAAATGACATCAATGTGAATCGACATTCCTGCTGCAATAGCTCATGCCTTGTAAAATCGCCATTGATAAGGAAAAGCATGAATCATAGATACTTTTAATCCTGTGTAAATACTCAGCCTGAGAAGCTGTCATTAATAATGAGCTTATGTTACACAGAGCCGCTTTGAGCAGAAATGGTTCTGTTTGCCTTGGCTCCTGGTGCATTGGAATTCATCCTGTTTATCCTACATTTAGGGTTCCACAATGTCTGTCAGCAACCTAAAATCTCTATTGACCTCACTTCTGTCGGCTTAGCTCAGTTGCTGCTCTCATTTGTGCCTTTGTTATCAATTACCAATGTTCTCTCTAAGCAGTGTGGTTACGCTGCCACTCTGAGAGTTGACCGTATGCCAATGTGTTCACTTACGGTTTCCCCAGCCCCTCATTCTCACAAATCTCCGAGATCTGCAGAGTGGCTGGAGAAAATCGAAGCAGCATAGCTGGACTCCAGACTTGATCATTCCAGTGCATTGCTGGCTGGTCTTCCACATACTCCAACAACAAAAACAAAGTTGCTGGAAAAGCTCAGCAGGTCTGGCAGCACCTGTGAAGGAGAAAACAGAGTTAACGTTTTGGGTCCAGTGAACCTTCCTCAGAACTTCGGGTCACCGGACCCAAAACGTTAACCCTGTTTTCTCCTTCACAGATGCTGCCAGACCTGCTGAGCTTTTCCAGCAA
>NW_025965706.1:197001-197500 GCF_021869965.1 Rhincodon typus
TTTCTGGCCCGAAACGTCAGCCTTTCTGCTCCTATGATGCTGCTTGGCCTGCTGTGTTCATCCAGCTCTGCACCTTGTGGATCAGAACCTCTGCTGGTTTGCCTGCTCCCCTCAGGGAACTCAGTGGTAGCCCTGATCTTGGCACCCAAGGTGGCAACATGCCACCCTGGACTCAGGTTTGTGATTTTACAAATGACCATTTGCTTCTGTAACTGTTGAGTGTCCCACTGTTGTTGGTTTTCTGAGCCCTCTCATGGTGTCTAGTACCTGGATTTGGATCTGTTTGCTTTCCCTAGAGGATCCAATTAAGATCCAGCCAGGACTCCTGCCCTCTCTGCCTGGTCTTCCTTCACTGTCTTTCAGTCACCCATTCGCTCCCAGTTGCACACTATGTGAGGTGATCATCTCTGGGAGCATGTTACCCAAGTAACTCTTAGTGTTATAACTCTGCAGCTACGCTGATGCCAGCTGCCTCTCAAGCTCTGAGTTCCGAGGCTTG
>NW_025965707.1:0-220 GCF_021869965.1 Rhincodon typus
AGAAAGCTTTACATTCAGTCAAAAAGAGTAGAGGGAGCTTTACTTATGGGGGAGAAGTGTAGAGATAGCTTTAGTCTGTATCTCAGCCCGTGCTGAGGGGCGACCTTTATAGAGCCTTTTAAAATCATGAGGGGGCATGGATAGGGTGAATAGACAAGGTCTTTTCCCCCCAGGGGGTGGGGGGAGTCCAAAACTAGAGGGGCGTAGGTTTAAGGTGAGA
>NW_025965707.1:720-1430 GCF_021869965.1 Rhincodon typus
GGGGGGGGAGTCCAAAACTAGAGGGGCGTAGGTTTAAGGTGAGAGGGGGGAAAGGGACCTGAGGGGGTAACTTTTTCACACAGAGGGTGGTGCGTGTGTGGAACGAGCTGCCAGAGGAAGTGGGGGTGGGGGCTGGTACAGTCTCAACATTTAAAAGGCACCTGGACGGGGACATGGATAGGAAGGGATCAGAGGGATACGGGGCTCAAACGCTGGGAAATGGGGACTGGATTGATTTAGGATATCTGGGTCGGCACGGACGGGTTAGGCCGAAGGGTCTGTTTCCGTGCCGTACGGCTCTATGCTACCGGACAGTGCAAAAACAGATAGAAAGTTCAGTCCTTAGAATGACACAGAGAGGTGGTGAGAGGGATAGAGGCAGGTTAAGCAACAATGCAAGAACGTGGTGGTAGAACATAACGCGGGGAATATTACACACTTTGGCAGGAGGAACAGAGGGGGTGAATATTATTTAAAATGGAGAAAGACTGCAGCGATCTACAGGGGCAGTGGGATCTGGGAGTCCTAGCCCATGGATCACAAAACGAAAGCATCCAGGTTTGGCGGGGAATAGGGAAGGCTAATGGAACGCTGGCCTTTATAACCAGAGGGAACGGGCTAGAAAAATAGGGAGGTTTTTATTAAAACCGTACCAGACACTGGTCAGGCCCCGGCCGGAACATCGCGTACGGTTCGGGGGTGGGGGGGGG
>NW_025965707.1:1930-6839 GCF_021869965.1 Rhincodon typus
GGGGAGTTGGTGTGTGTTGGTGTTTTGGGGGGGATGGGGAGTTGGTGCGTTTTGCTGTTTTGGGGGGAAAGGGGAGTTTGTGTGTGTTGGCATTTTGGAGGGGGAAGGGGGTGTTGCGGTCTGTTGGTAAGGGGACTGATGCTCTCATCAGTCATTCTCTCCCACCCTGTCGCTCTGTCTCACTCTCTCTCCTTCTGCCTTCCTCTCTCTCTCTCTGACCCCTCTCTTGCACCCCCCTCCTTCCCGATCCCTCCCTTTCTCTATGCCCCATGGCATTGCTCCCTGTGCCCAGGGATGAGCCAGCGAGTGGGGCTCAGCACAGCACCCCTAGCTGCCCTGCCTCCCCTAGGCTGTACCTCACTTCCCCTCCCCTCCTCTCCCAGCCCATCTTCGGACTGTCCCAGTTGGGGCAGGGTCTGGGGCTTGGAACCAGAGTATGCAAGACCCTTGCCGTCTATTCTACCCATGGAATAAGGGCAGATAGGGTTACAGATTTGCAGCAGATATGTACCAGGCTCTCTCTCCCCACTGCCCACACCCTCACCTCTCATGCTCACCTTCCCTCTGCCTCCTCCTGCCCTCTTCCCCACCCTTGACACACCACCCTCCATCTCCTCAATCCTTGGTACTCCTTTGCTGCCCCTCTCTCCCTCCCTCACTCTCTCCCACCCTGTCTCTCAGTCTCACTCTCTCTCCTTCTGCCTCCCTCTCTCTATCTGTCTAACCCCTCTCTTGCCCCTGTCTCTCTCCCTCTCCCTCTGCTCCTCTCCCTTTCCCCCCATTTCTCTCTGTCCCTCTCCCTCTGCCCCTCTTCCTCTGCACCCCTTCCTCTGCACTCCCTCTCTCTCTCCCTGTCCCTCTGCTCCCCCTCTCTCCTCTTCCCTTCTTCTTCTGCCCCCTCTCTCTGCTGCTGCCCCGCCCTCTCCACCTCCCATCCCCTTCCCTCTGGCCCTCTCCCTCTCTCTCTTCCTCTTCCCCTTTCCCTCTCCCTCTGCCTCTGCCTGACACCCTTTCCCTCTGTCCCTCTGCCTCCTCCTCTCCCATCTCTCCCTGCCCCTCTCCCTCTGCCCCCTTCCCCTTTCCCCCTTTCTCTCTGTCCCTCTCCCTCTCTCTCTCTCTCTCCCCCACCCCCCTCTTCCTTCTATCCTCCTCCGCCCCCACCAACCCCCCTCACTCCCGCAAACCCGGAGACCTCCAGCGACTACTACCCCCCACCCCCCATGGGGTTTCCTGACTCCCCACACGATCTTTTGGGGTTTGTCTCCTCCTCCTCCTCCCCCACTCTCCGGTTCCCGGGGCACAGGAAGATCCCACAGGCAGCAGGTGGCCGCTCGGCCCGAGCCGGGGGCTGCAGCGCCCTCCTGTTGGTACCGGCCTCTGAGAGAGAGAGAGAGAGAGAGTGTCAGGAGTTTAGGTGAGTGGGGTGGTGGCGGGGGGAGGGTGGAAATCACATCGAAACAGATCGACGAGTGGTGCAGGTAGGGGCCGAGAAATGGCAGGTGGGGGTCAATCCGGGAAAATGCGAGGTGCTACAGCTGGAAGAGGGGGTGAAGTCAAGGGGCTTGGGGTGGGGTGGGGTGGGGGGTGGTGGTTTCCTGTGGGAGACAGAGAAGAGGCAAGGAGAGTGGGTTGGGGGTGTTGGTGGTGGTGAGAGGTCATGGAGATTGTAGTGAAGGGGTACGCTCTGTTGTGAATCCACAACCTTATTGAGTTGGGGTAGGGTGAACACAAGAGGGGCTGAGTGGCCCACCACGAGGCTCCCAATTCATGGGTTTGGGTCCCGGACTTAACTGAACCGCAATAGGCTCGTAATAAGGCGTGGGAGCGGGAGTGGGCCATTCAGCCCATCGAGCCCGACCGCAATTCAATCAGATGACATCGCCCTCAACTCCACCCTCCTCCCTTTTCCCCTCGACTCCCTCCCCCCACTTACTGCATAAAAACCTCAGCCTTGAACATACTGAGTGACCCAGCCCCGAAAGCACCCCCACCCCGACTGCGGTAAAGAATTCCACAGATTTACACCCCCCCCCCCCCCGCTTCCCCTCGGAGAGAAGAAATTCCTCCCCGTCTCCGTCTTCAATGGGCGACCCCCACCCCCCTCCCTTATTCTGAGGTCCTCTGGTCCTAGACTCTCCCACAAGGTGAGTGGTGGGGCGGGGTGGGGAGCGGAAAACAACATCTCCACATCTCCGTGCCCCCCCCCCCCCCGTCACGTTCTTCACACCTCCTCCCCCCCAACCACCGTGAGTCTCATACGTTTCAATAAGGTCGCCTCTCATTCCTCTAAAACTCCCAACGGGTACAGGCCCCCGACCTACTCAACTCCCCTCCCTCACGAGACAGTCCCTCCGTGTCTCCCCCGCCCCGGCATCGGCCGAGCGAACGCTCTCCAGGCTGCCTCCGACTCCAGTCTGTCTCTGCTTGGATACGGGGCCCCCCCCGAACCGTTCCAGCTGTGGCCTGACTCACATCTCGTACAGTTGTTGTAAAACCTCCTGGAGACGGTAATCCCCAAGATGTTGATAGTGGATTGGTTGGGGGGGATTTCAGTGATGGTGACACCATTGAAAGTCAGGGGGGGGGGGGGGGCGTGCGACGGTTAGATTCTCTCTCGTTGGAGACGATAACCTCCAGTATGTTGATGGTTGGGGAAGTTGGGGGGTGGTGAAAGGAAGGGTGGGGGCAGCAAGGAAGTGCGTTGGGAATTGGGAGTCCGCAGCATTCTCATCAGCAGTTATTATCCCTTCCCCCACCCCTCAAGCTCTCTAACTGGAGTCTAAGAATCCACACATTCCAGCACACCACGCCGCCCCCCCCACCCCACCCTCCCCACTCCACTCTCTCTGTTACTGCCACCCATTGACAGGAAGCTCATAAATAGTTCAACTGCAGGGCCAATTCTCCCTTCAGACATAAAACCATAAACACATTCCTCTCATCCACTTTAGCCTCAGGACTGTGACAATATCCTTCAATGAGCCCTTGCTGCATGTTTTTCTCTCTCTCTATCTCTCTCTCCCTCACTCTCTCATCCTCTGTCTCTCTCTCTCTCTCTCTTTTTTGGATCTCTACCTCTCTCTCTCTACCTCACCACCCACCCGCTCCCCACCCCCCTCACCGTCTCTCTCTCTCTCTCTCTCTGTCTCTCTCTCTCTCTCTCCCCTCCCCCCTCTTCGCCTCTCTCTCTCTCTCTCTCTGTTGCTCTCTTTCTATATCATCTCTCTTTCTACTTCTCTATTTTCTCTTTTTTCTCTCCCTCTCTGCCGCCAAAGGTGTGCAGGTTAGGCTGGGTTGGCCGTGGGAAATTGTCCCGTAGTGTCCAGGGATGTGCAGGTTAGGGTGGATTGACCGTGGGAAATTGTCCCATAGTGCCCAGGGATGTGCAGGTTAGGGTGGGGTTGGCCGTGGGAAATTGTCCCGTAGTGTCCAGGGATGTGCAGGTTAGGGTGGATTGACCGTGGGAAATTGTCCCATAGTGCCCAGGGATGTGCAGGTTAGGGTGGGTTGGCCGTGGGAAATTGTCCCATAGTGTCCAGGGATGTGCAGGTTAGGGTGGGGTTGGCCGTGGGAAATTGTCCCGTAGTGTCCAGGGATGTGCAGGTTAGGGTGGGGTTGGCCGTGGGAAATTGTCCCATAGTGCCCAGGGATGTGCAGGTTAGGGTGGGTTGGCAGTGCTAAATTGTCCCATAGTGCCCAGGGATGTGCAGGTTAGGGTGGGTTGGCCGTGGGAAATTGTCCCGTAGTGTCCAGGGATGAGCAGGTTAGGGTGGATTGGCCGTGGGAAATTGTCCCATAGTGTACAGGGATGAGCAGGTTAGGGTGGATTGGCCATGGGAAATGTGGGGTTATGAGGAGAGGGTGGGGGTATTCAGTCTGAGTGGAATGCTCTTTGGAGGGTCAGTGAGGACTCGATGGGCCGAATGGCCTCTTTCCACACGGTAGGGATTGTACGGTTCTATAATTCACTGTTCTCTTTTCGTATCCCTCTCTCTCTGTCTGTCTCTCTGTCACTCTCTCTCTCACACACTTTTTTTTTGTATGTCTCTCTCTCTGTCTGAGCCTACCTCTCTCTCTCTCTCTCTCTCTCACTCTATCTGTTTGTCTCCTTGTCTGGTTATCTCTCCTTTTCTGTCATTAGTTTTGTTCCTCTCTCTATCTCCCTTGGTTTCTCTCTCACTCTTCTTCTCTATCTGACCAATCTATCAAAGCCAAGTCCTGAAAATGTAGGAAACCTGGGTGGCAAAGAGAGACAGAGACAGAGACAGAGAGAGAGACAGACAGACAGATAGAGAAAGACAGAGTGAGAGGGACAGTGACAGAGAGTGAGAGACAGAGAAACAGACAGACAGAGTGAGACAGAGAGAGAGAGACACGAGAGAGGGAGACATTGACAGAGTGGGAGACAGTTTGATATGTAGACAGAGAGAGAGACAGGCAGGCAGAGAGATAAGTAGACAGAGAGACAGATAGAGAGAGTGTGTGAGGGGGACAGTGACAGATTGGGAGACAGACAGAGAGATAAATAGGTAGACAGAGAGACAGATAGAGAGAGACAGACAGAGATAGAAAAAGACAGAGTGAGAGG
This sequence comes from Rhincodon typus, assembly GCF_021869965.1. Lineage (NCBI taxonomy): Eukaryota > Metazoa > Chordata > Chondrichthyes > Orectolobiformes > Rhincodontidae > Rhincodon > Rhincodon typus. Next base: position 6,519 of record NW_025965707.1, read on the forward strand.
GAGAGAGAGGGTGACAAAGAGAGACAGAGACAGACAGAGATATACAGACAGAGAGACAGAGGAAGACAGAGTGAGAGGGAGAGAGAGGGAGGTGAAGAGATTTAGAGGCAGAGAGAGAGATAGACAGACAGAGAGATAGAGAAACACAGAGTGAGAGGGACAGTGACAGAGAGTGAGAGTGAGGGGGGCAGTGACAGAGCATGAGAGTGAGAGAGGGACAGTGAGAGAGATTGAGAGTGGGGGGAACAGTGACAGAGAGTGAGAGTGAGGGGGGCAGTGACAGAGAGTGAGAGTGAGGGGGGCAGTGACAGAGAGTGAGAG
>NW_025965707.1:7339-7685 GCF_021869965.1 Rhincodon typus
CTCTCACACACACACTTTCCTACACACTCTCTCTGTCTCTCTCACACGCACACACAGACACACTTTCCTGCACACTCTGTCTCTCTCACACAGACACACTTTCCTGCACACTCTGTCTCTCTCACACAGACACACTTTCCAACACACTCTCTCTCTCACACACACAGACACACTTTCCAACACACTCTCTCTCTCACACAGACACACTTTCCAACACAATCTCTCTCTCTCACACACACAGACACACTTTCCTACACACACACTGTCTGTCTGTCTCTCTCTCACACACACAGACACATTTTCCTATACACTCTCTCTGTCTCTCTCACACGCACACACAGACACA
>NW_025965707.1:7785-9280 GCF_021869965.1 Rhincodon typus
CTCTCTCTCTCACATACACACAGACACACTTTTAATCATGCTGTCTTTTCCCCTCCCTGTCCGTCTGTCTCCCCCTCTCCCTGTCCGTCCCTCTCCCCCCTCGCGCTCCTCCCCGTCCGTCCCTCTCGCGCTCTCTGTCACGTGCTGTCTGTCCGTCTCGTACCGTCTCCCCGTCTCGTAACCTCTCACCCTCTCAGTCACACACACACCCGTCTGCTATGAGATTGGACAACTGCCAGAAAACAATTCCACCCACAGCCCTCGACACTGCTGCACCCCGTCGCCCCGAGCTCTGATAGAGACCAGGAGCGAGGGAGTTAATTGCGGGGAGGGTCGAGGCGAGGGGATGGGAGGATAGGGAGGTGGATGTTACTGTCTGCCTGGACTGACCCTCCCCTCCGTGTCTCGGTCTTTCAGATCTCCCACGCTGCTGTTAGTGCGCTGTGCCACTCCATCAAACTCCAGTGTGAGCTGTACTCCACTCGGCAGATCGCCTTATGCCTCGATCCCTACTGCGGCCTGGGCTTCACCCTCTGGTGCCTCTGCGGGTAACATACGCCTCCTCCCCTGGCCCCCCCGCCCCCTCCCCCGCCCCCCCCGCCCCCTCCCCCAGCCCCTCCGCCTCCTCCCTGATCCCTCCGCCTCCTCAACCGACCCCTCCGCCTCCTCAACCGACCCCTCCGCCTCCTCATCGATCTCCCAAAACCCTCCTGTACCTCTCAACCCCTCCCCTACCCCTCGAACTCCTCTCCACCCCTCAACCTGTTCCCCTACCCCTCAGACACCTCATCTACCCCTGGAACTCCTCATCTACCTCTCAAACTCCTCTCCCTACCCCTCAAACCGCTCTCGATACCCCTCAAACCCCTCCCCCACCCATCAAGCCCTACCACCAACCCTCAAACGCCTCCCCAAGCCCTCAAACTCCTCCAACACCCCTCAAGATTCTCTCCTAACACTCAAACTCCTCTCCTACCTCTTAACTACCCCTCATACCCCTCTCCCTATCAAAAATAATCCTCGCCCAACCCTCAAACTCCTCTCCCTCCTACACCCCTCCTCTACCCTTCTCCCACTTACCCTTCTCCCACTTACCCCCCCTCCACTCCCCTAGCCCCTTCCCTTCCTCCACCCTACCTCCTTCTCCTACCCCTCCACTCATCTAGCACACGAGCTCCACTCCGTCCACCTCCTCCCCTCACCCTCCACTTCCTCCTGTACTCCTCCAACTACTCTCCTTTCCTCCCTACCATACTCTGTACCACTTCACTATCTCCCTTTACCCTCCATCTCATCACCATGTCTCCCTATCCTCCTCCACTTCCTCCATCACCCCACCAGCTCACCGTGGGCTGGAGGGGGTGACGGAGATAGGGAGGGGGTGTAGGGGGCTGGAGGGGGTGTAGGGGGCTGGAGGAGGTGACAGAGATAGGGAGGGGTGTAGGGGGGATGGAGGAGGTGACGGAGATAGGGAGGGGGTGTAGGGGGATGGAGG
>NW_025965707.1:9380-10098 GCF_021869965.1 Rhincodon typus
CTCCCCCTGCCCGCTCACTCTGTCCCCTCTCCCCCTGCCCGCTCACTCTGTCCCCTCTCCCCCTGCCCGCTCACTCTGTCCCCTCTCCCCCTGCCCGCTCACTCTGTCCCCTCTCCCCCTGCCCGCTCACTCTGTCCCCTCTCCCCCTGCCCGCTCACTCTGTCCCCTCTCCCTGACCGGTCTCCGTCCTCCCTTGGTTCCCCCTGGAGCCTTGTCCTCTCTGTGCTAACCCCCACCTCTCTCTCTCTCTCTCTCTCTCTCCCCCCACAGGCCCGGGGAGTGAACCTGACCTGTATCCGGGCCTGTGTGGTCGTGGCGGAGGAACGAGCCCGAATAGCCCTCACCCAGTCCTTCTCCAAACTCTTCAAGGACCTGGGCCTGTCCCCCAGAGCCGTCAGCACCTCCTTCGGCTCCAGGGTCAACATTAGCATCTGCCTGCAGGTCAGTCAGGGGCCTTGGGGGGAGGGGCGTGAAGGGGGGTGAGCGGTGGGTGAGGCGCTGGAGAATCAGGGAGAGCGGACTGGTGGGGTATGGGGAGAGGGGCAGCAGGGTCAGGGAGAGGGGCTGGGGGGTCAGGGAGAGGGGCAGGGTGTCAGGGGGGGGGGGAGGCGCGGCGGGGGGGGGGGGGGGGGTGGGGTGTGGGGGCGACGCCCCTGCCCCACCCCAACCCCAATCCATCTCCCCGATCCCCCGGCCCCCCCCCCCGACCCAGCCTTGC
>NW_025965707.1:10198-11196 GCF_021869965.1 Rhincodon typus
CCCCCCCCCCCACCGACTATCCCTCTCTCGTTCTCCCCCCAACTATCTCTCCCCTTCGCCCTCACTCCCAGTCCGTCACTCCCTCTATTCCTCCCCGAACTTTGCTCTCCTTCAGACACTGTGCACAGTTACCCCGTCAGTTACCCCGTCCGTGAAATGTCATTAATTTACTTTAACTCTGTACATCACATCCTCTCAATCACAGCACCAGTAACCCCACCGAACTATGCCTCTCCCTGGCTCGCTCCCCATCTCTCGGTCTGTGTCTCTCCCTACCCCCATCTCAGTCTGTGTCTCTCTATTCCCATCTCTGTCTGTCTGTCTATTCCCGTCTCTCTCTGTCTGTCTGTCTCTATCCCCGTCTCTCAGTCTGTCTCTCTCTCTATCCCCATCTCTCAGTCTTTGTCTCTCTCTATCCCCACCTCTCAGTCCGTCTATCTCTATCCCCATCTCTCAGTCTGTGTCTCTCTCTATCCCTATCTCTCCACTTTGATGTGTGTATGTGTCTCTGTCTCTGTCACTGCACTCCCCCCCCCCGCCCTCCTGCCCCCATCTGTTTCCCTACCTCCCCAACCCAGCACGGCCACCTCACGGACCCTGCCCTCTAACTCTGTGTCTCTCACCCCGTGTCTCAACAGATACTACCTGGAGTGAGAGTGATCATCGTGAACCCGGAGACCAGGGGTCCCCTGGGAGACTCACACCTCGGGGAGGTGAGTCAGCCCCTCCATTCGGGCTGGGCTGGGGGGTGGAGGGATGGTGAGTCGGGAATTAAATGATGGAGGGAAACCTGCCCCTCTTCCCTCAATATCCCCCCTCAACTCATGCAATATCTCATGGCCAATTCACCCTAACCTGCACATTCCTGGGCTCTACGAGACAATTTCCCACGGCCAATCCCACCCTAACCTGCGCATCCATGGACACTATGGGACAATTTCCCATGGCCAACCCACCCTAACCTGCACATCCCTGGGCACTATGGGACAATTTCCCAC
>NW_025965707.1:11206-11905 GCF_021869965.1 Rhincodon typus
GCACTATGGGACAATTTCCCACGGCCGATCCCACCCTAACCTGCACACCTTTGGGCTGTGGGAGGAAACCCATGCAGACACAGCCGGTGGGGGAGAATTTGCAAACTCCACACGAACAGAAAGACAGACAGACAGTCGCCCGAGGGTGGGATCGAACTCAGGTCCCTGGCACTGTGAGGCAGCAACGCTGACAGCTGAGCGTCCCTTGAAAGATGTTAGACATAAGATTTACTGGGTGAATGGAACACCCCTCAAACGGTCCAGCTCAGGAGTAAACCCTTCAGACTTGGGCTCATGGAGTCTGGGGGAAAGGGGTGGAATCGGTGGGGATTGGGGAGCAGGAAGGGTGTTGGCGTGCCCCCTTTCTCGGGAAGGATGGGTAGGGGAATGAGCTCCTCTTCTTGCAGGGGACACATGGCGATGTTACTAACACACTGTCCACGCCCCACCCCACTTCCCGTTTTCCCCCTCAGATCTGGGTGACCAGTGCTCACAACTCCAGTGGGTACTACGCCATCGACGGTGATGAGTCTCTCCAGGCCGACCACTTCAACACCAGGCTCAGCTTCGGTGATGTCCAGACCCTGTGGGCCAGGACCGGCTACCTGGGCTTCGTTCGCAGGACCGAACTCACCGACGCCAGCGGGGGTAAGTGAAGGGGACAACACCTCCTCCGGCCTGGCAGCTCCCCCTCTCTCG
>NW_025965707.1:12005-12499 GCF_021869965.1 Rhincodon typus
CTCCGACAGCGCCCCGCTCCCTCGGCCCTGACCCTCCCTCAGCGCCCGCTCCCTCAACCCTGACCCTCTGATAGAGCCCCCCAACTCCCTCAGCGTTGGGTCAGTTTGGTTATTAAATATATGAGCTTCCTCTCATGCAGATCGACACGATGCACTTTACATCGTTGGAGCCCTAGACGAGACCCTGGAGTTACGAGGCCTTCGGTATCATCCCATCGATATAGAAACATCCGTGTCCCGGTCTCACCGGGGAATCGGAGACTGGTGAGCAGATCAAAAGGGCCATCTCGTGGGGGTGGTGGTGGGTGGTGGGGTCACTTTTTCACAGAAATAAACCCCACTGCCGATTACTCCAGGTACAGCATCAGTGTCCCCGCTCGCTCCCTCCCTCTCTCTCTCTGTGTGTGTGTCGCTCCCTCCCTCCCCCTTTCTCTGTGTCGCTCCCTCCCTCTCTCTCTGTCTCTGTGTCGCTCCCTCCCTCTCTCTCTGTCTGT
>NW_025965707.1:12599-14265 GCF_021869965.1 Rhincodon typus
TCGCTCCCTCTCTCTGTGTGTGTGTCGCTCCCTCTCTCTGTGTGTGTGTCGCTCCCTCTCTCTGTGTGTGTGTCGCTCCCTCTCTCTGTGTGTGTGTCGCGCCCTCTCTCTGTGTGTGTGTCGCTCCCTCTCTCTGTGTGTGTGTCGCTCCCTCTCTCTCTCTCTTTCTGTCGGTCTTCCTCTCTCTCTCTCTCTTTCTGTCGGTCTTCCTCTCTGTTTGTCGTTCCCCCCTCTCTCTCTGTCATTCCCTCTCTCCCTGTCTGCCTCTGTCTCTCCCCCTCTCTCTGTCACTTGCTCTCTCACTGTCTGTCGCCTTCTCCCTCTCTCACTGTGTGCCACCCTCCATTTTTCTCTCTCTCTCTCTCTCTGTACGTTGTGCTCTCTCTTTCAGTTGCAAGCTCTCTTTCTCTGTCAGTCTCTCTCTGGTCTGTCTGCACCCTCTCTCTCTCTCTCTCTCGCTCTCACTCTGCCTGCCCCCCTCCCTCACTGTGTCTCTTTCTCTCTCTCTGTCTCTCTCTCTCTCTCTCTGTCTCTGTCTCTCTTTCTCTCTCTCTCTCTGGTCTCTCTGCACTCTCTCTCTCTTGCTGTTGCTCTCGCTCTGCCTGCCCCCCTCCCTCTCTGTCTCTCTCTCTGCATCCTGCTGTCCTCACACTGTCTGCTTTCCACTCCCTGCCCCTTGCCCCCTCCCACCCCCCACCCCGCGGGGTTGGGTGCGGACGTGCCTGGTGGGGAGTGGACGTTTCGGACGACGGCGGGGTCAGCCCCTCCACCCCTGGGGTTGGGGGTTGGGGGTTGGGGGGGAGAGAACCGTGGGACCTGGGCGGTTTTGGGTGGTGGGGGTGGGGGGAGACGGTGAGTGGTTTGGGACGTTGACTTTGGCAGCTGACCGTGCCCTATCCCCAACTCCCACCCCCCCTCCCCTCCCCCAACCCCGTCTGCCCTTCCAGCGCGGTCTTCACCTGGACGAACCTGCTGGTGGTGGTGGCGGAGCTCGATGGCTCGGAGAAAGAGGCCCTGGACCTGGTGCCGGCAGTGACAGGGGCCGTGCTGGAGGAGCACCAGCTGATCGTCGGGGTGGTGGTCGTGGTGGACCGGGGGGTGGTCCCCGTCAACTCGAGGGGGGAGAAACAGCGCATGCACCTCAGGGACAGCTTCCTGGCCGACCAGCTCGACCCCATCTACGTCGCCTACAACATGTGAAGTGGGCGGGAGACCCGACCCCCGGCACCGTCAGGCCAGAGGAGGGGAGAGCGCGGGACTTGGCGGGGTTGGGTGGGGAGGGGGAAGGGAGTAGGTTGGCGGCTGCTCCCTGAGCGGGGTGGGGTGAGGGAGGGAGAGGAGATATCCATGGGGTCTACACACCTACCCCCCATCCCAGACCCACCTGCCCTAGTCGGTAGGAGAGTGACCCCCGCAGAGCCCACTCTCATAACGTAACACTGATCCTTACATTTCAAATTAATAAACCTCATCGTCTCTCACTCACTCTCTGACACACACACACACACACACACACTCACAGTCTCTCTCACTCTCTCTCACACACTCTCTCTGTCTCTCACACACTCTCTCTGTTTCTCACACACTGTCTCTCGCACACTCTCTCGCACACTCTCTCGCACTCACTCTCTCGCACTCACTCTCTCGCACTCACTCTCTCGCACTC
>NW_025965707.1:15066-15688 GCF_021869965.1 Rhincodon typus
CTCTCGCACTCTCTCTCTCGCACTCTCTCTCTCTCACACTCTCTCGCACTCTCTCTCTCACACTTTCTCTCTCACTCTCTCTCTCTCACACTGTCTCTCTCACTCTCTCTCTCACTCTCTCTCTCACTCTCTCTCTCACTCTCTCTCACTCTCTCTCACTCTCTCTCTCACTCTCTCTCTCACTCTCTCTCTCACTCTCTCTCTCACACTCTCTCACACTCTCTCTCACACTCTCTCTCACACTCTCTCTCACACACTGTCGCACACACTGTCGCACACACTGTCGCACACACTGTCGCACACACTGTCGCACACTCTCACACTCACACACTCTCTCTCTCTCTCACACTCACTCTCTCACTCTCTCACACTCACTCTCTCACACTCACTCTCTCACACTCACTCTCACACTCACTCTCTCACACTCTCACACTCACTCTCTCACACTCACTCTCACTCACTCTCTCACACACACATTCACACTTTCTCTCTCTCACACTCTGTCTCTCTCTCACACTCTGTCTCTCTCTCACACTCTCTCTCACACTCTCTCTCTCTCACTGTCTCACACACTGTCTCACACACACACACAGACTCTCTCACACACACTCTCTCACACACA
>NW_025965707.1:16188-16688 GCF_021869965.1 Rhincodon typus
TTCTGGACAAGTTGCTCTGAGTCTGGATGCTGTGTCCGTGTTTTTCCATGAATTCCTTAACCTGGTTTTATCTTCGGGCATCATGGTTTAGGGAGAGAGTCAGAGATAGAGACAGAAATGTATAGAGAGAGACAGAGAGAGATAGAGAGACAGACAGTGAGAGAGATGCAGAGAGAGACAGAGAGATTGGCAGAATCCAGAACAGATAGAGAGACAGAGTAGAAGGGATAGTCACAGAGGGAGAGAGAGAGAGAGAGAGAGAAAGAGACAGAGAGAGAAAGAGAGAGAGAGAGATAGAGACAGAAACAGAGAGAGACAGAGAGAGAGTGAGACATAGAGAGATCGAGAGAGACAGAGAGACAGCAAGCGAGACAGACAGAGATAGAGACAGAGAGAGAGAGACCGAGACAGAGAGAGAGCGAGAGAGAGAGACAGACAGAGACAGAGAAACAGAGACCAAGACAGGGGGTGATAGAGAGAGAGAGAGAGAGAGAGGGAGA
>NW_025965707.1:17188-17890 GCF_021869965.1 Rhincodon typus
GGAGCGGGCGCTGTCGGAGGGTCAGCGCCGAGGGAGCGGGTGCCGTCAGAGGGTCAGCGCCAAGGGAGCGGATGTTGTCGGAGGGTCAGCGCCGAGGGAATGCCACACTGTTGGAGGGTCAGCACTGAGGGAGCGGGTGCTGTGGGAGGGTCAGTGCTGAGGGAGCGGGCACTGTCGGAGGGTCAGTGCTGACAGGGCGGGCACCATTGGAGCGTTGGTGCTGAGGGAGCGCCACGCTGTCGGAGAGTCAGCGCCGAGGGAGCAGGGCGCTGTCGGAGGGTCAGCACTGTGGGAGCAGACGCTGTCGGAGGGTCAGTGCCGAGGGAGCGGGGCGCTGTCAGAGGGTCAGCGCTGAGGGAGCAGACGCTGTCGGAGAGTCAGCGCCGAGGGAGCGGGCGCCGTCGGAGGGTCAGCGCTGAGGGAGCAGACGCTGTCGGAGGGTCAGTGCCGAGGGAGCGGGGCGCTGTCGGAGGGTCAGCGTTGAGGGAGCGGGCACTGTCGGAGGGTCGGCGCCAAGGGAGCGGGCACTGTCGGAGGGTCAGTGCTGACAGGGCGGGCGCCATTGGAGCATTGGTGCTGAGGGAGCGCCACGCTGTCGGAGGGTCAGTGGCAAGGAAGCGGGCGCTGTGGGACGGTCAGCACCGGCAGCGCTGAGGGAGCGGGCGCTGTCGGAGGGTCAGCGCCGAGGGAGCGGGTGCCGTC
>NW_025965707.1:18390-18998 GCF_021869965.1 Rhincodon typus
GTGCTGTCGGAGGGTCAGGGCCGAGGGAGCGGGCGCTGTCGGAGGGTCAGGGCCGAGGGTGCCGGTGCTGTTGGAGGGTGAGGGAGCAGGCGCTGTCGGAGGGTCAGGGCCGAGGGAGCGGGCGCTGTCGGAGGGTGAGGGAGCGGGGCGCTGTCGGAGGGTCAGCGCTGATGCACTGTGCCGGTGTGGAGCTCTCTCTCTCTGTCTCTCTCTGTCCCCACCTCTGGCTGTAAAAGAAGTCACAGCATTGAGATGCCCGCAACAGCTCCCTGCAGAATCGCACAGCAGCTGATTCGTTCATTATTACGTTGCCAAACCACTTTGGTGAGAGATGGAGGACATGCAGCAGTGTCTCATCTTCACCCCACTGAATTTACGACTCTCCAGTTAATTTGTTGCAGCAAGATATTTGCATTTATATTGCAACTTTCACAACCTCGATATGTCGCAGCGACACTTTATAGCTGATCAGGGACGGTGCAGTGTGCTTTAATTACGTGGCCTTTTACAGGAAGGTTCTGGATGTCATTCGGCCCCTCTTCTGCTATCAACGGGCTGCAAAGACACCCCCCCCCCCCCCCCCCCCCCCCCCCCCACCCCCCCCCCCC
>NW_025965707.1:19498-20412 GCF_021869965.1 Rhincodon typus
TGAGCGGGGCACTGTTGGAGGGTGAGGTAGTGGGCACTGTCGGAGGGTGAGGGAGCGGGGCGCTGTCAGAGGGCGAGGGAGCGGGTCGCTGTCGGAGGGTCAGGGCCGAGGGAGCGGGGCGCTGTCCGAGGGCGAGGGAGCTGGCGCTGTCGGATGGTCAGGGCCGAGGGAGCGGGGCACTGTCGGAGGGTCAGGGCTGAGAGAGCGGGCGCTGTCAGTGACAGTACTGTCACACAGGATGTACAGCACACGGCAAACTGCTTTATTTTATAAAACGAGGGAGATACCGAGCGACCAGGAGGGTCTGAAGCTGACTGTTCTCCAGGAGGGTCCGAGAGACGATCTGATGGAGGCCAGCAGAGGGTCCGAGGGAGCGGGTGTAGGTCCCAGTCAGTGAGAGGCTGGGGCCAAAGCGACTCCTCGTTTGCTCGATCTGGGAACAGTGCGGTCGATGGGAATATGGGAGAGTGGACGGGTCCCGGGAGAGGGGATCCATCCCTTTTCCTAGTGAACCAGACGGGGAGCTGGAATTATCCCTGTTCCCCGTCCCCATCCCCGACTCCGTCTCCAGCCAGGGCTCCAGAATTGGCCCACAGCATCTGTCCAGCCGCGGTCCTCAGTCTCTGTTCCACACAGTGAGCGGTCAGCCGGGAGTCTGGGTCATGGTCCCAGCTCTCCTGGAGGGTCTCCGATAGCCACTGTGAAAGGAGGGCATGCAGAGAGAGGGAGGAAGAGAGAGAAAGAGAGTGCAGGGGAGAGAGAAAGATGGGGGGAGAGAGAGAGATGGCGGGAGAGAGGGAGAGAGAGTGAGAAAGCGGGGGGGAACAGATAGAGAGGGGGGCCGACAGAGGAAAACAGAGACAGAGAGAAAGAGGGAGGTAGGGAGAGAGGCGGGGAGAAAGAGAGAGAGAGAG
>NW_025965707.1:20512-21847 GCF_021869965.1 Rhincodon typus
CGGGGGGGAACAGATAGAGAGGGGGGCAGACAGAGACAGACAGAGACAGAGAGAAAGAGAGAGATAGTGAGAGAGACGGGGAGAAATAGAGAGAGATAGTGAAAGAGAGAGATGGTGAGAGAGAAATAGAGAGAGAGCGAGAAATAGTGAGAGACAGAGACAGATAGTGACAGAGAGGGAGATAGTGAGGGAGATAGTGAGAGAGTGAGATAGAGAGAAATAGTGAGAGAGAGACAGATAGTGGGAGAGACAGAGATAGTGAGAGTAAGAGGGAGGGAGAGATATAGTGAGAGAGATAGAGAGAGAGGGAGGTAGTTTGAGAGAGATAGTGACAGAGACAGATGGTGAGAGAGAGAGATAGTCAGATAGTGAGAGAGATAGTGACAGAGAGAGATAGTGAGACAGAGATAGACAAAGAGGGATTGCGTGAGTGAGAGAGAGATTGTGAGAGAGATGGGGAAGGGAGTGAGAAATTGTGTGAGAGCAAGAGAGATTGTGCATGAGAGAGAGATTGAGAGAGAAAGAGATGGGGAGAAGAGAGAGATTGTGTGAGAGAGAGGCAGAAATTGTGTGTGTGAGACAGAGAGAGGGGATGAGGGAGAGGGAGAGGATGAGGGAGAGAGATTGTGTGAGAGAGATTGCAAGAGAGATTGTCAGGTCGAGAGAAAGAGAATGTGAGGGAGAGATTGTGAGGGTGGGAGATATTGAGAGAGAAAATGTGAGAGAGAGAGCGAGAGAGAGAGTGTGAGAGTGAGATCGAGAGGCATTGAGAGAGAGAGATTGTGTGAGAGAGAGAGAAAGAGACAAATTACACACTGGATACTGATCCTCTGTCTCTCTTCTCTCCAGGCACTGCCCCTCTCTACCTCCAGACTTTGATCCTCTCTATCTCTCTCTCTCTCACACACCCCACCCTCTCTGTCTCTCTCCCTTGCCCCACTCTCTCTCTCCCCCTCCCCCAACTCTCTCTCTTTCTCGTCCAAACACTCACCCTCTCTCATGTTCTCCCTCTCTCTCTCTCAACTCTAACTCACTGACCCTCTCTCTCTCTCTCCTTCCCTGGACACTGACCCTCTCTCTCTCTCTCCCCCTGGACACTGACCTTCTCTCTCTCTCTCCCCCTGGACACTGACCCTCTCTCTCTCTCTCTCCGGACACTGACCCTCTTTCTCTCTCTCTCAGACACTGACCCTCTCTCTCTCTCCGTCTCTCCGGACACTGACCCTCTTTTTCTCTCTCCCTCTCTCTCTCTCCGGACACTGACCCTCTCTCTCTCTAGACACTGACCTTCTCTCTCTCTCTCTCTGGACACTGACCCTCTCTCTCTCTCTCTCT
>NW_025965707.1:22347-23090 GCF_021869965.1 Rhincodon typus
CTCCGACCCTGGGGCAGGTTGGGGGGGACTCAGTCAGAATGCTGTAGATGGCTGTTGTGTTGTTTTAGGATTGGATGCCCACTTCGAGCCTTCGCCTGGCACCCTCACACATACAAATTCGCTCTGGGGCTCCTGGATGATTCAATCCGGATTTACAACTGGAAGAGGTGTGTGTTAGTGTGTTAGTCCGTGTGTGCGCGCGTTAGTCCATGTGTGCCTTAGTCCGTGTGTGCGCGAGTGTGTGTGTGGGTGCGTGTGCGCGAGAGTATGTGTGCGTGTGCGCGCGAGAGTGTGTGCGTGTGTGTGCGTTAGTCTGATGTACGTGTGTGTGTGTGTCTCTAGACTCTGACGTACGCGTGTGTGTATATATGGCGGGGTGGTGCATGTTATCTCGCTCTCGGTCACTGCTGATGTCTCTCTCTCTGTCTCTCTGTGTGTCCATGTTTGCTTCCCCTGCAGTGAGACGGTGCCCACTCTGAAACACCGGCTACAGAGAGCTGTGTCCACCATCGCTTGGAAGCCCCTGTGTGCCTCTGTTCTCGCAGTCGGCTGTGAGACATGTATCCTCATCTGGAACATCGATCCCTCCTCCCTCTCCACCAGGTAACCCCCCACTGATCTCCAACAGCAGAAAGCCGCCCTGTCGGAGGGTCAGGGCCGAGGGAGCGGGGCGCTGAGGGAGGGTCAGGGCCGAGGGAGCGGGGCGCTGTCGGAGGGTCAGGGCCGAGGGAGCGGGGCGCTGA
>NW_025965707.1:23190-24007 GCF_021869965.1 Rhincodon typus
TTCCTCCCTCTCTCTCTCCCTCCCTCCCTCTGACTGTCGATTTAAGGTGAGAGGGGGAAGATTTAAAAGGGACCTGAGGGGGTAACTTTTTCACACAGAGGGTGGTGCGTGTGTGGAACGAGCTGCCAGAGGAAGTGGGGGGGGACTGGGTACAGTTACAACATTTAAAAGGCACCTGGATGGGGACGTGGATAGGAAGAGTTTAGGGGGATATGGGGCCAAATGCTGGGAAACGGGACTAGATTAATTTAGGATATCTGGGTCAGCACGGACGGGTTGGGCCGAAGGGCCTGTTTCTGTGCTGTACAGCTCAATGACTCTCTCTCTCTCTCGATTTCTCACTCTCTCCATCTGTTGATCTCTGTCTCTCTCTCTCTTCCCACCCTCCTCCTTTCTCCCTCTCTCTGCCCCCTTCGTTCCCCCCCACTCTTTTTCTCTCTCTCTCTCTCTCTCTCTCTGTTCACAAGGGACCCGGGGGGGGGAAGAGTCGGTCAGTTTACCCAGTGGGTAGGGTCCACGTCTGAGGACAGGATGATCGCGGTCTGTTCTCCCAGTGAGAGAGCCCAGTCCTCCCTGAGGGGCTCTGTGGGCGTGGGGTTGGTTGGGGGGTGGGGGGGAGGTGTGGAGATGGTGGTCAGTCTGTTTAACACACCCCCACCCCACCCCCTCTCTCTCTCCCTCCAGGGGACACGGTGGGGACCGGGGGCAGCTCGAAAACAGCGTTGATCTGTGCCGATCTCTCCAGGACGTCCTTCGAGGTGGATGGTGGCGAGATCAGGTGAGGAGCCCGAGAGGATAACTGACCCCCCACCCCCCC
>NW_025965707.1:24107-25053 GCF_021869965.1 Rhincodon typus
CCCTGACTGTGCTAAGTGGTCTCTCTGTTTCCTGGTGTGTTTTGCAGTGTGGGAGGAGAGATCCAGTCCATGGTCTGGGACCCCAGTGGAGAAAGACTCGCTGTCATCACCAAAGGTAAATCCTCTGTATGCCCCCTCGTCTCTCTCAGTGTGTGTGTTTGTGAGGCTGTGTGTTTCTCTGTGTATCTCTCGCTCTCTCTCCCCGTGTGTTTCGCTCTGTCTTTCTCCATTTATTTGTGTGTTTCTTTCCATCCCTCTGTCTCTGTCTCTGTCTGTCTCTCTCTCTGTGTGAGGCTGTGCGTTTCTATGTGTCTCTCCGTGTGTCCCTATCTCTGTCTGTCTCTCTCTGTCCTTTCCTCTTTATCCCCTGGTCCCCCTCCCCCCCCCCTCTCTGCCCCCCCCCCCCCCCCTCCAGGAGTTGGCGGAGGGGGGAGGGGAGGGTGGTTAGGGGAGTGGGGAAAGAGAGGATCTGACGGCGCTCTGTCTCTCTTTTCCAGGCGACCCCTGTAGCCGGCCGATCATCGCTGTGTTCAAAACTCGCCTGAGGCCCATCTTCGAGCTGCTCCCCTGGTGTGTGTTTACCTGCTCCCTGGGGTGGTGGGGGTCTCTTGCGGGGAGACCATCCCCTGCCCCTGGTTTGGGGGGAGGGGGGTGTGGGGGTCTGTGGTCTGAGAAAAGTAGCAGTCACTTCCCTAACCCCCTGCCTTTCGCATGTGGTGGGGGGTGGGGGGGCGGGGCTTCGCTGTCGGTAATTTTTCTCTCTCTTTCCCCCTCCATGCGCAGTGGCTTCGTTCACGGTGAAGGTGACTCCAGCCCTCAGTTCATCAGCTTCCACCCAAACTTCTCTAAGGGGGCTCTCCTGACAGTGGTAAGGACGGGGTGTGTGTGTGGGGAGGGGGGTGACGTTCCAGGGTTTGTCTGTGTTGTGGGGGGGGGGGGGGGGGGG
>NW_025965707.1:25677-28051 GCF_021869965.1 Rhincodon typus
TTATAGGAGGGAGCCGAACCCAGACCCTCCTCATTTCTCTCTGTCTCTCCGTGCAGGGCTGGTCGAGTGGCCGTGTATCCCACATCCCCTTCTGCTTCATCCGGAACCAGACCCTCGCTCCTGATACCAGCTGCAGCCTAGAGCCCGTGGGCTCCACCCACCGGGACCTGTTCTCCGAACTCTGAGATTCCCCAGACGCTGCTCACTCTGTGTCTGTGTGTGTTGTCTGAATTAAAGGAAACATTGGCGGGGAAGAAAGGTTTAACCACCCCCCCCACCCCGCCAAAATCTGAAGTGGCACCTCGGCTTCTGTTTATTTCGGGGAGGGGAACGCAGGCTCGAGGGGCCGAATGTGTGTGTGTGTCCCCAAACCCTACCCATCCACGATCGGAGACAGACAGGCAGAGGGCGGTTTCGGTGGATTTTATTTGCTGCGCGCGGGTAAGGGATGGCAGGTCAGCTCGGCTCGGGGGGTCGGGGTGCGGAGCCCCTGCACAGGGCGGCCTGCGCCATCTCCAGGGCCCCGCCCCGGCTGACATTGCCCCCGATGAAGCCGCTGGCGTGGACGAAGACACAGCCTGGAATCCCGCTGGCAGCAGACAGCTCGCCGTCTCTCAGACCTCTCCATTCCTCTGGCAACGAGAGCCTGAAATAACAGATAACCCGGGAGGGGTTCGGGGCAGTTTATACACAGAATAACAGATACCCCCCCCCCGGGGAGGGAGTTAAATTGAGTGTTTTGTTGTGGTTGACACTGAGCACTCACTGACCTGTTCTGGAAGGAGTTTGGACTCTGAGGGACACATTGAATTCTCCACTGACCCTGTTGGTCCGTGTACAACACAAACTTGATGGGGGTCTCGATCTGCAGCTGCTTCTCCAGCTCGAAGACGTGCTCCTTCCAGGGGCAGCCCCCCTTCCCCAGGACCACAATCTCCCCGGAATCGTCCTCCTGTAAAGGCAGAGCAGTGAGCTGCGAGAGGGGCAGACAGTGGGTGACAGGATCGGGCAGAACTAGGTATTCCCCGAACCACCCCCGCGCCCTCTTCCCCGACACACCACCCCAGCCATCTCCCTGACCTTAAACCGGTCCTGAATTGCCTCCTCGATCAGCGAGCGAGCAGGAAGCCACGAGGTGTGATAGTACTGGAGCCTGTCCAAGAACTCAGAGCCCACGAGTTTCACTGCCTTCCCAAACGCCTCCTGCAAAAGGGCAGGACGATGGGTAGTGACACAGCATGTTCATTCACAATGATGGGACCCAGCCCCTACATCACACATGGTCACGCGCGCACACGTACGCTCCCTCCCACTCACCTCAGTGTCCGGATCCTTGGCGTTCCACGCAGGGTTGAGGTTCGCGACACGGGAGCTGAGGTTGGTCGTCACGTTGTAGCGGGGCTCTCCGTCGCACTGGGAGATCCCGTTATCAATCGCATCAATCTCCTCCACAAAGTTTTCATAGAGCTGTGAGAGAGCGAGCGAGGGAGAAAAGGGGAGGACAGAGAATGAGAGGGTGGGACAGAGGGGACACAGGTGAGTGCTGTAAGTCCTCCCGATCAGCAGCACTGGTCCCCTCAGAGCTGCCACTCCATCCTTTCAAAGCGATCTTCCCCCACCCCAGTTCCCAGCTGGCCCCGGGGTGGGGACACCCACCTTGTCATGCAGGATGTCCAGCAGGGGGTCAGTGCAGTCGATCTGCAGGAGCTGGGTCAGGATCCTCCTCCCAAAGTGAGCGTAAACCAGGCCTGCGCTGCTAAGCTTTGTGACAAAACGGGAGCCAGACTTCAAACTCGCCATCGTCTCCATAAAGGACCTGCAAAGGCGGGCGGCAGGGCAGAGAGAGAGAGAGAGGAGGGGCAGGGTCAGCACGAGGCCATTCAGCCCCTCACAGCTGTTGGCCCCATAGAATCAATCAGCCCTTGCCCTGTCTGATAAACTCATTCGAGCATCCCCCACCCTCACACGCATTAGATTGGTGGGGGGGGGGGGGGCAACGCCAAACCCCGGCTTCTCCGCAGTGGAAAAACATGTCGGCCCACCAAACCGACAGGTCCACGGACCCCTGGCACACGTGAGAAACGCTGGGCGCTTACCTCTGGTGGTGGTCATAACGGTGTTTCTCAGGGTCGTAGACACCTCCCACATCCACCACCACGTCGCACTCCTCCAGCACCTGGGGATCCCGCGTTCGAACAATCTCCGCATCCTGGGAACCAAGACACAGTCGCATCACCTTGCTGAATAAACACTGACCCTGTACGGTTACACAGTGAGTGACCCTTACCCTGCTGAATAAACACTGACCCTGTACGGTTACACAGTGACCCTTACCCTGCTGAATAAACACTGACCCTGTACGGTTACACAGTGA
>NW_025965707.1:28061-29008 GCF_021869965.1 Rhincodon typus
CCCTGTACGGTTACACAGTGAGTGACCCTTACCCTGCTGAATAAACATATTAATACCTGATATAACAATATATTAGGAATTAATATTAATTTTGGTATAATAAGGTAATACAATAGCTATGGTCATACTTGTTAATCTGTTATCATACAATATAAAATGACAACAATTAATAAGTTTTGATGGAAATAGCGATACAGAATATAATATTAACAATAATTAAAACTAATACCAGGGGTTGATCCTCAGCGGGGAATTAATAATAAAGGCAACAAAAAAGACTTGATTATAAAATTAAACCAGATATTGAGAGAGGACCCTCAACGGGACGTGAATAAACAATAATTAATTACATAGACATTATAACCAATATTACGACAGAGTCACTGGCATTAATTTAAACACGATATCAGGGAGGAACCTCAGTGGGATGTGAATTAATAATAATGATAATTATATTGAATATTTAATAAACATAAATAATAATATATAATTACAATAAATATAAATTATGAATAAAAGACACATACATTAATATAGATGAATAAATAATAGTAAATAAGAATATAAATAATAGAAAATAAATAACAATATACATAATTATAATTGACAAATATAAATTATACATAAAATAGCCAACTATAAATAAATAACAGACAAATAAATGATAGTAAATAATACAGATAATTAAAATGAATAAATATCAATAATCATATAGGTAAATATAAAAAAAGTAATAAACAAATATAAATAAAAAATAAAATAGATGAAAATAAATAACAAATAAATAATAAACAGAAATAACAAATATAAATAATACAAATAACAAATGAATATAAATAATAAATGTAAATAAATAACAACATAGAATCACAGATTCCCTACAGTGTGGAAACAGGACCGTCGGCCCAACAAGTCCACACCAAACCTCAGAGCATCCCACCCAGACC
>NW_025965707.1:29108-29413 GCF_021869965.1 Rhincodon typus
GGGGGGAGAACGTGCAAACTCCACACGGACAGGCGCCCGAGGGTGGGGTCGAACCCGGGTCCCTGGCGCCGGGAGGCAGCGTCGCTAACCGCTGAGCCCCCTCGTGCACAAGTAACGACATAAATATAAATAATACAAATAATTAAAGGATATAAATAAATGTGAATAAATAACAACATGGATAAATAAATAATAAACATAAACAACAACATAAATATAAATAATTGAAGAATATAAATAAATGTGAATAAATAACATGGATAAATAAATAATAAACATAAACAACAACATAAATATAAATAATT
>NW_025965707.1:29513-29886 GCF_021869965.1 Rhincodon typus
ATATTAACTCTCATTAATATGAGTTTAAACCTGATACTGGGGGAGGACCCTCAGCAGGAAACAGGCCAGAGCCTCGTCGCAGTGGAAGGTTCCTCCGTGGGTCCCGATCCGAACTCGAGCCCGAGGCTTCACCCCAGGCCCAGGCCCAGGCCCACACCGACCTCCTGGAGCAGCCAGACCCCGACCTCGTGGAGCGGCCATCACCAGGAAGAGCGGGCGGACTCCTCACGGACCCATCGGCGGCTTCCGGTCCCCACTCCACCCCCCCACCACACGCCCGCTTCCGCCCCAACGCGCGGATGATTGTGCGCTCGGGTGCGGGCGGCCATCTTTAATGCGGGCACCGCCCCGGATCAAAGGAACGGGCCGGCCA
>NW_025965707.1:29986-30291 GCF_021869965.1 Rhincodon typus
GGGGGGAGAACGTGCAAACTCCACACGGACAGGCGCCCGAGGGTGGGGTCGAACCCGGGTCCCTGGCGCCGGGAGGCAGCGTCGCTAACCGCTGAGCCCCCTCGTGCACAAGTAACGACATAAATATAAATAATACAAATAATTAAAGGATATAAATAAATGTGAATAAATAACAACATGGATAAATAAATAATAAACATAAACAACAACATAAATATAAATAATTGAAGAATATAAATAAATGTGAATAAATAACATGGATAAATAAATAATAAACATAAACAACAACATAAATATAAATAATT
>NW_025965707.1:30791-31738 GCF_021869965.1 Rhincodon typus
TCCCTCCCCCTTTCTCTCCTTCCCTCCCCGTCTCTCTCTCCTTCCATCTCTCTTGTTCCCACCCCTCTCTCCCCCTCTATACCCCTCCCCCTCAACCCCTCTCTCTCTATCTCCTTCCCTCCCTCCCCCTCACCCTCTCTCCCTGCTTCCCTCCCCCACCTCCTCTCTCCCTCCCCCACCTCCTCTCTCCGTCCCTCCCCCGATATCGCCACCCCCCACCCCCCACCAGCCCATCTCCCTCTCTCTCCCTTTCCTGGAAATGATGCTATGAGCTGAAGAACAGCCTGATTCTGATTAAATTACACATCGTCTCTCTCTCTCTCTCTCTCTCTCTCTCTCATTGCGGCTGTGACACATTCATTCGAACAGGTTGATCGAGCCTCCCTCCCCTTCCCAGATCACAGTGTCACTTCCCAGCTCTGAGGCTCGCTCTCTCACTCTCACTGACAGGGACACCTTTATCCCCTCCCCACCCCACACACAGTCTGCACTCACTCACAGTACAGCTCAGTCCCTGAGGACGGTGGGGGGAGCGGGGACGGTGGGGGGAGCGGGGGTGGTGAGGGGGGAGCGGGGAGAGGGAAGAGAGAGATATTGGGGCAACACGAGGGGGCTCAGCAGTTAGCGCTACTGCCTCGCGGCCCCAGGGACCCGGGTTCGACCCCACCCTCGGGCACCTGTCTGTCTGTCTGTGTGCAGTTTGCACATTCTCCCCCACCGGCTGTGTCTGCATGGATTTCCTCCGGGTGCTCCGGTTTCCTCCCACAGCCCAAAGGTGTGCAGGTTAGGGTGGGATTGGCCGTGGGAAATTGTCCCGTAGTGCCCAGGGATGTGCAGGTTAGGGTGGGATTGGCCGTGGGAAATTGTCCCGTAGTGCCCAGGGATGTGCAGGTTAGGGTGGGATTGGCCGTGGGAAATTGTCCCATAGTGCCCAGGGATGAGCAGGT
>NW_025965707.1:32238-32793 GCF_021869965.1 Rhincodon typus
GGCGGTTGTGTTTGCAGTGGCCCGGGGTGGGGTGGGAGGGAGAGCGAGTGTTGGAAGTTGCAGGAGAAATAAATTGCTGAGAGACGCACAGTGGCCTCTCTTTCTCTCGGGGCTGGGGGAGGGAGGGACGCACGCTGACGCTGACCCTGACCCACCCCGCCTCCCGACCCCTCCCCCGAGACGGACAGACATGTCCCTCACTTCTCCCTGTGTTTCAGATCCTCCTCCTCAACGTTTCGCCCGTCCCACGTGTGACTTATTTTAGCCCCTCGAAACGCATCAGCGCCGACCCTCCGACAGCGCCCCCTCCCTCGGCGCCGACCCTCCGACACCCGCGTCCTTCCCTTGGTGCCGACCTTCCGACACCCGCGTCCCTCCCTCGGCGCCGACCCCCGCGTCCCTCCCGCTACACCTTCCTTCACAAGTCGAGCATCTCTTCTGACCCGCGATTCGTCGTCACGCGGCAGGATTTAATCTGAAAGCGTTTTGAAAGTTGACGGAACAGAAGGGGACGTAGTGAACAGTTTATACAGCCCCCACCACCCCCACCCCCAC
>NW_025965707.1:33293-34570 GCF_021869965.1 Rhincodon typus
CCCCCCCCCCCCCCCCCCCCTTTACCCACCTCTGTTGTTGCTGCCAGGGAAAAGGCAGCAGATCCAAACTGCACCAAGTAACAGGCCCCTCTCCATATCCCTGCCAAAGGAGCGGGAAGCGGAGAGACATTCTGTGGGTCTTCTCGCTCCGGGCCCATCCCACTGTTTCCCTGAGGTTCGCCAATTTCCCCGGGACTGCTTTCCCAACAATGTCTCTCATAGCCAGGGACCACATGTCACTGCGAGGAACAGAGCGACCTGTTACACTCGGAGTAAAGCTCCCTCTACACCGTCCCTCCCCATCAAACACTCCCAGGGACAGGGGGTTAGACACAGGGTAAAGCTCCCTCTACACCGTCCCTCCCCAT
Source organism: Rhincodon typus (assembly GCF_021869965.1). Taxonomy (NCBI): domain Eukaryota; kingdom Metazoa; phylum Chordata; class Chondrichthyes; order Orectolobiformes; family Rhincodontidae; genus Rhincodon; species Rhincodon typus. The sequence goes on from NW_025965707.1 coordinate 33,662, forward strand.
CAAACACTCCCAGGGCCTCTAGAGACATGAGGGACGGAGAGACACTCTCCCCTAGCAACAGGGTAATGACTGACTGACTGAACCAGCCTTAAAGCTCCCTGCACCCCACCCCTACCACCCCAGCTCCTCCACACAGCTCCCGGTACCTGGAACACACCTCCCCCTAGCTACAGGACACACCGACCATCATGTTGGGGGTGGGAGAAAGCAGTGGGTCGATGGTTTAGCCCAGGACTGGTCTCGCCTGTTCTATCCTTCCCCTATCCCCCTTCCACCCCCACCTAGTGTACCCCTCCGTGCAAACACACACAGCTCCAGCCTCAAAACCCTCCCCCCAGAATCTCTGAACAAACCAGCCTGAGACTTTTTCCGCAAATTCCTTCCTCAAATCAGCACGAGACCTTTGAGCAAAGGAGAACACAAGTTTATTCCACAGATGAGTTTGTGTAGACAAATGCAGCGTTGGCACAAGCACATAGGAACACAGAACTTTAGCGTACGTTTAACACAACTCAGATAAACACTGTGAAGTCGGCGCGTCTGAACGAGGTGGAGATTTAGACAAACGACAACAAATACATTGTCCAAATGCACAGGCCGTGTTTACAATATAACAGAGAGCCAACGAACATCAGTGTGTGGCACAATCAGATGGAAGTGCGCATGTGTGACAGAGCCAGACGTGAGTTTCTGAAGGATTCCCAGTGACGGATGATGTTACAAGGCTGTTCAACTGTGGCATCGGCACACACTACAGACAGGAGCCTGCCTCCGCTGGGTTCTGGGAATGTCGCCCCATCACGCACAGACACAGTCACAGCATCACCCCCCCCCCCGCCCCCCCCACACCCCCCCCCGCCCACCCGCCCCCCGACTCCGCAGCAGAAAAGACCCCCACCCCCACACCCC
>NW_025965707.1:34670-34879 GCF_021869965.1 Rhincodon typus
CTCTCTCTCATGCTCACACAGACATACGCACAGAAACAAACATTCGTACACGCACGCACTCTTACAAACACACACACACTCATTCTCACACAACACACATGCACACGCTCACATGCACAGACAGAGAATACGTACTCTCACACAGAAACTCTTCCCCTCTTACATGTATAGACGCGCACTCTCTCGCACACACAAACACACTGTGTGTG
>NW_025965707.1:35379-35917 GCF_021869965.1 Rhincodon typus
ACCTCCTACACCCCCTCCCTATCTGACACCTCCTCCAAGATCTCTGCGTTCCTGCAATCCCGGCCTCTCAAGACCGCACCCCCCACAACCACCCGTTTCCCATCCTCTGCCATTGGGGGCCGTGCCTTCAGCTGCCTTTGGGGAGGTCCTGAGCTCAGAAATTGCCCCCTTAAACCTCTCCCCACCCCTCTCTTTGTCCTTGTCCAGGATGCCCCTTCTGTTACCAGCAATGGAATTATCGCCGTAGTCTTAATCCGGAGACCCAGGTGATGTTCTAGGGTTCTGGTTTCGAATCCTGCCATGGCAGATGGTGGAATTTTAATTCAATAAATAGGGTGGAATTAAAAGTCTAATGATGACCACGAAGGCACGATGGCTCAGTGGTTAGCAATGCTGCCTCACAGCGCCAGGGTCCCGGGTTTGATCCCACCCTCGGGCAACTGTCTGTGCGGAGTTTGCACATTCTCCCCGTACTTGCGGGGATTTCCTCCGGGTGCTCCGGTTTCCTCCCACAGTCCAAAGATGTGTGGGTTAGGGT
>NW_025965707.1:36017-42071 GCF_021869965.1 Rhincodon typus
GTGCTCCGGTTTCCTCCCACAGTCCAAAGATGTGCGGGTTAGGGTGGGTTGGCCGTTCTAAATTGTCCCGTAGTGCCCAGGGATGTGCGGGTTAGGGTGGATTGGCCGTGCTAAGTTGCCCCGTAGTGCCCAGGGATGTGCGGGTTAGGGTGGATTGGCCGTGCTAAGTTGCCCCGTAGTGCCCAGGGATGTGCGGGTTAGGGTGGATTGGCCATGCTAAGTTGTCCCGTAGTGCCCAGGGATGTGTAGGTTAGGGTGGATTGGCTGTGCTAAATTGTTCATAGTGCCCAGGGATGTGCGGGTTAGGGTGGATTGGCCATTCTAAATTGTCCCGTAGTGCCCAGGGATGTGCAGGTTAGGGTGGATTGGCCGTGCTAAATTGTCCCGTAGTGCCCAGGGATGTGCGGGTTAGGGTGGATTGGCCATGCTAAATTGTCCCATAGTGCCCAGGGATGTGCAGGTTAGGGTGGATTGGCCGTGCTAAATTGTCCCGTGGGGCCCAGGGATGTGTGGGTTAGGGTCAATTGGCCGTGCTAAATTGTCCCCGTAGTGCCCAGGGATGTGCGGGTTAGGGTGGGTTGGCCGTGATAAATTGTCCCGTAGTGCCCAGGGATGTGTAAATTAGGTAGAATATTCATGGGAAGTGCAGGGTTACTGGGGACGGGGGACGGGGGATGGGGGATGGGTGGGATGCTGTTCGGAGGGGCGGTGTGGAAACGTTGGGCTGAATGGCCTGCTTCCGCGCTGTGTAGGGATTCTATGATTTAGGGAAGGAAACTGCCATCCTTACCTGGTCTGGGCCTACATGTGACTCCAGACCCACAGCAAATGTGGTCGACTCTTAACTGGGCAATTCGGGATGGCGCAATAAATAAGCCTGAGACACCTTCATTCTGTGAATAAAAAGGAGGGGAAACAAAGCGCTAATTGTCGAAAATCACTGAGAGGACGGAGGTGCTGCCACCTGCAAATAATGTGATTGATGCTCACACAGGGTTATTGTAGCTGGCTATCAGAATGCGGATGGTAACTGGGAGAAGGGCCTCCTGACGTGTCGAAAACCAAGGTTTTGTTGCCGTGCTGATGGGGGAGCAACGCAGGCAACGTGAAACCTGTCTCTCCTTCTGGCCAAGTTTGAATGGCTTTTTGTGTGTGTGTGTGTGTCTGTGTGTGTGTGCGCGCGCGCGCACGCGAGAGAGTGTGTATGAGTGTGTGTGTGTGTCTGTGTGTGCGCGCGAGAGAGTGTGTATGTGTGTGTGTCTGTGTGTGTGCGCGAGAGAGTGTGTGTGAGTGTGAGTGTGTATGTGTGTGCGCGCACGAGAGAGTGTGTGTGCACGAGTGTGTGTGTGTGTGAGTGTGCGCGCGAGAGAGTGTGTGTGTGCGCGTGTGTGAGTGTGTGTGTGTGTGTCCGCGAGAGAGTGTGTGTATGTGTGTGTGTGCGCGAGAGAGTGTGTGAGTGTGTGTTTGTGTGTGTGTGCAAGAGAGTGTGTGTGTGTGTGTGCGCGCGCGAGAGAGTGTGTGAGTGTGTGTTTGTGTGTATGTGCAAGAGAGTGTGTGTGTGTGTGTGTGCGCGCGAGAGAGTGTGTGTGTGAAACGTGCTGAGTGAGTGTGTGTGAAACATGCCGAGCGTGTTCACCCCCGACACGTGACGCAGTTACTCACGGGTCCCGAGAACAGCGTGTTTGTGTTCCCAGAACAAGTTGTGGTTTTCCTGCAGAGTCAGGGGCCTTAGCAGTAGGCCGCAGCCTACTTCCAGCTCGGCCCGGTTTATCCGCAGGGTCACCAGCCGAAGATATAGGAGCAGAAAGAGGCCGTTCAGCCCGTCAGGTCTGATCCGCCATTCAGTCCAACCCGTCCGTGCTGATCCAGATATCCTACATTAATCAAGTCCCATTGAGAGTCATAGAGCTGTGCAGCATGGAAACAGACCCTTCGGCCCAACCCGTCTGTGTCGATCCAGATATCCTAAATTAATCTAGTCCCATTTGCCAGCATTTGGCCCCTATCCCTCTAAACCCTCCCTATCCATGTCCCCATCCAGACGCCTTTTAAATGTTGTAACTGTACCAGCCCCCACCCACTTCCTCTGGCAGCTCGTTCCATACACGCACCACCCTCTTCGTGAAAAAGTTACCCCTCAGGTCCCTTTCCCCTCTCACCTTAAACCTATGCCCCTCTAGTTTTGGACTCCCTTACCCCTGGGGGAAAAGACCTTGTCTATTCACCCTATCCATGCCCCTCATGATTTTATAAACCTCTATAAGGTCACCCTATAGCAGGGAGACCAGAATTGAACGCAGTATTCCAAAAGTGGCCCTAACCAATGCCATGTACAGCCCCAACATGACCCTCCCTACTCCTATACTCAATGCACTGACCCATAAAGGCAAGCGTACCAAACACCTTCTTCACCGCCCTGTCTACCTGCGACTCCACTTTCAAGGAACTATGAACCTGCCCCCCAAGGTCTCTTTGTTCAATAACACTCCCCAGGACCTTCTGCATTTACCCAGGGGCTGCCCATCCCCAAAATAGTGATAATTATGTCTCAGTCTGCTCCCATGGTATTTTGTGCTCCCGTCTGAGTTGCAAAAATAGGATGGAAACATGTTCATTAGCAGGAACATACCACCACAAAAACAAAACAGTGTCCGTTGCTCTGCCTGTGACTCCCAACATGGACAGGAATTGCAGACAGTATAAATAGCAATTAGCCAGCATTTGTAGGATTAAAATTAATGTCAAAAACGTGGCTGTGTTGTCCTGAATTTACAAGGTCGTCCACGGTCTTTGTCTCTAAATGGTGGGGGGGGTGGGAATGTGTCTACAAGAAACTTGGCATTTCGCTAGCACCTTTCCCGACCGCAGTGCGTCGATGTATTTGATGTGAAGTGCAGCTGTTGTGACAAGCGAGGTACGTAACGGGAAACCAGTTTGCACAAGGTAAGTTCGCGCATACATCATCATCGACAAAAACGTGTGTATCTGCACATGAGGGTGTGTAGGTGTATCTCAGTGTGTCTGTGTTTGCGTATCTGAGTGTGCGCACGTGTGTATCTGAGTGAATGTGTGTGTGTTTCTGAGTGAGTGTGTATTTGTGTCTGTATGTCTGTGTGTTGTATCTGAGTGAGTGTGTATCTGAGTGTGTGTGTGTGTATCTGAGTGACCGTGTATATCTGTGTGTGTATCTGCATGTGAGAGTGTGTATGTCTATGTGTGTATGAGTCAGTGTGTATCTGAGTGTGTGTGTCTATTTGAGTGTGTGTCAGGTATGCACATGAGTGTGTGTAGTACATCTGTGTACGCGCATGTATGTATATATCTGATGAGTGTGTATGAGTGTATCTGTGTGTATGTGAGTGTATCTGTGTGTGTATGGGACTGTGTTTAACTGAGTTTGAGTGTGTGTGTGTATCTGTGTGTGTGTATATTTGTGTGTGAGTGTATATGTCTGTGTGTATCTGAGTGTGTGTGTGTCTATTTGAGTAAGTGTGAGGTATCTGTACGTGAGCGTGTGTGTGTATCTGATGAGTGTGTGTGAGTGTATCTGTGTGTGTGTTTGTATGTGTGCACGTGAGGTATGTGTGTATCCAACGAGTGTGCGGGTGAGTATGTCATTTTGAGTGTGTGAGTGTGAGTGTATATGTATATCTGACGTGTGTGTGTGTGTATGTGAGTGTGTGTGCCTGTGTGTGTGAGTATCTATTGTGTATCTGAACGTGTGTGTGTGCATGTGTATATCTGATGAGTGTGTGTGTGCGTGTATGTGTGAGTATGCGTGTGAGAGTGTGCGTGTGCGTGTGTGTGTGTGTGAGCATGTGTGTGTGTGTGAGCGACTGAGTGTGTGTCTGTGTGTGTCTGTGTGTGTGTGTGACTGAGTGAGTGTGTGTGTGTGCGCGTGTGTGTGCGCGAGTGTGTGTGTGCGAGTGTGTGTGCGTGTGTGTGTGTGTGAGAGTGTCTGTGTGTGTGTGTGTGTGACTGAGTGAGTGTGTGTGTGTGTGTGAGTGACTGAGTGAGTGTGTGTGAGTGTGCAAGTATGCATGTGTGTGTGTGTGTGAGTGTCTGTGTGTGTGTGTGTGTACGTGAGCGTGTGTGTGTGTCTGTGTGTGTTTATGTGTGTGAGTGCGTGTGTGTGAGTGAGTGTGTGTGTCTGTGCATGTGTGTGTGTGTGTCTGTGTGTGTAAGAGTGTGTGTGTGTGTGTGTGCGTGAGCCTGTGTGAGTGTCTGTGTGTGTGTGTGAGCCTGTGTGATGAGCGTGTGTGTGAGTGACTGAGTGAGTGTGTGTGTGCGTGTGTGTGAGTGTCTGTGTGTGTGTGAGTGATTGAGTGAGTGTGTGTGAGTGTGCGTGCCTCCCTGCAGTGGAGCCTTGCACAGACAGAGCGCACTGTCCTGCCCTGGGAGCAGGGTGGGATGGGGAAGGAGCTCCACCGACTGTTGACAATAAACACAGGCAGGTCCGTGTTTCCATCACAGGGCCAGCAAGCTCGGGGAGGGGGGGATATCCAGCCTGTTGGGAGTCATAGCAACACCCAGAGCCAGAGGGCACAGTGTGCCAACACCAGTTCCTAAAACACAGATCCAAATGTGAAACAGAGAGCCCTTCAAAGCCCTTCTGAGGGCCCTTCAGTGGAGAGGGACTCTGGGTGCTTGACTACAGGAGGCGTCACTCAGAAGAGGTGGAGAACATTGTTTCTTAATGTCGGATTCCTGGGGTTCACGTTTTCCTCAGGAATGCCCTCAAATTCTGAGTGGGATCTTTGCACAGCCAGCACTGTCCAGTCAAAAAAAATCCGAATTTTGGCTCAAGATTTGGTCAACTGACCAACAAATGTTTGGGAAGGTATTGGGGGGGTGAGGGAGGGTGGAGGGGAGGCAGCAGTGGGTTGCCAATGGTTGACTAGATTGGCCGGCGAGGTTGGCGGCGGGGGGGGGAGGGGGCAGGTCTTGGCCTAACCCCCGCGCGATTGAGAGAAGTTGCATCTACGTAGCGCCTTTGGACGTGGTGAAAGACCCTTCACGGCAGCCCTATCAGACGCACCTTGATTCCTGCGCCCTTGTAGGGTCCTCGGAGAGGTTTAGGGGAGGGAGTTACAGTGCACAGAGCACGCTCGCCCCGGATGGGCGAAGGCATGGGAGCCGAGGGCCGGGAATCTGGGAAAGGAGGCTGGAGAGCGTGGGGGGGTGGGTACCAACGGAGGGTCTATAGGGACTGAGATGAGGGAGAAATGTCTTCACCCAGAGAGCGGGGAGCCTGAGGGATTCTCCTCCCACAGAAAGTGGTCGGGGATGGAACATTGGAATGTTCTCAAGAAGGAGTCAGATATAGATCTAAAGGGATCAAAGGGGAGAAAGCGGGGAGAACAAGGGACTGATCAGCCTTTGATGGGCCAAGTGGCCTCCTTCTGCTCCTCGTTTCTGTGTGACAGACCGTGGGTGGGTGTTATAGAGTGCGGAAGCAGGCCCTTCGGCCCAACTCGTCTATGTTTCCTCACGTTGTGCATTCCTGTGATATTTCATCTCCCCCTCAACCTTGTTCCACACTCTACTGCACATTCCCCCCCTCCACAAAAATACTCCTGTGAAGATGGTGGGGTGGGGGGTGAATCTCCTCAGAAGACCCATGGAGGCATGACTCAGGCTCTGTAGGCTCGAAGCCTGAGGCCTTCTCCTGTAAGACACCAGAGTTTAAGTTCCCATTGCAAGGGGGTGGGAAAACGTCGGATTAGGAACTACAAGTCTGGGCAAGCCTGGAATGTGGAGCAGCTCCGTGGGAGAGCCCTGGGAAAGCGGCAAACAAATACAAAAAGGTCTGTTTCTTTCCTTTCCCAGAACAGTGAGCTCACCCTTTAAAAATGTCCCGGGGGGTGGCCAATCCCTCTTCCCCCACCCCCCCAACACGCCTGGTGACACACACACAGACACACACACACAGATACAGACACTCAGGCACACACAGATACACACAAACACATATACACAGACACATATATACAGACACACACACACCCAGATACACACAAACACATATACACAGACACACACACACACAGATAC
>NW_025965707.1:42571-42752 GCF_021869965.1 Rhincodon typus
ACACAGATACACACACACACAGACACATATACACAGACACACACACACAGACACACACACACACACAGACACACACATAGATACACAAACACACACAGACACACACACAGATACACACAAACACATATACACAGACACACACACACACAGATACACAAACACACACACACAGACACACACC
>NW_025965707.1:42762-42859 GCF_021869965.1 Rhincodon typus
ACACACACCCAGATACACACACAGATACACACAAACACATATACACAGACACACACACACAGATACACAAACACACACACACAGACACACACCCAGA
>NW_025965707.1:42869-43146 GCF_021869965.1 Rhincodon typus
ACACACAGACACACACCCAGATACACACACAGATACACACAAACACACATATACACACACAGAAATACACATACAAAGACACACACAAACACAGATACACAGATACACACACACACAGACACATATACACAGACACACACACACAGACACACACACACACACAGACACACACATAGATACACAAACACACACAGACACACACACAGATACACACAAACACATATACACAGACACACACACACACAGATACACAAACACACACACACAGACACACACC
>NW_025965707.1:43646-46242 GCF_021869965.1 Rhincodon typus
ACCCTTTCTGAAGAAGGGTCTAGACCCGAAACATCAGCTTTCCTGCTCCTCTGATGCTGCTTGACCTGCTCTGTTCATCCAGCTCTACACCTTGTTATCTAAAGGCAGAGAGACTATGATCACACCCAGACACATTGCCCGAGGCTCAGCACTCATGGTCGGAAGGCATGGGGAGATGGATTGGCGGGGCATGATCGCACAGAGTCGATCAGGGAGAGTGTGTGGGGGCTGAGGTCGCTCGCTCACCTTCAGGTCGTACTTCCTGTGGACGGTGAGCATGTAGCTGAAGACGTTGCGCATCACGAGGATGTAGGTGTCCTCACCGTCAACAGTGAGCCGGTACATCGCCAGGAAATGGGGCAGGACAATGTTCCCATGGCAGTTCACAACGTGCTGCAGGGGTAAGAGGGAGACACAACAAACAGACACACATTAACACAATGGCAGGAGGCCATTCAGCCCCCCTCCTCCTCGAGCTTGGCACACAGGGAACAGGAGGTGGCCTTTCAGCTCCCCTTCTCCTCGCGCCTGGCACACAGAAAACAGGAAGAGGCCATTCAGCCTTTTCTGTCTGAGACCACAATAACCCTCAATTCCCAGAGGAGGAGTGGAGGTGGAGGTGGGGCATGAGTCTGAACTATGTTTTGGGGGAAGAGAAGGTTAGCGCACAGCGGGCGAGAGCGCGCGCGAAGTAAAGGGAGGGGGAGAGGGAGCGAGCGAGGTAATGGGAGGGGGAGAGGGAAGGGAAGTGAGCAACATAACAGGAGGGGGATGAGGAGGGGAAGCGAGCGAGGTAACAGGGAGAGAGAGAGGTGGGGATGAAGAGAAAAAGAGAGGGACAGAGGAGAGAAAGAGAAAGAGAGGGGGTGAACAGAGAAGAGGGGAGAGAGAAAGGGGGAGAAAGAAGATAGAGGAAAGGAAAAGAGGGAGAGGACAGAAAGAATGAACTGACAGAGACAGAGAGCGCAGAGAGGAGAGCTCAGGCATCAAGGGACAGGGTGGTGGAGAGCAGAACGGGAGTGGAGTGGGAGAGGATAGGACTGGTTGTCTGGGGGTAGGTCAGGTTTGAGGGGCCAAGTGGCCACCTCCAACCTCTCCAATCCTTTACCCTCATCATCCTCGGGGGGGCGCAGTGTCAGGCCGGTTCCCCCCATTTTATCTGCCAGTCACTAACCGTCAGCCTCCCGTCTTCCTGGACGTCTATCCCAGGGGACAGACACTCACCTCGTGGTAGTCCGAGAGAAAGCTGTGCATTTCTGCCACGTCTTCGCTGGAGATCTGCTTTATCACGTATTTCTTGTCGTAGCTGCTCAGGAACAGCACAGTGTTCCGCACCTCGTTCTCACTGTACGGGGCACTACGGGTCATTGACGCCTGGGCCACAGAACAGATTACAACGGGGGTTAGATACAGAGTAAGGCTCCTCTACGCCGTCCAGTCCATCAAACACTCCCAGGGACAGGGACAGTGACAGTACGGGGTTACATACAGAGTAAGGCTTCTCTACACTGTCCCCCCCATCAAACACTCCCAGGGACAGGGACAGCACGGAGTTAGACACAGAATAAAGCTCCCTCTACACTGTCCCCCATCAAACACTCCCAGGGACTGGGACAGCACAGAGTTAGATACAGAGTAAAGCTTCCTCTACCCTTTTAAACGGAGAGTAAAGCTTGTTCTTCACTGCCCCCTCATTGGGAATTAGTTTGTGTATTTAACATGGTCCGAAGCGTTCCTTTGTCATCCGTACTCAGGACCCCACCAGGCTCCCCTAGTGATTGGGACTGAGCGGGGCAGAGGTGACCAACACTGGGGAGAGAGGTGTGTGTCTGTGTGTGTTGGGGAGTGGGGGTGGGGGTGGGGGTGGGGGTGGGGTGAGGTGAGGTTGACGGAGTGGGGGTCCATTCTGAGGGACGGGAAGGGACCACTCACCAGATAATCCTGGTCATCAATGTTGAATCTTTCCCGGAGGTTCCTGAAGACCTGGGGGCAGTACTCCTTGAACTTGAAGTTACTGGGCAGATTCTCCCTGCGCGAAGGGAGAAGGATGTGAGCGAGGGGAAGGAGGAGCAGGAGAGGTATCTGGAGGAGGAGGAGGAGGATCTGCTCGAGCCCCTCAGATCACCCGTTTGGCCCACCACCGCAACACAGCCCGAGACAGATCCCTTCCAGCGCCGTATTAGTGCAGGACCGTTCAAGAGGGTATGTCAACACTCACTCCCTCTACCTCTGTCCCCCCCACAAACCCGACGCACAGCCGCAACAGTGTGTACCCTTTACGAGATGCACCGCAGTGACTCGCCGAGGCACCTCCTCCTCCGACTGAAGGCACCTTCAGAACCAGACACCTCTTACCCACCCCCCACCCTGCCAGAAGGGCGAGGGTTGGCAGACACAGTTGGGAGCACACACACGCATGAGAGAGAGGGGGCGCATGCACACCATCGAGAAGGGGAGGGGGGGGAATGCGTGTGCACCATTGAGAAGGGGAGGGAAGAGAGAAGGGGAGGGGGGGAATGCGTGTGCACCATTGAGAAGGGGAGGGAAGAAAGAAAGAGAGGGGAGAGCCATTGAGAAGGGGAGGGAAGAAAGAGAG
>NW_025965707.1:46252-51987 GCF_021869965.1 Rhincodon typus
CATTGAGAAGGGGAGGGAAGAAAGAGAGGGGAGAGCCATTGAGAAGGAGGGGAGAGCCATTGAGAAGGAGGGGAGAGAGAGGGGGAGAGCTCCATTGAGAAGGCGAGAGAAGGGCCCAGATAGAGCATGCAGGAGCGAGCGTGAGCCAAAGGTATGCGAGAGTGTGCACCCAGAAGCGAGAGGGTGGAGTGGCAACCATTCAGACTGTCGAGCCTCTCCTAGCTCTCTGAAAGATCTCCCTGATTAGTCCCCCTGCGCGCACACTCCACTGGATACCCTCGACACAAACCCGTTAGCAGTTCAAGCCGAAACCTACAGCTCTGTCTTGCCTTAAGCGAAGCGGTTCAGAAAATACTGCGGATGCTGGAAATCTGACAACTCTGTCATGCCACCTGGTCACCCGCTCCACATCCCCACCTGCTTTGTGCTCCGACACTCTGGAATCGCCCTCGCTGAACCTCCATCTCTCTCTCTTCTCCCCCACCCCCCCAATTCCTCACAACCGAGCTGGATGGGTTTTTCACCCCAGCCGGTATCGGTCAGTCTTTGGGATATCGCCAGAACGGTTACCACACCGTTTATACAAAACACCAGCGTGCCCTGCGACACTTGGTCAGGGACTGCCCTGGGGAGGCGGTTACACCATGCACTGTGAGGCGGTGGTCACAGCACGCTATGTACTCACTTGTTGAAGAGGTGATTAATGACCTTGATTTTGCTGTTGGCCTTGAAGTCATCAGGCAGGAGCATCACTGGCACCGGGACATGGTTGAGTTCGTTGATCTGACGGGGTCGGGGTGGGAGGAGAAAGACAGATGGCAAGGGATTAAGTGTGTCACTTGCAAAGACACCCCAAAGCCTGTCACACTAACTCAATCACATTGCCTGTGGTACAGTGGCCTGTGTACAATGTACAGACACGCCTCTCCCTCTATCCAACCACCACCCCCTCCAAATTCACCTTTCCTTCCCAACTTTCACCCAACACCTTCTTGTGAGTCACCTCCCACTCTACCACCCTCCTCCCCTGGCGACGAATGGTCCGTCGCACAAAGCGCTTTTCCCTCACCAACCCATCAAGCGCGCGGGCCAGGCTTGCACCTGGGTCCTCCCGGCCCAGGGTTCGGGGCACTGCACCACGAGAACCCTCAACTCAGCCATTTCCAAGTCTAACGTTGACCTCACTCTCCCTGCGAGCCTTCCCTGCGGCCGTCACATCATACTCCTCGCTCTGTTCTGTTATCCTAATGCACTTTGTACGGTATGATCTGCCTGTGCTGCTTGCAAAACAGAACTTTTCACTGGGACAGTAATACATCAAACCAAGTCCTACAGTGCCTTCAGGAGGAACCACCGACAGCTCTTCAGCACCTGAGCAAGCATAAATTGGGAACGCCGTCAAAAGCCGGTGGGGGGGTTCGAGCTGAGAGACTGCGTAGTCAATAAACTCTCCCTCTTCACAAGGCCGAGGAGTCAAATGGTTTTTCACCAACAGGCTCCAACTTGACACTGTTGAAAAGAGCAGGAGTAAGGAAGTGTGAGGTTTTGGGAGGCAATTCACTTCCAACATCCAGAGGAGCTGAAGGTTATCGTCAAAGCGAGAAAAAAAAACACAAATGTTCGGACCCGGGCCCAACAGTTGCCAGCTCCTTAACCAAAGCAGTAGAAGCTGGATGGGGTGTAAAACATTCTGTCCGTGGAAGAGGCATTGGAAACACGGGAAGACACATAGAAACACAGAAGATGGGTTCAGCAGTAGGCCATTCAGCCCTTCTGGGCTGCACCACCATTCAATAGGATCATGGCCGATCATTACTCAGATCATCCATTAAATCTGCTGGACAAAAATTATGATCTGCTGAATGCGAATGAGGCGTGGTCAAGTCTCTATGAGCAGGGTGGGAATATTCTGTAAGGCGAACCCTAATGGAATTTAACAGGCCACATTAATCTGGATCAATGTGAGGAGCCACATTTTGGGAAAGGCAAATCAGAGCAGGACTTATACACTTAATGGTAAGGTCCTGGGTGGTGCTGCTGTACAGAGACACCTTGGAGAAAGCAGGTTCATAGTTCTTTGAAAGTGGAGTCGCAGGTCAGGGGGAGGCAATGGCCTAGTGGTATTATTGCTGGACTATTAATCCAGAGACCCAGGTAATGTTCTGGGGACCCAGGTTCGAATCCCACCACAGCAGACGTTGAATTTGAATTCAATAAATATCAGGAATTAGGAGTCTAATGATGACCATAAATCCATTTCTGATTGTCAGAAAAACCCATTTGGTTCACTAATGTCCTCGAGGGAAGGAAACTGCCATCCGTACCTGGTCTGGCCTACATGTGACTCCAGACCCACACCAATGTGGTTGACTCATAACTGTCCTGTGGGCAATTAGGCATAGGCCATAAATGCTCTATACTCTCTAGTTGGGAGGTCATGTTGTGGCTGTACAGGATGTAGGTTAGGGCCACTTTCAGAATACTGTGTGCAATTCTGGTCTCCCTGCTATAGGAAAGATGCTGTGAAACTGGAAATGGGTTAGAAACAGTTTACAAGGATGTTGGAGGGTTTGAGCTACAGGGAGAGGCTGGATAGGCTGGGGCTATTTTCCCTGGAGTGTCGGAGGCTGAGGGGTGACCTTATAGAGCTTTATAAAATCATGGGGGGCATGGATAGGGTGAATAGACAAGGTCGTTTCCCCAGAACTAATGGGGCATATGTTTAGGGGGAGAAGGGAAAGATATAGAGGGGGCCCGATGGGGCCACACTGTGTGGCGTGTGCATGTGCGGCACCTGGACGGGTACATAGATAGGAATGTATTAGAGGGATATGAGTTCAATGCTGTTACATCGCACTAGATTAATTTAGGATATCTGGGTCAGCATGGACGAGTTGGGCCAAAGGGTCTGTTTCCTTGCTGTACATCTCTACGAGTCTGTGACATTCCAAGGTCAAATAAAATCTATTTTGGGTTTTCCAGCACAGCAGTTGGCTTTAAATTGTTGACTGTGCTGAGGCGTTAAACATGGATAGACTCCTCGTGTTAACTGGCATTGTAATTTTCAGAAAGATATACTTTCACAACAGGAAAACTGGACAGATCCCTGGGATGGCAGGACTGATGTATGGAGAGAGACTGGATCGGTTTGGACTGTATTCACCGAGAGTTTAGGAGAATGGGGAGGGAGATCTCACAGAAACAGGACTAGCTGGGAGGAAACGCTGAGGGGTGGTGGGCAGAACCGGGGGGTCACAGTCTAAAGGAGATGGGTTCAGGCTGAGATGAGGAGAAATGCCTTCACCCAGAGACTGGGAAGACAGCCTGTGTAATTCTCCGCCACAGCAAGCAGTTGGGGCCGGATCACTGGATGTTTTCACGAAGGGGTACGATATAGTTCCCAGGGGGATGAAAGGGATCAGAGCGTACGACGGACATGGGGGAGATGGCCGGGAATGGGGGACTGAGTTGGACAATCAGCCCCGATCCCAGTGAATGTAGGAAGCAAGCTCGAAGGGCTGAATGGCCTACTCCTATGTTCTTTGTTTGAAACCTTAAAAGGTTTCTGGGAAAACATACGAGCCACATCCCAGAATCAGAATTAAATCAGGAACCCAGGAGCTAGAGAGAGTCACAGTAACCAGTGAGGAGGCACTGAGCAAACCATTGGAGCTTTGCAGTGAAACTGTGGGTCCTGATGGACTTCATCCTAGGTTGTTTCTCATTTGCTAAAATTCCTTAGAATCGGTGAAGGTTCACAATTTAACACCTTTATTCAAAGATAGAGGCCAAGCAAGAAGCTGCAGACTGGTTAGTCTCACTTCTGTCAGAAGGAAAACATTTGAAGCAATCACAGCTGGGCACTTTGCAATTACAAACTCATTGAGATGCACAGCATGGAAACAGACCCTTTGGTCCAACTCATCCGTGCTGACTCGATATCCTACATAAATCTAGTCCCAATTCCCAGCATTTGGCCTGTATTCCTCTAAACCTTTCCTATCCGTGTCCCCATCCAGATGCCTTTTAAATGTTGTAATTGTACCAGCCTCTACCACTTCCTCTGGCAGCTCGTTCCACACACGCACCACCCTCTGTGTAAAAACGTTACCCTATCAGGTCCCTTTTAAATCTTTCCCCTCTCACCTTAAACCTATGCCCCTCTAGTTTTGGACTCTCCCAACCCTGGGGGAAAAGACGTTGGCTATTCACCCTATCCATGCCCCTTATGATTTTATAAGCCTCTATAAGGTCACCCCTCAGCCTCCGACGCTCCAGGGGAAATAGCCCCAGCCTATTCAGCCTCTCCCTGTAGCTCAAACCCTCCAACCCTAGCGACATCCTTGTAAATCTTTTCTGAACCCTTTCAAGTTTCACACCATCTTTCGGGTGGGAGAACAGCTGGAGTGCCATGTATACTGCTGGTCACGAATATTGTTGCTGCAAACCACTTCTGGTCTGCCCCACTCAGTCCCCTTCACCCGTCCTGATCCTCCTCCTTATTACCACTCTGCTCCATTTACCTTGTGTGCAGCAACTGCTTGTTGCATATCACCCACCCTCTTCCCCCAACCGATTCCACCCTCCCGGAACCCCTTCGCACTACCCCATCCCTCGCACAGCACCCTCTGCCCTCCCACGCCATGGCCACTCATTTTGACACCCCTTCACTCCTATACCCACACTCCACCCTCGGCCTTTAAGACCCCCTCCCATACGCTCTCCATCTCCCATGTCACCCTTGCCAAACATCTCCAACACCTACTTTCCCTCTTTCCCCAGTCTGCCAACCCCAGGGACTGACTGTCTTTCACCTATCCTGTCCCCACTCCCGTCTCTCACGGGATGGTTAATACCCCAAAATGTGGTGGACACGCTGGGGTGAACGGGATGGGGGGTCTGCGCCTCACCCAATGATAGACCCCACTCCCTCAACACTGTCTCTCCCCAGTAATTCCCTCACCCTCCCATTGAGTGGTTGGCACATTCCAACATAAACACCCTTAGCAGGGTCTGCCCCCTGTCACCATCTCTCACTTGCTCCCATTACACTCATTCAGTCTCTCTTGCCCCACTTCTTCAACAAATGGTTGACACCCTCTCACACACTAAGCACGGGGCTGCCCCCGAACTCCCCCCAAGTGGTTCACCCACCCCATGACGACACTGACCTGGGGGCTGCCCCCACTCAGCCTCACTCCCTCTGCCCACTCCCCATCGTTATCCACCCTCACCCACTCCTCTTGGGAAGTGACTGGCCACTCACATGAAGACATTGACCATGGGCTGCACCATCACCGCTGTCCCCTTCTACCAAGTGGTTGACACCCCACATGACCAAGGGGCTGACCCCACTGCCACGCCCAGCCCCCAACATTTGCTCCCTAACCCTTGCCCCACTTACTGAGTGGTTGATGCCCCCTCACCCTTACCCACTGATCCTTGATCCCTCAGAGGTTGACCACTCACATGACAACACTGACCAAGGGGCTGCCCCCACTCCCTAATTACCCCCTGACCTTGCCTCCGTCATCCTCACCCCCGACCCTGGCCACCCTTACCATTGTCTCCCCAAACTGTGCCTCCTGATCCTTGCGCCCCAACTACTCACTCTGCCCCGTTACCCTTGGCCCCCAGCCCTCACTCTGCACCCTTAGCCTTGGCTACCACCCCACATTCTGCACCCTGACCCTTGTCCTCATGACTGTGCCACCTGATCCGTGTCCCCCCCCCCC
>NW_025965707.1:52087-53397 GCF_021869965.1 Rhincodon typus
CTTACCCCCCGACCCTTAACCCCCACCCCATCACCGTACCCCCCTGACTCTTGCCCCACCCACCTCCATCCCCCTTACCGAGTGGTTGACCCCCCACATGAAGACGCTGACCAGGGGGCTCCCGGCCCTGAAAACCGACACCTTCTGCGACACGAAATGCTTCTTCTTGGTCTTGGTCTTGGAGGCGGAAGAGCTGAGGGCGGCCGGGTGGTGGGCACCGGAGCCCGCGGGAGCATGGGAATGGGCACGGGATTGGGATTGGGATTGGGAATAGGCCGATCCGGAAGTACCCGAGGCCATAGCAGCAGGACCAAGGGGACAGAGCGACACAAGATCCGGGAAGCGGGGCCTAAGGACTCACCTGGAGCCTCCCGGGGCCCGACAGGTATCGGTCACGTGATTCTCAGCCCCACCCCCGTCAGGCCGTCCCCATGGAGACATCCCAGGTAACGGATCACGTGGTTCTCAGCCCCGCCCCCGCCAGGCCGCCCCCACGGAGACACACCCAGGTGGATGGGTCACGTGATACCCCGGGACCCGCCCTCTCAGTCCGTCCCCAGGGAGACAACCCAGGTAAAAGGGTCACGTGATACGCCAGTACCCGCCCCATCGAGACGCACCTGGTAAAGGGGTCACATGATACTCCGGTACCAGCCCTGTCAGGCCGTCCCCAGGGAGACCGCTCGAGGGTATAGGGGTCACGTGGCACCCCCTTCCCGTCCCATTGAAGATGGCCCCGGTACATGGGGTCACGTGGTTCCCGTCCTAATGCACACCGCAGAGGTGGAGCGTCAAGTGGTCTCCCCCCTCCCACCAAAAACCAGACCCCCACGAAGGCCGCTCAGAAAATAAGGGTTACGCCCTTAACAACACGGCCTCTCGCAAACAGAGACCGCCCGGTTACGGAAGGGGCGGGGCTAAGACAAGACTCCGCCCACCGACTGCGTCGGCACCCCTGGAGCTGCAAGACGTCACTCCCGAACCCACGCAACGGCCCGCACCGCGGCGTCTCCATGGAAACCCCTGCCCCCACGGACAGGGGGAACGAGGTCACGCGACGACCCCGCCCACAAACCGCAACGCAACCTTCCGGGGGAAGGGGAAGGACACGTGACTCTAGGACCGGGGTGAAGACTCCACCCCCTACAATCCCAGAAATCACTGCGGACCGCCCAGATGAGAAGTGGGGGCACGTGTACACCCAGACCATTCCGGTCCCCCGCCCTGGAGGAGGAATGAAACGTCAGCCTTCCGGCTCCTCTGATGCTGCCTGACCTGCTGTGTTCATCCAGCTCCACGCCTTGTTATCT
>NW_025965707.1:53897-55844 GCF_021869965.1 Rhincodon typus
CCTATCTTCGTCACCTCCTCCAGCCCCTACAGCGCTCTCTAAGAGGTCCCTCTTCAATTGATCCTCTGATCTCCTCTTCCCAATATCTTGTTATCTAGCTCACAGTCATAGACTCAGAGTTACATAGCAGATAAACAGACCCTTCAGCCCAACTGGTCCATGCTGTCCAGGTTTCCTAAACTAAACTAGTCCCACTTGCCTGTGTTTGGCCCATATCTCTCTAATCCCTTCCTATCCATGCACCCATCCTGATGTCTTTTAAATGTTATAACTGTACCAGCCTCCACCACTTCCTGTGGCAGCTCATTCCATACACGCACCACCCTCTGCGTGAAAATGTTACCCCCTCAGGTCCCTTTTAAATCTTTCCCCTCTCACTTTAAACCTATGCCCCTCTAGTTTTGGACTCCCCCCACCCTGGGGAAAAAGATCTTGGCTATTCACCCTATCCATGCCCCTCATGATTTTATAAACCTCAATAAGGTCACTCCCCTCAGCCTCTGACGCTTCAGTGAAAGAAGTCCCAGCCTCTCCTTATAACTCAAACTCCCCCGCAGTCCCAGTAACATTCTCGTACATCTTTTCTGGACCCTCTCCAATTTAATAATATCTTTTCTACAGCAGGATGACCAGAACTGCACACAGTACACCAGAAGAGGCCTCACTAATGTCCTGTATAAACACAACATGGCCCTCCCAACTCCTATACTCAATGCTCCGACCGATGAAGGCAAGCATACCAAACACCTTCTTTACCGCCCTGTCTACCTGCCACTCCACTTTCAAGGAATTATGCACCTGCACCCCCCAAGCTCTCTTTGTTCTGCAACACTCCCCAAGGTCAGATCTTCTGTGACTTACACTTTCGTGAAGTTTTCCTGGGGAACGTCTTACTATGTGGAATGTGCCGATAATCCTATTCACTGTTACTGCGAACTGGATCTTGTTACGTTTACATAAGCAGGTCAGAGTTAATTATTGTCTTTAGGTCGTTGGACATTGAGCAGATTATTCTCTGTCACAACCTATGATGCCCTTGACTGCACACAGCCACTCTGAGGGCACACTGCAAGTTCTCCCTTGGTCCAGGGAGTTTTGTTTGTGTATTTTTTAAAATAAAAACTGTTTTGAGAGACTTTGAAAGGGAGCAGAGAGGTGGGAAAGTTTAGGGTGTGTCTAATTATTGAAGGAAGTTATGCAGATATCCAGGCCTAGTTCCCTGAGGACAATTGGGAATGGGTGCTGCAGGCAGTCTCAATTCAGCATCTTCAGCTCTCAGGGACTGAAGGAGGCAGAGGGTCGATGGAGAACGGGTGGCCCTTCAAAGGACGGGGGAAAAATAAATCTGCACTCTTCGGTGAAATGGATCGAGGGGACTGCGTCTGTACCCAACCTGCCCTCTCCCTCCTCTGACAGAGTCCTGGACAGGGTGTGTAAGCGAAGGCTGTGGGGGTGGGGTACGCATGTTCTAGAGTGTGAGACTGGCAGTACATCTAGCACCTGCAGTATGGACATGGTGTAGGGACACTGGCTAGTTGGGCCAGGGGGTGGGGGGGCGGGCGGGCGGAGGACATAATGAGGCTTATTGCATCCACCAGCTGAACACTCAAATCACACGGGCACACAAACCTTAAAGAAGCAGGAGTAGGCCATTCGGCCCCTCGAACCTGCTCCAATGTTCAACAGGATCACAGCTGATCATCCAACTCAATTCACTTTCCCCCCCAACCAACACACCCTCGGATCCCTTTCACCCCCTCAGAACTACATCGAACACCTTCGCGAAAACATTCAATGTTTCGGTCCTGATCATTTCCTATGACAGAGCATCCCACAGGCTTCCCAACTCCCCCCGCCGTGCCCCCCCCACCCCCCCAACTCTCTGGGTGAAAACGGTTCCCTTCAAGTCAGCCCTTGCCCCGTCTCCTTTACACTGTGACGCCCCCA
>NW_025965707.1:56344-58216 GCF_021869965.1 Rhincodon typus
TCCCTCACTGTCTCTGGGTGGAAATCCTGGAACTCCCTCCCTGATGGCACCATGTCCCTACACCACACACACACCAGGGGGTGGGGGATCGCAGCAGTTCAAGCAGGCAGCTCACCCCCCCCCCCCCCCCACCAACACCCAAACCCACCTTCCCCAGGGGAGGGGAATAAATGCTCGCCACCAGGCAAACCCCTCATCAGAAACAGGAGCAGGCCATTTGGCCCCTCAAGCTTGCCTCCCTATTCAATAAGATCATGGCCGATCTGACATTCCTCACATCCGCTTTCCTGCCCTCTTCCCCGACTGATCGGGAATCTCTCTATCTCGGCCTTCAATATACACAAAGACTCCCTGTGACAAGGTGTTCCAAAGACCCACAGCCCTCTGAGAGAAGGAATTCCTCCTCATCTCGGTCTTAAATCAGCACCCCCTTTATTCTGAGACTGTCCCCCCTGGTCCCAGACCCTCCTGTGAGGGGGAACACCCTCGCAGCATTGACCCTGTCTGACCCAGATATGACTCAATGAGATCACCTCTCATTCTTCTCAACTCCAACCTTGTGAAGGCTTACTGTAATCCTTCCAATCCAGGAAGGCTCAAGTAAAGGAAAAAGAAAAGCGTATTTTATGTTCACTTCAGTCACCATGTGTCACACAGGCCAGGTCTGATGGACTGAATGGCCTTAGAATTATTTGTAGGTGTGAAGATATTCGATAGCATTTCATTGCGTAATTAGTAGTCATCAATACGAAGGGAGTCCTTGGCCACTGGGAATTTGAGAAATCTCGCTAACATCTCACCTCAACCAGACCCAGGGAGTCAATCTCTGGTTTAATGATCGCAGCAGGAAATTTACACAGCAGTGAAATCAGCTCCGACCAACCGAATGCTGAGCGATTGATCGTGCAAACTATCCCAGCAATACAAATCAGACCACGCCAAGGTGGGGGGGGGGGTCCAGACACTGATTGAATGATCGCAATCAGCCCCAAGAAATCAGGGATAGAATCATCACAATCAGGCTCAAGCAATCAATTAGAAATGGTACAATCGAAATCCGTCAGAGGTAGGATAACCACAAATCAGACTTGAGTAATCATTCAGAGATAGAATAATCACAAATCAGACTCGAGCAATCGATTAGCAATGGTACAATTAAAATCAGACTCAGGCAATCCGTCAGAGGTGGAATAATCACAAATCAGAGGAACAAAGGAATAATCAGAAATCAGCCCCTCAATGATCACAAATCAAGCTTTACCAATCACTGTTTAGCAAATATTTAGCAAACATTGCATCCCAAGCTCTGTTCTGTCACTTGATTCACTTATACAGAACAATCTGCCTGTAAAGCACATCAGACAACACTTTACACTGTACCTTGGTACATGTGACCGTAATAAATCCAATCAAATCAATCATTCAAAGATAGAATATTCACAATTCAGGCTCAAGCAATGGATTAGCAATAGAATGGTGGAAATCAGACTCGGGCAATCCTTCAGAGAGAGAATAATCACAAATCAGTCTCGAGCAGTTGATGGAATAGTCAGAAATCAGTCTCGAGCAATGAATTGGAATTCATGATCAGGAGGTGAGCAGTTGATGACAGGTCTGGAGATGGGTGGGAGAGGGTCTGGGGGCTGCCCTTGTTCTTCTTTCCAATGCGGAGACCTGTCGAACCGTGCATGTGTAGCCACCCTGAACCTCTCTGCCCTCACCCTGAGTGGCTGCAAGGAAAAGCTCCTCAGTCCTCATGCCAGTGTGCCCCATACCCATGACCATCACCCTGCCAGTGTGCCCCATACCCATGACCATCACCCTGCCAGCGTGCCCCATACCCATGTCCATCACCCTGCCAGCGTGCCCCAT
>NW_025965707.1:59006-59591 GCF_021869965.1 Rhincodon typus
GTGCCCCATACCCATGACCATCACCCTGCCAGCATGCCCCATACCCATGACCATCACCCTGCCAGGGTGCCCCATACCCATGACCATCACCCTGCCAGCATGCCCCGTACCGAACTAGCCCTGGTCCGGAACTGTCCAGCAGGAGGGAGGGGTGCTGCTGTTGTAGATGGTTAGGGCCGGGGTTTCCTGGTTGCCAACAGGCAGGGAAGGGGGTGCTGGGGGCCATAGTCCAAGAACCAACCACCCCCGTCCCCCCCATCCCCGTCTGGGGCTCACGGGCTCCTGCCCTGGTCGCCTTGGAAACAGTCCTGGAGGAACTCGACGATGGTTTTCTGAAGGTGCATACGGTTCCTCTTCAGCCTGAAGATATGATCTTCATCTGGGTAGATCTGGGGAAGTGAGGGAACGGGGTGGGGGGGGGGGGGGTGTTTAGGGAGGGGGGCAGGGCAGGGATGGGACAGAGCAGGCCGTTGGGTAAATTCTGTACATCACCAGTGACTGTGATCTCTCACCACCGACTGGGGCCTTCCCCCTTATCACCAGGGTCCGCACCCAGTCCCACTGGGGTCCCTCCCATTCCCCCCC
>NW_025965707.1:60091-60716 GCF_021869965.1 Rhincodon typus
TGTGGAACGAGCTGCCAGAGGAAGTGGGTGGGGGCTGGTACAGTCTCAGCATTTAAAAGGCATCTGGATGGGGACATGGATAGGAAGGGGTTAGAGGGATATGGGGCCAAATGCTGGCAAATGGAACTGGATTAATTTAGGATATCCGGGTCAGCACGGATGGGTTGGGCCGAAAGGTCTGTGCCTGTGCTTTATGACCCTGTAGAACTGTGATGAGGAGGAATTTCTTCAGCCAGAGGGTGGTGACTGTGTGGAACCCATTGCTGTGGAGGGCAAGGCGTTGAGTGTATTGAAGTCAGAGAGAGATAGGTTCTTGATCAGTGAGGGGAAGGGATCGAGGGTTATGGGAGGAAGGCAGGAGAATGGGCCCAGCCACAACCCGAGCTACAGATCTTCGTTAAAACATTAAAACATCAACTGTGTTGGCCCCTTCGCCCCGTTGATCCTGCTGTCCTGTTTGGTGATATCACCTGATCGTTCTCAGCGCAATTTCCACGGTTCTTCCCCACTGCGATTCCCCGCTTACTGATTTAAAAATCTGTCTCAGCCTTGAATACGCTGAGCGACCCAGCCCCGACAGCACCCCCTCTGCGGCAAAGAATTCCACAGATTTACTCAACCTCCT
>NW_025965707.1:61216-61786 GCF_021869965.1 Rhincodon typus
CCCCGAACCCCACGTCCGACACCCCCACTGGAAATACGCGAGAGCTGCTCTGGGGAGTTATATATATATATATATATATAAAAAGAATACATATATTTGCCTCAAGTGTCCCCCTTTTCTCCTCTCACCTTCAGGATATACTCCCTTGTTTCGAATACCTCCCCCGCCAACGCCAGGGAAACGAGCCCTGTCAGTTATTCACTTTATCTGTACTCCCCCTTCCTGCCAATGATTTTATAAACCTTTCTAAGGTCACCCTTCAGCGAGAGAAGCCCCAACCTCTCCACGTCACTCATTCCCCTCCGTTCCCCAGCAACGTCCCAGTAAATCTCTCCCGAAACCCCCTCCAGTTTAGTAGCGTCCTTCTTATAACGAGGAGGGGAGGGGAGGGAGGGGGGGGGATGGGGGTGACCAGAGCTGAGAAGAGGCCTCACCGACGTCCCTACGCAACCTCGACGTTGGACGGCCCCCCGGCTTTCCTACGCTCCAGGATTGGATCCGCCGAGCTCTGGATATAATCAGCAGGCTAGAGTCAGCCACGTTGCCGTGGGTCTGGAGTCACGTGTAGGC
>NW_025965707.1:62286-63997 GCF_021869965.1 Rhincodon typus
TGTGTGTGTGTGTGTGTGTGTGAGAGTGAGAGAGAATGTGTGTGTGTGTCAGTGAGTGCACGCGTGTGTGTGAGCGAGAGAGTGCGTGAGAGCGAGAGAGTGCGTGTGTGTGTGTCAGTGAGCGCGCGCGTGTATGTCGGTGTGTGTGTATGTCTGTCTGTGAGCAGAAGCTGGCCCCTCTGTACCCCGCCCCGCAGCGAGGGGTTGTTGAGGGGTGTTTGGTTGAGGGGGAGGGGGTGGATTGGGTGGTATGTAAGGAGTTGACCTCAGTACCTTTACTCCGGTCAGCATGCCCGTGGTGGAGATACTGAAGTCTAGGTACGCCAGCATCTCGGGGGTGGGTGGTTTGTACACACTGGGCGGCTTCTTCCTCGACAAGTCATCTGCAAAAGGCGAGGGGGGTTAGGGTTTTAAATCAAACACCGGGAATCGTCTCCACACAGATCCAAGGGAGTGGGTGGGTGGGTGGGGGGGCCGGTGCAGAGGATCGGGGCTCCCCACCCACCCACCAAAAGGCCAGCGAGTCAAGACTTGTGCCCATTCGTTAAAGAGGCCCAGCATTTATGGCCCCCGTCCCTAATTGCCCAGGGAGCGCAGCTCAGGGTCAACCAGGTTGCTTTGTGGGTCTGGAGTCACGTGCAAATGGCTCAAACCCAGGTTAAGGATGGCAGTTTCCTTCCCCGAAGGACACGAGTGAACCCGATGGGGGTTTTCCCCTCCCCCGACAGTCGGGAACGGGTCCCACGGTCATCGTTAGACCCTCAGTTCCGGATTCATTTTCTAAATTGAATTCAAACCCCACCGCCTGCCCTGGCGGGATTCGAACCCGAGTCCCCCAGGGCGTTTACCTGGGTCTCTGGGTCAACAGAGCAGCGGTAATACCGCCAGGCTGTCGCCTCAGCGGGGGACGGACGGAGCTAACCGCATCGTTGTTGGGAGGTTTTTGCTTAAAACCGTCACCAGGCCCCGGCCCCGGCCGGGACGCCGCTTACGGTTCGGGGAGGTGGGGGGGGGCCCCGTATCCAAGCAGAGACAGACCGCAGTGGGGAGGCAGCCCGGAGAAGGGTTCGCTCGGCCGATCCCGGGGTGGGGTGCGACAGAGGGACTGCCTCGTGAGGGTGGGGGGGGAAAGGGGTGTTGAGTAGGTCGGGGGAGCCTGTACCCGTTGGGAGTTTAGAGGAATGAGGGGCGACCTTATTGAAAGATACGATGAGTCACGGTGTTGGGGGGTGGAGATGTGGAGAGGCTGTCCCCATCCCCACCACCTTGTGGGAGAGTCTAGGACCAGAGGGTGTCATCTCAGAATAATGGGGGGGGTGTGGGGTCGCCCATTGAAGACGGAGATGGGGAGGAATTTCTTCTCTCCTGGGGGTTTGGGGAGGTGGGGTAGTGAATCTGTGGAATTCTTCACCGCGGGGCGAGGTGGGGGGGGGGGGGGGGTGGGGCGCTCAGGGTATTCGAGGCTGGGGTTTTTGGTGAGGAAAGGAGGGGGGGGGATCGAGGGGAAAAGGCAGGAGGAGGGTGGGAGCTGAGGTTGATTGGATCTCATTGAACAGCGGAGCAGTATCGATGGGCTGAATGGCCTAATTCTGCTCCTACACCTCGCGATCGTTACTGGAGAATGCACACAATTACAAAGAGAACCCAGAGAGACAGCACGAGAGAGAGAGAGAGAGAGAGACAGCGAGAGAGAGAGAGAGAGAGAGAGAGA
>NW_025965707.1:64097-64382 GCF_021869965.1 Rhincodon typus
GTGACAGAGAGACAGCGTGACAGAGAGACAGCGTGACAGAGAGACAGCGTGACAGAGAGACAGCGTGACAGAGAGACAGACACCGCGACAGAGAGAGAGAGCGAGAGAGAGAGACACCGCGACAGAGAGAGAGAGACAGCGAGAGAGAGAGAGAGACAGCGAGAGAGAGAGAGACACCGCGACAGAGAGAGCGAGACAGCGAGAGAGAGAGAGAGACAGCGCGAGAGAGAGAGAGAGCGCGAGAGAGAGCGCGAGAGAGAGAGACACCGCGACAGAGAGAGAGAG
>NW_025965707.1:64482-66276 GCF_021869965.1 Rhincodon typus
GAGAGAGAGAGAGAGAGACAGAGAGACAGAGAGAGAGAGAGATACCGTGACAGCGAGAGAGACACTGTGACAGCGAGAGACAGAGAGGAGAGAGACAGCGTGACAGAGAGAGAGAGAGAGGGTGAGAGAGAGACAGCGAGAGAGAGAGAGACAGCGCGACAGAGAGAGAGACAGAGAGAGAGACAGACAGAGAGGGACACCGCGACAGAGAGAGAGAGAGACAGCGAGAGAGAGAGAGACACAGCGAGAGAGACAGCGTGACAGAGAGAGAGAGACACCGTGACAGCGAGAGAGATACCGTGACAGCGAGAGACAGACAGAGAGACACCGTGACAGCGAGAGAGAGAGAGAGAGACAGCGAGAGAGAGAGAGAGAGAGAGAGAGACACCGTGACAGCGAGAGAGAGAGAGAGAGAGACAGAGAGACAGAGAGAGAGAGAGATACCGTGACAGCGAGAGAGACACTGTGACAGCGAGAGACAGAGAGAGAGACACCGCGACAGAGCGAGCGAGAGAGTATGGGAGAGTGAGAGACACCGTGACAGAGAGAGAGAGACAGAGACACCGTGACAGAGAGAGAGAGAGAGAGAGAGACACCGTGACAGAGAGAGAGAGACAGAGAGAGACAGCGAGACAGAGAGAGAGACACCGTGACAGCGAGAGAGATACCGCGACAGCGAGAGAGAGAGACAGCGAGAGAGAGAGAGAGAGACAGCGAGAGAGAGAGAGAGAGACAGCGAGAGAGAGAGAGAGACAGCGAGAGAGAGACACCGTGACAGCGAGAGAGCGAGCGAGAGAGACAGCGAGAGAGACACCGTGACAGCGAGAGAGACACCGTGACAGCGAGAGAGACACCGTGACAGCGAGAGAGACAGAGACACCGTGACAGCGAGAGAGACAGAGACACCGCGACAGAGAGAGAGAGACAGAGAGAGAGACACCGTGACAGAGAGAGAGAGACAGAGACACCGTGACAGAGAGAGAGAGACAGAGAGAGAGACCGTGATAGAGAGAGACACCGCGACAGAGAGAGAGAGACAGAGACACCGTGACAGAGAGAGAGACAGAGAGAGACACCGTGACAGAGAGAGAGAGAGACACTGTGACAGAGAGAGAGAGAGAGAGAGAGACACTGTGACAGAGAGAGAGAGAAGAGACAGACAGCGTGGGAGAGAGAGACACCGTGACAGAGATAGCGCGAGAGAGAGAGAGAGAGGCAGACAGCACAGGAAAGAGAGAGAGCACGGTGGGGAGTAAGAGAGAGGGGAACGGCACGAGAGAGAGACACAGTGGAAGAGACCGAGCACGAGAGAGAGAGAGAGAGAGGGAGCAACCGAAAGAGAGAGAGAGAGAGAGAATGATGGTGGGGTTGAAGGGCTTGTCGTATGAGGAGGGGCTGAGGTCTCTGGGTCTGTACTCGGTGGCGATTAGAAATGGGGAATGGGGTGGGATCTGAGCAAAACTTACAGAACAACAGGAGGCCTGGACAGAGTGGACATGGAGATGATGTTCCCCCCCACCAAGTAGCAGAGACCAGGACCCGGGGGATACACAGCCTCAGAGTGAAGGGGCAACCCTTTGGAACGGAGCTGAGGAGGGTGGGGGGTGAATGTGCGGACCTCGTTACCAGGGAGGGGCTGTTGGGGGGGTAAGTCGTTGGGCGTGACCGGGTCCAAGGGATTACATAGGAATGGGGGTCGGGAAACGCACCAGGCACGGCTGAGCGGTGGGGCAGGCTCGATGGGCCGATCGGCCTGATCCCGCTCCTGTATCTTATGAACAGAGAGATAGAGAG
>NW_025965707.1:66376-67714 GCF_021869965.1 Rhincodon typus
CACACACAGACACAGACACTGACACTGACACACACACAGACACACACACAGGCACACACAGACGCGCACAGACAGTGACACATGCACACACACACAGACACTGACACAGATACACACATGCATACACAGACACGCGCACACACAGACACACGCATACACACAGACATGCACACACACACACAGACATGCACACGCACACAGACACAGACACACGCATACACACACACAGACACAGACACACACACACAAACAGAGCGGGGACAGAGACTGGAGACCCATCCACCAGCCGAAGCATCTGCTCACCGGTGTCGATGATAACGGGCCAGCTCTTCAGGTCTACGGTGGTCAGCGCATCCTTGGATCTGAGCAGCTTCGATACGATCTGTGTGGTCAGGATACAGGCCGCCTTGCTGACCTGGGGTTTGTGGGGGGTGGGGAGACAAACAGGGTGTTACCGTCGCTGAATTATTCCCCCCCCTCACCCCCAACTACCAACATCCTGGGGGTTACCCATTGAGCAGAAACTGAACTGGGACCCCCAGCCCCATATCAATCCTGTGGCTACAAGGAGCAGGTCTGAGGCTGGGAATCCTGCAGCGAGTAACTCCCGTCCTGACTCCCCCCACCAAAGCCTGTCCCCCCCCACCGTTGACAAGGTGGGGGTCAGGAGTGTGAGGGGAGGGAGGGGACTGGGGAACAGCTCCCACCCACCCCCCTACACTCGCCTGGACGGGGAGGCGCGGCTCCGACAACGCTCGGGAAGCTCGGACACCGTCTGGGGACTGAGCGGCCCCCCGCCACCCCCAACCCCGAAAACTCGATCGTCACCCCCTCCGCCACCTTCCACATTCCCTCCCTCCCTCCAATCGTCACCCCCCCATTCCCCAAAACCTTCCACACAATCCGCAACCCCCCAACACCCCCCAAAACCCCTCCACCCCACATCGAGTGAATAAAAACGATCACCCAGTGTAGTTTTGAAATTCCCGAAGGCTTGGGAAGCGGGTGGGGGGTGGGGGCGCAGGGGGATACTCACATCGACGATCATCTTGACTGTGGGGAGGGTAGCGGAGAGGCTCTGGGGGTGCGGGGGTCTCACAGTAACCGGAACGCACCCTGCGTAGAGACACCCGTAAAAAGCTACGATCAAGTCGATCCCTGTTGGGTGGGGGAAGGACACAGAGAGAGAGGCTGCTATACAAATTCACAAACCTGGTAAACACCACCCCTCCCAAAGCTATCCATCGGGCAGGAGCAGAAGGCTCCTCCCAAATCAGGAGACCCTCCGACAGCGCCCCGCTCCCTCGGCCCCGACCCTCCGACGGCGCCCCGCTCCCT
>NW_025965707.1:68214-68743 GCF_021869965.1 Rhincodon typus
GGTGGGTAAATGGAGGGCGCGGTGGGTAAATGGGAGGGCGATTAGAGATGGGGCAATACATGCTGCCTACTCCCAGCAACACCCTCATCCCGTGAATAAATAAAACAGGATGTACTCACCTTCCCAGATTCGATAAGAGGCAAACTCTGTGGTGCTCCCCTCTCTACCAGCCTCACCCTGTTAGTGACACACAATCATCAGTAACTCACCTCAAAACCCCGAGGGAGCGGGGCGCCGTCGGAGGGTCAGGGCCGAGGGAGCGGGGCGCCGTCGGAGGGTCAGGGCCGAGGGAGCGGGGCGCCGTCGGAGGGTCAGGGCCGAGGGAGCGGGGCGCCGTCGGAGGGTCAGGGCCGAGGGAGCGGGGCGCTGTCTGAGGCTGAGCACCAAGGGAGCACGCACTGTTGGAGGGTCAGGGAGTGGGCTCTGTCGGAGGGTGAGGGAGTGGGCTCTGTCAGAGGGTCAGCACGGAGGGAGGGAGGGTCAGCACGGAGGGGCAGGTAGCGCGGAGGGACGTAGGGAGGGAGGGTCA
>NW_025965707.1:69243-69684 GCF_021869965.1 Rhincodon typus
GTCTCTCTCTCTCACTGCATCACTCTCTCACTCCGTCTCTCTCTCTCGCTCCATCTCTTTCTCGCTCTGTCTCCCTCTTTTTCTCTGTCTCTGTCTGTCTCCTCTCTGTCCATCTCTCTCTCTCTCTCTCACACTCTGTCTCTCTCTGACTGCGTCCCTCTCACTCCCTCTGTTGTTTCTCCCTTTTGTAGGGCTCCACCGTCGATGCGCAGCTCTGTCCCCCTGCCCCAGCTCCTGTGGATATCCCAGATAACCAGAGACACCAACCGCCCGATCAAACCCATCCCCGAGTCGATGAGACAGACCGAGCTGAGCTCAGAAAACCCTCCGACAGGTACAGTCAGGGCCGAGGGAGCGGGGCGCCGTCGGAGGGTCGGGGCCGAGGGAGCGGGGCGCCGTCGGAGGGTCAGGGCCGAGGGAGCGGGGCGCCGTCGGAGGGTC
>NW_025965707.1:69784-69996 GCF_021869965.1 Rhincodon typus
TCTCTCTCTCTCTCTGTCTCCCTTCCTACGGCTCCATCTGTCTCTCTCTCTCTTTCATCCATCTCTTTCTCTCTCTCTCTCTGTCCATCTCTCTTTCTTCCCACTTCTCTGTCTCTCTCTGTCTCTCACTCTATCCGTCCCTTTCTTTATCCATCTCTGTCTTTCTCTCTCTCTCTCACTGCATCACTCTCTCACTCCGTCTCTCTCTCTCA
>NW_025965707.1:70420-71039 GCF_021869965.1 Rhincodon typus
CTCTCTCTCTGTCTCTCTCTCTCTCTGTCTCTCTCTCTCTCTCTCTCTCTCTCTCTCTGTCTCTCCCTCGCACTCCTCTCCCTCGTGCAGCTCTCCGATGGATTCCCAGGCTGAGTCCCGCAGTAAAACCACTCCCTGTTCCCCTCCCGGTGACTCTCCCCTCGGTGACAGTCCCCACCCTCTCCCTACCTCGGTGAGTTTCCTCAACACTATCCTTGGGCCAGGCAGGTGGAGGGATCCAGGAGGAGCAGTGGGGAGGTGCGATGTGGGTCTAACACACACTCAGTATCCACTGAGAATGAAGCCGGTCGTCGGAGAGAGAGAGAGAGCGAGGTGGGGAGGGATGGAGGGAGAGAGTGAAAGAGGGAGAGACAGAGGGAGAGAGAGAGGGTGACAGAGAGAGAGAGAGAGGGGGAGGGAGAGCATGAAAGAGGGAGAGAGAGAGAGAGAAAGAGGCTGACAGAGAGAGAGAGAGACAGATGGAGGGAGGGAGAGAGAGACAGGGGGAGAGAGGGAAAGAGGGAGAGACAGAGAGAGAGACAGAGAGAGAGAGACCACCAGACGGAGAGAGACAGAGACAGAGAGAGAGACAGAGAGACAGAGAGAGGAAGACAGAGAG
>NW_025965707.1:71539-74583 GCF_021869965.1 Rhincodon typus
GCGCTGAGGGAGCGCCGCACTGTCGGAGGGTCAGGGCTGAGGGAGCGGGCACTGTCAGAGGGTCAGCGCTGAGGGAGCGGGCACTGTCGGAGGGTCAGTGCCGAGTGAGTTGGGCAGTGCCGCACCTCCCGAGCTGCTGTAAGTGTCCTGCCACCTTCCGAGCCTCTGTTTAGTCTCTCAGGCCACCTATGTACAGAATAGAGACTGGTTTGGGTGACAATCACGTTGCTGTTTCGTTGCAGCTTTCTGTGCGTGCATTACTGTTCCCTGTGTTACAATGGCGTTGTGTGCAGGGGGTCCACACTTGGACAACAAGAGCTGCAAATTGCTGCGTGTGATAACAGCGGTTTAGCTCGATCCTAATCTGGGTTTGACCCACTGCTGTACCCTTGTCAGGATTGCCTCAGGCTGTTTGAGCTGTGCGTTGACAGCGATCTGTTTGTCTTAGGCCAGTCCCAATCTGATAACGTGCCACATGTTAACCTGAGATAACAAGGTGTAGAGCTAGAGGAACGCAGCAGGCCAGGCAGCATCGGAGGAGCAGGAAAGCTGACGTTTCCGGTCTGTACCCTTCTTCAGGGACAAAAAAAACACATTAACCTGCCTCCTTGCCTTTTATCCTTGCCCCAACGGTCACCCAGCGAGCTGGTGTGTGTGTGTGTGTGTGTGTGTGTGTGTCTCTCTCTCTCTCCCTCCCCTATCTCTGCCCATCACTGTCCCTGGCTCTCTCTCCCTCGTCTCCCTCTCTCTTTCGACGGCCCTCTTCACCCGTCTCTGTTTCTTCAGCTCTCTCTGCCAGCCATCGGCCTCCACTCTGCCTGTCTCTCGTCCTCTCTGTCTCAATCTCCCTCCTCTCCGTCTCCGTTTCTCTCCATCTCCATCTCTACCTCCCTCCCTCTCTCTCTCTCTGTCTCAGCCTCTCTCTCTCTTTCCCTCCCTCGGTCTCTCTTTCTCCACCTTTTGCGGTCTCACCTTCCCTCTCTGCCTGTCTCTACCCGTCCCTCCCAAGACACTCCAGGCCATCTCTGTCCCTCACATAGTCCCCCCGTCCTGCCTCAGCTCATCCACTGCAGAACACTCCCAAAGAGCCCCATCAATCCTCAAGGTCTCAAACCAAGTTTCTCCTGGGCATTGTCATCTCTTGAAGCAGGAGGAATAGGAACCAAGGGGACCATGGATTGATCATAGTTGATAGGAGATCAAAGTACAAGTAAAATCCTCCAATCCTTAAACCAGCAGGGTTTGAGGGGATATCATGTGGAGAGTTGGTGTTCAATTTGGGTAAATGCGAGGCGTTGCATTTGGTCGTAGAACAGAGAGACCTAGGGGGGGCTCAGGGACATAATTCCTTGAAGTTTGCGTCACGGGGTGGGGTTAAGAAGGTGTTTGGCGCGCTCGCCTTCATCGCTCAGATCTTTGAGTGTAGGAGTCGGGGGCGTCACGTTGAGGTTGTACAGGGACGTTGGTGAGGCCCGTTCTGGAGCAACTGTGTCCCAGTTCTGCTGTAGGAAGGATTTTGTTAAACCGGAGAGGGGGTTCGGGAGAGATTTACCAGGATGTTGCCGTGTACGGAAGGGATTTTTTTCCCTTTATTCATTCACGGGATGAGGGCGTCGTTGGCCAGGCAGCATTTATTGCCCATCCCTAATTGCCCAGAGGGCAGCTAAGAGTCAACCACATTGCTGTGGGTCTGGAGTCACATGTAGGCCCAGACCATGGTAAAGTTGGCAGTTTCCTTCCCTAAAGGACATGAGTGAACCAGATGGGTTTTTCCCCAACAACGGATTCACGGTCACCATTAGATTCTTAATTCCAGACATTTTTACTGAATTCACATTCCGCCATCAGCTGCATCGGGTTTCGAACCCGGGTCCCCAGAACTTTACCTGAGTCTCTGGGTTAACAGCCCAGCGATAACATCACCGGGCCATCGCCTTCCCTGTAAAATTTGAGTTATAAGGAGAGGCTGGGACTTTTTCCACTGGAGCGTAGACAGTCAGAGGCGACCATATAGAAGTTTGTAAAACCATGAGGGGTATAGATAAGGTGAATGACAGGTGTCTTTTCCCTAGGGTGGGGGATTCCTAGACTAGAGGGACACATTTTTAAGGTGAGGGGCGACATATTTAAAAGAGACATGAGGGGCAGTTTTTTTTTAACACAGAGGGTGGTTCGTGTGGAATGAACTTCCTGAGGAAGCGGTGGATGTGGGTACAGTTACAACGTTTAAAAGACATTTGGATAAGTAGGAAAGGTTTGGAAGGGATATGGGCCAGGAGCAGGCAGATGTGGGACTGGTTTAGTTTGGGATTAGGGTCAGCACAGACTGGTTAGGCCGAAGGGTCTGTTTCCGTGCCGTATGACTCTATGAATGTGTTTTTATTTCCCCCCACCAACCATATTCAATTTATTATCACCAGTAGGAAAATCCAACAATTAACCAACAGCCATCACCTTAATGAACGGCACAGCAGACTCGATGGGCCAAATAGCCTACTTGGCTTGCAGTATCCCGTGAGAGAGCAGGCCCTACAAAACCCAGCAACGAGGCAGGATACGATAATGATTTAATCGTCAGGGCGCTCCTGGGCGTCAGCGATCATAACACAATTGAGTTTCGCGCTGTTTGAGGGGGAGAGGGATGGGTCCGAGACCGGTGTTTTAAAGGTAACTAAGGGCCGGTTATGAATGGGTGAAGACGGGAACCCTGTACCCGGCCAGACCACATTTGCTTCTCCTTGTCTGAGGAGGATGTTCCGGCCCTGACGGGAAGGTTTTCCGGACTGTTTCGGGGCTCCTTTGGGGAGAAAGTCCCAGGATTTTCACCCCGAAGGAATGGCCAGCGTCATTCCGAGTTGGGGATGTGGGTTGTCTCGGAGGGAAACTAGCAGGGGCTGGTGTCTGTTGCCCCTCTATGGCCGGGGGGGTGGGGAGTAAGAGGTGGTGGGTCTTGGGGAAGGTGCTGTCGGTGGGCCCGGTCGCTGCGGTGGGTCATGTAGACGGCACACACAGCTGCGGCTGTGCCTGAGGGAGGGAGGGAGTGT
>NW_025965707.1:74683-75202 GCF_021869965.1 Rhincodon typus
GGGGGGGGGTGTTACTCGCTGCAGGATTCCCAGCCTCTGACCCGCTCTCAGAGCCACAAGGTGACCCACCGGATGTTTAGCGATAAGGGTTAGTTTTACTCTCCTCATCCTGTGTTCAACCCGGTCAACTGGGTGAGTGCAGAGATGTCAGCTTGTCCGGAGATTTGGAATTAGCCACATCCAGACTGATCGGATTAAGTTGTTTCATCTTATTGATGCGCGTGCCTGACCTTCCTCCATCACCTGACTCCGAGTCCGGCTTTAAGACATTTCGCTCTGTGTAATAGCCTCAGCAGAAGCACACATCCGGATTTGCACAAGAGGTTTAGGGTAGAAGGTGCATCCTGGCAGAGAGCGCTCGAGGAACCAACATTTGGCAAACATCCCAAACTCAGACCTGCTCTTGCAGCCATGAATACAATTGAGAACACTGCATCGAGTAACTCCCCTCCTGTTTCCACCCACCCCACGGTTCCCGTCTCTGTATCCCTCGGTCAGACCCACACCGGGAGCACCGCG
>NW_025965707.1:75702-76348 GCF_021869965.1 Rhincodon typus
GATAACGTGATACTGACCTTTCAGGGGGTAGAGAGAGAGAGGAAATATTTCGTCCCACATGGGCTGCAGGAAAATGCAGACAGCAATTGATTTAACTGTTGACTTTTGAAGTCAGAGCGTTCGCTGGTCCTCCAAAATCGTTGGCCGAGACCGGGTGAAGCCTTGGATGGCGGGGGGGTTGGTGTTTACTGCAGGGACAGGTCGGAGGGACGACTGCCCATCTGCCCCCTGTATTCACCCTCCACTCTGGCTTCGGATTGTGTTGCAGTGCCCTGTCCTCCGAGCTCGAGGTGCTCCGGTCCATCTACCTGGAAGAGCTAACCGTGTCGCGGCACTCCGGCAGGTATGCGCTCTCACCGTCCCAGTCGGGCCTCCCCCACCCCCCCAACTCCGCCCGAAAGCCCGCGCCCTGACCTGTCTCGTCCCCTCTTCCTCCGCAGGGAGCGCCCGTGGGAGATCGGCGTCGCGTTGCACCCGGCCACGGCCGACCACACCGAGTCCCAGTACGTTCGCTTCACCCTCGTCCTCTCCCTCTCAGCCCAGGTAGGCACAGCGTGTAATGGGGAGGGCGTGTAGGGGGCTGGAGGGGGTGACGGAGATAGGGAGGGGGTGCAGGGGGCCGGAGGGGGCGACGGAAATAGGGAGG
>NW_025965707.1:76975-79325 GCF_021869965.1 Rhincodon typus
TCTCTCTCTCTCTCTCTCTCCCTCCTCCCCCTTCTGTCTCTGTCTCTCTCTCTCTCCCTCCTCCCCCTTCTGTCTCTGTCTCTCTCTCTCTCTCTCTCTCTCTCCCCCACACCCCTTCTGTCTCTGTCTCTCCCCCACACCCCTTCTGTCTCTCTGTCTGCCCAGTATCCGGATGATCCTCCCGTGGTATCCGTTCGGAATCCTCGGGGACTCTCTGACGACTGGATACAGAGGTAGGGAAGCTGGCACCTGTCTCAGTGATACTCCCCTCGTCTTGTTGCAACCCAGTGTTGGGGGTGGGGGTGGCAGGGTGGGGATGGGGGGCACGGGAGTGCTGGGATGGGGGTGGGAGTGGGGGGGAGCTAGGAGGGTGGGATCTCCTCCCTGTAGCAGCTCCGCACTAACGGAGGGTGAAGCGCTGAAGGAGATCCGCAGCATTTATCGCCCCCCCCCCCCCCCAACCCCTAATTGCCCCATGGCAAACGCTGGGGGTGCGGGGAGTCAGCTGCCTTCTTGAACCGCTGCCCCTTGTAGACGGTACACGCTGCTGCGGCTGTGCCTGAGGAGCGAGGGAGTGTCGAAGGTGTTTCGGAAGGGGTCAGCGTCTTGATCGAGGTTGGGGGGTCGGTGGTGGCTGCTTTGCCCCTGGACGGTGTCGAGCTTCCTGAGTGCTGTCGGAGCTGCCCCCCACCCCAGGTCCAGGCCAAGTGGGGAGTATCCCCTCCCCCCTCCTGCCTTGTCGATGGTGGACAGGCTTTGGGTGGGGTTGGGGGGGTAGGTGTGGAGGTGTCAGGAGGGGAGTTATAGGATTCCCAGCCTCTGACCCACTCCTGTAGCCACAGGATTGATGTGGGGCTGGGCTCCCGGGTCAGTTGGTGTCACTGAGGTAGCGTGTCGGAATATCCTGACCCTCTTGTTCCCAGAACGTTTACAAAACGTTTTAAAAGAAAAACAAAGCAGAATTCCTTTAGACCAAGATAAAGGGGAAAGAGAAAAGCTCCGACCAGAGTTGCATACTTATAAAGAAAGGCTATTTACTTCAAATCAATAAACTCTGTCTGAAGGAAAACCATTACGAGCTATGGGTGTGTAACTCTACTTGTTAAAACCCTTTGGTAAACTACGCGCCGGCAGTGGTGGGGAAGAAAGAAACATGGGTGCCACGGATGGTGGGAAAGATGCTGTGCAGGAAGGGTTCGCTGAGGTGAGTGTCGTAGGTTGTCCCTCTCAGAACGAAGAGGGCTCCCCACCCGCTGACAACTGACATCTGCGGTCTCCGAGCTCCCCCCACCACCACTGGGAGGCAACTACTCAGCCAGCCTTCTGACCCTGAGCCGTTCCCCAATCCGCGCGCGTCCCATCAGCTAATCCCTCCCCCCCGCCCCCCCCTTCGCCCTTTCAAAACCGCTACGTACGTGGGAATCCTTCGCGATCCCTGCTTTTCCCGGATCCGTTCACAATCGAATCCACAGGGAGATGAGGAAGGCGTTTGGGAGGCTTGGTCAGTGCGTAGGGAGTTGGGAGGGTCATGTTGCGGCTATGTGGGTGAGGCCACTTGGGGAATACTGCGTCCCATCCCAGTCTCCCTGCTACAGGAAGGATGTTGGGAAAAGGGATGTCGGAGGGTTTGAGCTACAGGGAGAGGCTGGGGGCTGTTTTCCCTGGAGCGTCGGAGGCTGAGGGGGTTGACCCTGAAAGAGGTTTATAAAATCATGAGGGGTGTGGACAGCTTCCCCCCACCAGGGTAGGAGTGGGGGGTGTGGTGTTCCGAAACTAGAGGGGACAGATTAAGGGACAGCAATTTCACGCAGAGGGTGGTGCGTGTATGGAAGGAGCTGCCAGAGGAAGTGGGTGGAGGCTGGTACAATTACAACATTTAAAAAGCATCTGGATGGGCACATGGATAGGACGTTATTGGAGGGATATAGCTGGTAAATGGGACCAGATTAATTTAGGATATTGGGTTGGCACGGACGGGTTGGACCGAAGGATCTGTTTCTGTGCTGTAGGGCTCTCTGACTCTTAAAAAGCCGCAGTGTTTACAGCCAGCAATCGTAAGGGAATTTGTTTCAGGGAATGTTCACTAATAGTTTGTTGTGGATCAACTGTTTTCTCGACAGCATTTGCCAGAGTCTGACAGAGCTAGCCGAGGAGAACGTGGGAACGCAAATGCTTTTCCAGCTCATTGAGGTGAGGCAATAATGTGTCAGGAGCTGTGTGGGGGGGAGAGGGGTTACTGAGTGACCGTGTGAGGGAGAGGGATTAACATCAGTAGGGATACAGTCAGTAACACAGGGCGCTGGAGGGGGAGAGGGGTTACTGAGGGACAGTGTGAGGGAGAGGGATTAAC
>NW_025965707.1:79885-80686 GCF_021869965.1 Rhincodon typus
TCCTGGAAGGCTTACTCTCAGCGACCGGAGTAAAAGGAAAACCCAGGGCTCTCTCCCTCCCCTGCTGCCTCTCTCTCTCTCTATCCCCGTCCCCCATCACTTTCGCTCTCTCCCTCCCCCTCTGTGTGTGTGTGTGTGTGCCGTGCCCTGCTCACTTCACTTGCCTGGGGATGTGATCTGCCAATGTCTGTTTGCGTCCAGGATGGTGAATCCTTTGCGAAGACGACCTGCTACCACTATTTCCACTCCCACTGCTTGGCTCGATTCATCTGTCACTCCGAATCAGAGCTCCGAGCACAGCGCGAACAAATTCCGAAGCCTCTGGAACAGGAGACGGGCCCTGGGGTAGGATCACCAGAGCATCCGGGCTCTGGGAATTATTTGGGATTGGTGTGGGGCAATGGGGAGGGAATGGGGCAGTGGGATTAGTTTGGGGATGAATACGGGGCTGTGGGGAGGGAGCGGGGCGGGGGGATTAGTTTGGGGATGGATGCGGGGCTGTGGGATTAGTTTGGGGATCGATGTGGGGAGAGAGCGGGGCAGTGGGATTAGTTTGGGGATCGATGCGGGGCTATGGGGGGTTGGATACGGGGCGGGGGGGATTAATGTGGATTCTCTCTGTATGCTAATCACCTCTCCTCTCCTATCCTCTCTTTGTCTCTCTCCCTTCCCTTCCCTTCCCCTCCCTTTTTCCCTCTCAACCCCTCTCCGTCTTTCTCTTCTCTGTCTCTCTAACCCTCCCTCTGTCTCTCTACCTCTTCCTCCCTCTGTCTCTCTACCTCTTCCTCTTCCTCCCTCTGT
>NW_025965707.1:81186-81563 GCF_021869965.1 Rhincodon typus
TCCCGCCCCTCTCTACCCGCCCCGCCCCAGCCCGAGGGGAGATGTTTCGAATTCACCGCACGTCTCCGTGGCGGCGCACAGGAACCGTCCTGGTGCACGGATCGGGGGGCGACGGGAGAGGCCGGGCTCCCGGAGGAGAGGGCTGGACCCCACCGCCGGACTTCGGGGGGGCCGCGTTCCGACTGAAGCCCCTCTCCCAGATCCTCCGCGCC
Source organism: Rhincodon typus (assembly GCF_021869965.1). NCBI lineage: Eukaryota > Metazoa > Chordata > Chondrichthyes > Orectolobiformes > Rhincodontidae > Rhincodon > Rhincodon typus. The sequence continues at coordinate 81,399 of NW_025965707.1, forward strand.
CTGCTGGTCTTTCGCTTCTGCTCCCACCCTCTCCTCGTTCGGAATTCTGCGCAGGTTGGTAGCTGATGGAGCTCGGGGTGGGAGTGGGGGTGTGGAGTGTGGGGTGGAGGGGGTTCGTCTCTGAGGACCTAACCCCCCCCCACCTCCCTCCCTCCTGGAGGGGGC
>NW_025965707.1:82087-82745 GCF_021869965.1 Rhincodon typus
CTCTACGCTCTTTCCCTCCAGACTGGACTTCAGACCTCCCCTCCAGGGATCTGGGGTAACTGTGACGCCGTCACAGATACACCGGGGACAGTCAGTGTCCCCCCCCCGCCCCGTACCCAGGGGAGAGTGGGCGCACCACCCCCCCGTACCCAGGGGAGAGTGGGGCCCACCATCACAAACCCCAGGGAGTCAGAGAGCGCCTCATTGACCCAAGCTGTACGCCTATCCCATAGTTAATGGCCGTCTCCAGGAGGGTGTTAGGAAAGCGGCTGTTCGACTGGGTGATGAGGCGGACGGCGTACGGGCAGTTTGTGGCGGGGGAAACGGTCCCCGAAATCAATCAGACCATCAGGAACCTCGCGCAGCTCGGCATCCGGCCCCTGTTAGCTGTTCCCATCGAAGAGGACATTGGAGACCAGAGCAGGTAACAGTGAAATGCACAACATGGCTGTCCCACACGGCGCTGGGGGCGGGGAGAGGGGTTACTGAGGGACAGTGTGAGGGAGAGGGATTAACATCAGTACGGATACAGTCAGTAACACAGGGCGCTGGAGGGGGAGAGGGGTTACTGAGTGACAGTGTGAGGGAGAGGGATTAACATCAGTAGGGATACAGTCAGTAACACAGGGCGCTGGGGGGGAGAGGGGTTACTGAGGGA
>NW_025965707.1:83245-83827 GCF_021869965.1 Rhincodon typus
CCCCTCTCCCCCCCCAGCGCCCTGTGTTACTGACTGTATCCCTACTGATGTTAATCCCTCTCCCTCACACTGTCACTCAGTAACCCCTCTCCCGCACTCTCTCTGACCTTGTAGCGGCTCCCGTAGGTGAGGTCCAGCTCGGCCTCCTCGGGATGGAAGGACATTCCCGGTTTCTTGGTCATCATCTTGGTGTAGATGGCCTCGTTGGGTTGCACACGAATCACCAGCTCGTTGCGTTTGCACTGGCTCTGGAAGATGTCACCGGGGACGTCGCGGAACTGCAAGCGCACCTCCGCCTTGCGCTCGTTCAGCGCCTTCCCGCACCGCATCACGAACGGCACTCCTGGCACGGGGGGTGGGGGAGATGGTGGGGGATAGCGTCAGCACACGCTGTTCACCTCCTTCCTCTCTCCCCCCTCCACCCAAACCCACCGCCGATTCCCTCCCCCGTTCCCCATAGGCTCCACCGCATCAGCGAGATGGAAGCAACACGACGCAGCAAGATCCCACCTGCGGGTTCCCCCCAACCCCCCACCGCAAGGCAGAATGGCCTCCTGTTCCTGTGTAACAGGCTCGAGGAGG
>NW_025965707.1:84416-84999 GCF_021869965.1 Rhincodon typus
GTGGGTGGACGCACCTTCTCATCACGGACATCGTCGGAGTTGGTCGATGCTGGTTTCTCCATGGCGACAAGACACAACATCTGCATCATGTGGTTCTGCATGACATCCCTGGGGTGGGGGGTTGGGGGAGGGATGTGGGGAGAGGCGTTTCAGTCAGAGCCAGCAATGAATACAAGGCGCAGGGCGCTGTCGGAGGGTCGGTGCCGAGGGGAGCGGCCGCTGTCGGAGGGTCGCCGCCGAGGGGAGCGGGCGCTGTCGGAGGGTCGGCGCCGAGGGGAGCGGGGTGCCGCCGGAGGGTCCGTGCTGAGGTGGGGGTCGTGATGCAGAGGGAAGTGGTACCTGATGATCCCAAATTCATCGAAGTATCCCCCTCGGCCTTCAGTTCCAAACGGCTCCTTGAATGTGAGAACGACAGACGCGATATTGTCCCGATTCCACACCGGGGCAAAGATCCTGTTCGCAAACCTGATTGGGGGGCGGGGGGTGGAAAATCAGGATTAAAATTTAAACAGACGTTATAGCCAACACCCCCACGGGCCCTTGGAACTACCACCCACACTCACTCATCACCCCAACCCCCCCC
>NW_025965707.1:85499-86000 GCF_021869965.1 Rhincodon typus
CCATAGATTCAGAGAAGAGCAGGAGTCTTGTCTCCCTCTCTGATTCAATCTTAGCCAACATTTCGCCTCCGACCATGTCACTAAACCAGTTTAACCGGTTATCTTCCCACAATACTTTGTGGGAGCTTACTGTACCCATATGATCAGACACATGAGCTGCACTGCATAGGGTCCAATACTTCAAATCTAACTCTATCGTCTTTGAGATATCCGGAATTGCAACTGGGTTGGCAGTTTCCCCATTACTCTAGGTTTACTCTGGGAGTTCAGTCACCCATTGATCCAGTTTACTCAGGGATTGCAGTTCCCTCATTACTCCAGCTTCTCTCTGGGAGTTGGAGGTCCCCCTCATTACTCCAGGATCACTCTCGGGGAGTTGGAGAGCCCCCTCATTACTCCAGGATCACTCTCTGGGAATTGGAGATCCCCCTCATTACTCCAGCTTCACTCTGGGAGTTGGAAATTCCCCTCATTACTCCAGGATCATGCTGGGAATTGGAG
>NW_025965707.1:86500-87017 GCF_021869965.1 Rhincodon typus
TCTCCCCGTCTTTCCCTCTCCCCAGCTCTCCCTCTCCCTCTACCCACGTCTCCCCGTCTTTCCCTCTCCCCAGCTCTCCCTCTCCCTCTACCCACGTCTCCCCGTCTTTCCCTCTCCCCAGCTCTCCCTCTCCCTCTCCCCCCGTCTTTCCCTCTCCGCGTCCCCTCCCTCTCCGCCTCCCCTCCCTCTCCGCGTCTCCCCATCTCTCCCTCAGCTCCCTGCGACCCGCCTGTAGTGCTCACACAGCACAACCCAGGTGCAAGCGCGCGCGAGAGAGCGACCACAATATATAATCAAACCGCGACAAGTTTCTCAGGGGTTGGGTGGTTGGGTGGGGGTTGGTGGGTGGTGGGGTGGGTGGGGGGTGGTGGGGGGGGGTTTAATGTCTCAAACCACACGCAGAAGCGAGGAGAGATTTATTGCCCTCTTCGGGACCTCTCCCGGGGCGAGGGTCTTGAGGGGGTTCGCTTCCTCCAACACCAGCACCCCCCCCCCCCCCCCCCCCCCCCCCCCCCCC
>NW_025965707.1:87727-88343 GCF_021869965.1 Rhincodon typus
GGGGGGTGGCGATGGTTAGACTCTCTCTCTCTCTCTCTGTCTCTGAATGGCCACCTCTCACTTCTGCTCTGCCCCCTACCCACCTCCCCCGACCTCCCCCGGTACCCCCCCAACCCCACCTCTCCCCCAGCCCCGGACCCGAGAAACGTGGAGGCGGGTCGGAGGCCTGCTCACCTTTCCATGTTTTCCATGTTTGTGGCCCTTCTTTTTCTCCTTCTTGCCCTTCTTGTGCTTGTGATGGGGGTAGCACGCGTGTCCAGGTGGGTAAGGGCCCGTGCCCGGGGGGTAAGGGTATTGGCCGGGTCCAGCTTGGCCAGGCGGGCAGTGCGGAGGGGGTGGGAAGGCGGGGTTCCCAGGTCCAAACCCTCCGGGGGGTCCCGGGTAGGGCCCCGGGTGGGGTCCCTGCGGGGGCCCCGGGTACGGAGTGGGGTGGGGGCCGGGGAACGGCGGTTGCTGACCCTGGGGGCATGGAGGCAGGGGGTAGGCGGGATCCGCCCCTTGCGGGAGTTGGTGAGGGGGTCCTCCAGGGCCTGGGTACGGTGGACCTGCAGACAGAGGGTGGGACAGAAAGGAAAAGAGACAGAACATTCTGTCCGTCAGGACACCATGCAAGAAA
>NW_025965707.1:89151-89652 GCF_021869965.1 Rhincodon typus
GGGGGGGGGGGGGGGGGGGGGGGGGGTGGTGTGTTCAGACTCGGTTCCCTCCGACGTTTCTCGAAGTCCCCTCTGCCGAGAAATGGACTTTACCCTCAACTGCCCTTCGCCTTTCCAAATCTTGGAAGCTGCCTCAAACTTCCCCACCCCCCCCGAGGCGAGCCGCTGCGAGCAGCCTGACTCATTGTTTTCATTTGTTTTTTTTTGAGGGGGGAGCGGTGGTGGTGTGTGTTTATCGCCCTCCTGCTGTCTGCCCTTTGGAATCGGTCACGTCCTTACAGTCTGATTCCTTGCACTCTCTCCACGGCAAACCCTCACTCTCTCTCTCTCTCTCTCTCTCTCTGGTGATAAACTGCTCTCGCGAGGATATCGCTAGTGGCCCCCTCCCAGGAGTTATTCTCCCCACCTCTCTCCCGGGAGCGCTGGAACCCATCCCGAAGTGCAGACCAAAGGGGGCAACGCTGGTGGAAGAGGAGGGAGGCGGTGGGGGGGGGGGGGGGG
>NW_025965707.1:90152-91295 GCF_021869965.1 Rhincodon typus
TGTACCCCCTCACCTGATTTTTGACCCCAGTTCAACTGCAGTCCTGATCTCCAACCCCCCGCCACACTTCCTCACGCTCGCTCTCTTCTGTGTCACTCTCTCCCTCCCCCTCCTTCTCTTACCCCTCCTCACTCCCTCTCCTCCCCCTCCTTCTCTTACCCCTCCTCCCTCCCTCTCCTCCCCCCTCTCTCCTCCCCCTTCCCCCTCGTAAAAGATTTACAAGGAGGTTGGAGGGTTCGAGCTACAGGGAGAGGCTGGGGGCTGTTTTCCCCGGAGGCCGAGGGGGTGACCTTATAGAGGTTTATAAAACCATGAGGGGACATGGATAGGGTGAATAGACAAGGTCTTTACCCCCCAGAGTTTTGGGGGGGAGGTGGCCAAAACTAGAGGGGCGTAGGTTTAAGGTGAGAGGGGGAAAGGGACCGGAGGGGGTAACTTTTTCACACAGAGGGTGGTGCGTGTGTGGAACGAGCTGCCAGAGGAAGTGGGTGGGGGGCTGGTACAGTCTCAACATTTAAAAGGCATCTGGATGGGGACATGGAGAGGAAGGGGTTAGAGGGATATGGGGCCAAACGCTGGCAAATGGGGACTGGGTTAAGTTAGGATATCTGGGTCAGCACGGACGTGTTGGGCCGAAGGGTCTGTTTCCGTGCCGCACAGCTCTGTGAAGCTATATTCTACGCCCCAGCTAATGAGGGCAACCATCCATATCCGCTTTGCACCCCCTCGTTCAGGGATCTTCAGGGATCTATGGACTCGTACACCAGGTTCGTTGTGTATACTCGACCGTTATTAGAATCCCCCCCCACCCCCTCCTCTCCCAAAAAGCATCACCTCGCAATTATCAGGATTAAACTCCATCTGCCATCGCTCTGCCCAATTTACCACAGAGTCGCGCGGCGCGGGAACAGACCCTTCGGCCCATCCAGTCCGCGCCGTCCCACGCCGAGCCAGTCCCCACACACCCTCCTGCTCCCGGCCCCATTATCCCTCCAAACCTTTCCCCTGTCCGTGTCCTTATCCCAATGTCCTTTTAAACGCTGTAACTGCACCCACACCCACTGCTACCCCGTTCCACACACGCACCACCCTCTGTGTGAAAATATTTACCCCTCGTGTCCTTTTTTAAATCTCTCTCCCCTC
>NW_025965707.1:91795-92362 GCF_021869965.1 Rhincodon typus
CCCCCCCAACCCCCTCTACGCTCCAGTGTATAAAGTCCCAGCCTCTCCTTATAACTCAAACCCTCCGTCCTGGTAAATCTCCTCTGAACCCTCTCCTGCTTGATAATATCGATTTTTACAAGCCCCTATTAAGTTCACCCCACCCCCGGGGGAAAGCATCGCCAGCCTCTCCCTGTAGCCCCTACCCTCCAACATCCTCGTAAATCTTTTCCGAACCCTTTCACAACGTCCTTCCTGTAGCAGGGAGACCCCAGTGTTGCAAAAGTGGCCCTAACCGATGCCCTGTACAGCCCCTCATGGTTTTATAAACCTCTCTAAGGTCACCCCCTCAGCCTCCGACGCTCCGGGGAAAACAGCCCCCAGCCTCTCCCTGCGGCTCGAACCCTCCAACGTCCTCGTAAATCTTTATCTGAACCCTTCCACAACGTCCTTCCTGTAGCAGGGAGACCGGGACTGAACGTGACGCTCCAGACAGCGTCCTGACCCGTGCGTTACCCCACAACTGGGCGACCATAACCCAGGCACTCGCTGACCAATATAGGTCTGTAGCCCAGGACCACCCCCTGC
>NW_025965707.1:92862-95060 GCF_021869965.1 Rhincodon typus
TAACCCATCCTTCTACACCCTCATCCAGGTCATTTATAAAAATGACAAACAGCAGTGGCCCCAAAACAGATCCTTGAGGTACACCACTAGTAACTGAACTCCAGGATGAACATTTCCCATCAACCACCACCCTCTGTCTTCTTACAGCCAGCCAATTTCTGATCCAAATCGCTAAATCACCCTCAATCCCATGCCTCCGTATTTTCTGCAATAGCCTACCATGGGGAACCTTACCAACACTTTACTGAAATTCGCTCAAACCCGATCCCCGCCCCGTCCCTTAACAGAACATGCTGGAGAAACTCCATGTGGTGGTGGGAAGGGACAGGAAGAGGTACGTGGTCAATGTTTCGGGTCTGGAATGACCCTCCTCCAGAACGCAGTTCCCCTCTCTCTCTCTCTCTCGCTCTCTCTACTCAGTCCGATTTCCCCCTCGTCATTTTACGCACCTCGCCTCTCAGCCTTCTCTTTAATACACGTCCAACACCCTCTCCCCAACACCACCCGCTCCCCCAACCCCCACTTCACCCCCACTTCACCCCCACCCCCCATGACAGGCCTAGCCTTTTCCAGTCTATCCTCGTTGTCAAATTCTTATAAATCCTTCTGAACACCTTACTGCTGTCTCTCTCTTTTTCCCCCTTCTGAGCTTCTGTACATCCTTCCCAGATACGGGAGACCCTTCGGCCCATCCAGTCTGTGCCGGCCGTAATTCCAAACTAAAACCAGCCCCACACCCGCCTGCTCCCGGCCCATTATCCCTCCAAACCTTTCCCCTGTCCGTGTCCTTATCCAAATGTCCTCTTAAACGCTGTAACTGTACCCACACCCACCGCTTCCTCAGGAAGCTCATTCCACACACGCACCACCCTCTGTGTGAAAATATTTACCCCTCGTGTCCTTTTTTAAATCTCTCTCCTCTCACCTTCATAATGTGGGCTCCCCCCACCACCTCATCTTTAAATCCCCCCACCCCCTGGGGGGAAAAGACACCCACCATTAACCCTATCCATGCCCCTCATGGTTTTATAAACCTCAATAAGGTCACCCCCTCCTCTATGCTCCAGTGAATAAAGCCCCGGCCTCTCCCCAAACCCTCCGCACACGGCAACATCCCGGTAAATCTCTCCCCGAGCCCCTCTCCGGTTTAATCACATTCTCGAAACACTGAACTACGCGTTAGAGGCTTTTAAACGCGGTGGTGTGGGGCAGGGGGGGAGGCCCTTCGGCCCATCATTTCTGCGCTGGTCACCCGACATCCATCAGCACTGAACTCGCTTAACCCCCCACCCCCGACCCCAGCTCTCGGCTAGTCGCCGCGCGCGTCCACATCCCTAACGCTTCTTCCATGTCTCCAGGGTTTCTGCCCCCTCTGGGCCTTGCGGGTCAGAAGTTGGGTGTAGGAACAAACCCTCAAGCCGCACACCGCACCCCCCCCCCCCCCCCGAGCCCCCCCCCCCCCCCCCCCCCCCAAAATCTCCCGCTCCTCACCTTAAAACCGTGACCCTGCTCACCCACTCTTCTACTAAGGGCTATTCTGTGCTGTACACCTCTATGACTCTAAATTTGCTTCTCCCTGTCTGCTCCCCTCGGAATGGACTCATTCAGGTCTCTACCTACCACTACCACACACCCCCCCAAACCCCCACCACCCTTCAGCCTTCTCCGCTCCAAGCAAAACAGTCCCAGTCTCTCTGAAACGGGGCCGCATCCTGGAGACTCGCCCCTCTCCCGTGTTTTGTTTTATTTTGTTTTATTCATTCACGGGATCGAGGGGGTCGCTGGTCATGGACCCAGCATTTTATTGCCGCTCCCTGATCACCCGGGGGGCGGTGGGGGACAGGTAAGTGTCAACCACATTGTTGTGTGCGCCTGGGGTCACGTGTAGGCCCAGACCCAGGTAAGGGATGGCAGCTTCCTTCCCTGAAGGACCAGATGGGGTTTGTTTTCCCCTGAAAATCGGCAACAGATTCACAGTTCATCGTTGGACTCTTTTAATAGGATACCTACAGTGTGGAAACAAGCCCTTCGGCCCAACAAGTCCACACCGACCCATCCCCCTATGACCAACCCAATCTCCGCATCCCTGGACACTACGGGGCAATTTCCCACGGCCAATCCCACCCTAACCCGCACATCCCTGGGCACTAAGGGACAATTTCCCACGGCCAATCCCACCCTAACCTGCACATCCCTGG
>NW_025965707.1:95560-96405 GCF_021869965.1 Rhincodon typus
GGGCAGTGGGATCAGTTTTGAGGATTGAGACAGGGCTATGGGGAGAGAACAGGACAGTGGGATTAGATTGGGGATTGAGACAGGGCTATGGGGAGAGAGCCGGGCAGTGGGATCAGTTTTGAGGATTGAGACAGGGCTATGGGGAGAGAGCCGGGCAGTGGGATTAGTTTTGAGGATGGAGACAGGGCTATGGCAGAGAGCGGGGCAGTGGGATTAGTTCGGGAATTGAGGCATGGGGTCTAATCTTACGAACTAGTCAAACATGTTGAGTTATGAAGTGCCTTGTGAAAATCCAAACAGAATACATGCACTGCCTCCTGTTTCTGTACCCAACTTGTTACAGTCTGAAAGAATTTGTGCCAATGGGTCAGGACTGGTTCGCCTATCAGAGAGCTACAAATACATCTGATGTACTCTGACATAGCCTGCTGTGACATGGTGTATAACATAGTGTAACATCTTCCCAATAACAAACGCTAACCCACCAGGCCTGTCACCACCTCCCCTTCTGCAATAAACTGAGACCTTTCCAAAGCTCTGGTGTTTCTCCATTCACTCCATACCGCATGGACGTGCGCAAATGTGTGTGTGTGTGGGGAGAGGCAGAGTCAGACAGTCCAAGAGATGGGGTGGAGGGAGATAAGGAGGGAGGGAGGGGATGGGAGAGGGAGGGAGGGGATGGGAGAGTGAGCGAGAGAGACAGGGTGTGACAGTGCGAGTGACAGAGAGACAGTGAGAGAGCGCGAGCGACAGAGAGAGAGCGAGAGAGCGAGAGAGCGCGAGCGACAGAGAGCGAGAGAGCGCGAGCGACAGAGAGCGAGAGAGCGCGAGCGACAGAGAGCGAG
>NW_025965707.1:96905-97655 GCF_021869965.1 Rhincodon typus
GCTCTCTGTCTCTCGCTCTCTGTCTCTCGCTCTCTGTCTCTCGCTCTCTGTCTCTCGCTCTGTCTCTCTCTCTGTCTGTCTCTCTCTCTCCCTGTCTCTCTGTCTCCCCCTGCCTGTCTCTCTCTCTCCCCTTCCCTCTGTGTGTGTTTCTCTCTCTCTCTGTGTCTCCTTCTGTCTATTCTCTTCTCTCTCTCTGTTTTTCTCTCTTTCTCCTCTCTCTTGTTTCTCTCCGTCGCCTGGTTCTCTGTAGGCCATTCTCTCTCCCTCTCCTAATCCCTCCAATGCTCCCCTGTCCATTTCGCTGTCGCAGTAATGCCCTGGTTCAGGGTCGGGGCAGCTACAGAGTGTCCGCGAACTGACCAACATCCACCAGGTCGGAGATGTCCCCCTGTTTAGGGTGTTTGTGGGGGGTGGGGAAACAGTGTCAGTTGTAGCCTAGTGTATGAGGAAAGGAAGGAGGGGGGTCAGGGGGTGTGTGTATCGGTTGTGTTGTTGTGATAACCAACCTCCTGCTCCTGCTGTCTCTCTGTCTCAGTGCCACCTCGACATCTCCCTGACTCCAGTCGCCGAGGTGAAGATTAAAGAGGAGGAACGTGCGCCCCAGACCACGAGCTGCCTTGACAGACCCGTGGCCCAACCACAGTCAGGAAATGTCGAGGGCAAGGTGAGATTATTACCGGTCAGATGTGGGGGCTATGAGTACGAGCACACGCGCAAGAGAGAGAGAGAGGTGTGTGCGTGCAAGCGAGA
>NW_025965707.1:100702-101039 GCF_021869965.1 Rhincodon typus
CGCGCGCGTGTATGTGAGGCAGCGGGAACGCGCGCGTGTATGTGAGGAAGGGAGGGAACGCGCGATAGAGCGAGAGAGGGAACGCGCGAGTGCCCGCGAGAGCGAGAGAGGGAACACGCGAGTGCGCACGAGAGCGAGAGAGGGAACGCGCGAGTGCGCGCGAGAGCGAGAGAGGGAACGCGCGAGTGCGCGCGAGAGCGAGAGAGGGAACGCGCGAGTGCGTGCGAGAGCGAGAGAGGGAACGCGCGAGTGCGTGCGAGAGCGAGAGAGGGAACGCGCGAGTGCGTGCGAGAGCGAGAGAGGGAACGCGCGAGTGCGTGCGAGAGCGAGAGAGGGA
>NW_025965707.1:101139-102970 GCF_021869965.1 Rhincodon typus
TTCCTCCTCCTCCTTTCCCCTCTCTCCCCATCTCTCCCTCTTTGTCCATTCTGTCTCTTGCACGCTCTCTGCATCCGCCTCGCGCCCCCGCTCTGCCTCCCTCTTGCACCGCCCCCACCCTCACGCGCTCCCGCCCTCTCCCTCTCGCTGTCTCCCTCCCTCTCTCTCTCTCACTCTCTCCTGCGTGCCCCCTCTCTCTCTCTCTCGCTGTCTCCCTCTCTCTCCCTCTCTCTCGCTCTCTCCTGCGCGCCCCCTCTCTCTCACTCTCTGCTGCACACCCTCTCCCTCTCTCTCGCTCTCTCCTGCACGCCCTTTCTCTCTCCTGTGTGCCCTCTCTCTCTCTTTCTCTCTGCTGCACGCCCTCTCTCTTTCTGCTGCACGTCCTCTCTCTCTCTCTCTCTGCTGCATGCCCTCTCTCTCTCTCTCTCTGCTGCATGCCCTCTCTCTCTCTGCTGCACGCCCTCTCTCTCTCTCTCTCTCCTGCACGCCATCTCTCCCTCTCCGCGCCCTCCCTCTCTCCTGCGTGCCCTCTCCCTCCCTCTCCCTCTCCCTCTCTTTCTCTATCTCTCCTGCACGCCATCTCTCCCTCTCCGCACCCTCTCTCTCTCCTGCGTGCCCTCTCCCTCCCTCTCTCTCTCCTTCTCGGCGCCCTCTCTCTCTCTCTCTCCTGCGCGCCCTCGCTCTATCTTTCTCTCTCTCTCCTGTGCACTCCCTCTCTCTCTCCTGTGTGCCCTCTCTCTCTCTCTCTCTCTCTCCTGCGCGCTCTCTCTCTCTTCCTCTCCTGCGCGCCCTCTCTCTCTCTCTCGCTCTCCCTCCCCCGCCCCCCCCTTCCCCCCCCCCCCCCCCCCGCCAAAACACCCTGTTCCCTCAGAGGTTGAAGCCCGCCTTAGCCGTGCAGTCCCACTCGATGGTAAATGGTACGATGGTCCCCAGCCCAGGCAGCAGCAGCGGAAGTGGAAGCAGCAGCGGAAGCAGTGGCAAATGGATCTCCCAGCACACTCCGCTCCCGGCAGCTCTCTCCCCATCCCAGCCGCAGGTAAGCATCGCGCACCCTCCCCACTTCCCCTCGCACCGGGAGTGGGGGTTGGTAGTCGGCGTGCTGGGATAACCGGGAGAACGGGAAGGGGAGTGGAGTGATGGGGCCGTACGCTTCTGTTGTGAACAGTCCTGCATACCCCATCCTCCCTCGCCTCCCAAACCACCCCAATAGACGTTGCTCCCTCGAGGAGCGAGCCTCGTTCGCTGGCCTGCGCCCTCTCGCAGCCCATTCGCTCGAACCCGATCGAGTCCTTTTCTGAAGCAGGTGACCAAGAAAGTCTACCTCAGACTTCAGCAAGGTACCGCGCGGTGGCTTGCGGACCTGGGCTAGATCTCCCGGGGATCCAGGGAGAGCTGGCCAACGAAACGGACCCCGGGGGCAGGAGACAGAGGGTGGTGGCGGAGGCGGTAGGGGGTCGTTCTTTGTCAGACAGCCATCAGCGCCGGCTCCACTGTTACTCCCCGTTGGCGCGAATGATTCGGGTGAGGATTTAGAGGGGTGGGGGACGATCAGTGAGTTTGCGGAGGTGGAGTGGGGAGCAAAGGAGGCGATCTGGGGGGACACAGCAAGATCTTGATCCACTGCGGGGACAGCAGACAGGGTTTAATTCAGATAAACGCGAGGTGTTGGGTTTTATGGTGAGGGAAACCAGGGCAGGGCTTACACTGACCACATTGGGCCGCGTTATAGAACGAAAGAGAGATCAGAGGGCGTGGGCTCACAGCTCCTTGGGAGGTGTGTGTGTGAGAGAGAGGGAGCGTGTGTGTGCGAGAGAGAGGGAGCGTGTGTGTG
>NW_025965707.1:103470-104223 GCF_021869965.1 Rhincodon typus
CTCCCCCTCTCTCACACACACACGCTCCCTCTCTCTCTCACACACACACACACACACACACACACACGCTCCCTCTCTCTCTCTCTCTCACACACGCGCGCGCTCCCTCCTTCTCTCTCTCTCTTGCACATATGCTCGCTTGCTCACTCCATCCCTCTCCCTCTCTCTCACACACACCGTCTCCTTCTCTCACACACACACACTTCCTCTCTTTCACACACACGCTCCCTCTCCCTCTCTCTCTCTCTCACACTCACGCGTGCACTCTCCCTCTCTCTCACACTCACGCGTGCACTCTCCCTCTCTCTCACACTCACGCGTGCACTCTCCCTCTCTCTCTCACACACGCGTGCACTCTCTCTCCCTCACACACACACGCGTGCACCCTCTCTCTCCCTCACACACGCTTCCTCTCTCTCACACACGCTCCCTCTCTCTCTCTCACGCGCTCCCTCTCTCTCTCACACGCGCTCCCTCTCTCTCTCACACGCGCTCCCTCTCTCTCTCACACACACGGTCCCTCTCTCATGCTCCTTCTCTGTCTCTCACACACACACGGACGCGCACATGCTCCCTCCCTCTCTCTCTCTCACACACACACACACACTCACTCCCTCTCTCTCTCTCACACACTCCCTCTCTCACACTCGCGCACACACACACCCCCTCTCTCACGCACGCTCATACACACTCACTCTCTCTCTCTCATACACACACATACACACACACACACACACACACACACACACACGC
>NW_025965707.1:104723-107239 GCF_021869965.1 Rhincodon typus
ACGGGGAGAGAGAGAGAGACCTGGCAGAACGCTGAGGCACAGAGGGATCTGGGTGACTGAGAACAAGAAATGGTATCCAGTTAATACGCAGATGCAGCAAGTAATTGAGAACGGAAGCTGGGCTGTTTGGAATCTAAACGTGGGGAGGGTTTTACTGCCAACTCACCAGGCCATCGGTGAGGCCAGGCCTGAAGTGGTTTTGTGCGGTGTACCCGTCTCCTCATTCACAGAGGGATGCACTCCCGCTGGAGGCAGCTCGGGGAGGGGAGGGGGTTCCCTCAGCTGGTTCCTGGGAACAAGGAAAGGTGGGACCGGCTGGAGTCTCCGGGAATAGACAGGGTGACCTTCCTGAGATGGGTACGATTCTGATGGGGGTAGGGTGGGGGAGAATATTTCCCCCTCGTGGGGGGATCTAGAGTGAGGGAGGGGAACATACTCTAAGAGTGAGGGTCTCCCATTGTAGATGGAGATGAGGAGAAATTTCTTCTCCCTGGGAAGGGAGGAGAACCTGTGGCAGTCTCTCCCCCAGAGAACAAGATGGGGGGGTCACTAGAGATAGTCAGGGTGGATTCGAGAAGTTTCTGATCGATGAGGAGGGGGCTGAGGGCTATTGGAGGGGATTAGGGGAGACAGGAAAGTGGGGTTCAGGTCACTATGGGATCAGGCGTGGTCATATCAAACATAGGAACGCCTGGAGTGGCCGAATGGCCTCCTCTTGCTTCTATGACATTCCAAAAGTGAGGGGACCAAAACCCCACCAATTCCCAAACCCCGACACGCCCCATGAGGCTCAGCTCCTGCCCTGATGTCAACGTGGGAAGCTCATCTCCACCACCTTGGGCGTCCCTCCGTGTGGGAAACACAATGGTCAAGACAGCCATTTTGAGAAGGTCACGTTGATGGGCGGAGGGCGAATAGGGCATTTGGTTGGAGTCTTTGGGATGGGACTCCAAAGGGAGGAGTTAATTACCGGACCCCTAGGCTCTCGCCAGACACACACACACCCTCCCCCTTCAACGACCCCCACCCTGGCGGCCATACTTACAGACACCATCTTGCCCTCGGACGGCATGAAGGCAGGTCTGTTACTGAGCCGCAGTTTGGTCTGCAGCGTGTTGAAGTTAATCTCCAGCTGGCATTTCTCCTGCACACGGGGTGGTTTGTGAACCCTCCGGTAATCCCGGAAATCCTCCAGTTTCTGCTGCATCGCCCTCATCGTCTTCTCCGGGATCCGGTTCTCCAGCCAAGGGATCGTGCGACGGATCCATTCCAGCAGCTGCACAGGGAGAGAGAAGTGGAGAGAGAGAGAGAGATATGAGAGGGAGGCATCTGAGAGGGACTGACTGTCTTCCTCCTGACCAACAGAATTGATGAGCAGGCCTGAATGGCCTCCTTCTGTTCCTGTGTGACAGGCTTGAAGAGAGGGCTGAATGGCCTCCTCCTGTGGGACAGGCTGTAGGAGGTGGCTGAATGGCCTCCTCCTGTTCGTGTGTAATGGGCTGGAAGAGGGGCCTGAATGGCCTCCTCCTGTGGGAAAGGCTTAAGGACAGGGCTCAATGGCCTCCCTGTGTTCTTATGGGACAGGCTGGAGGAGAATGGATGTTGGGTTTCGGTTTGGATTTCTAGGGAGTTACCAGGGACCGCCTCCCTCCCTCGAGGAAACGTCCCTCCCTCCATTGAGGAAATCTTCCTCCCTCCATTGAGGAAACCTCCCTCAGTCGAGGAAACCTCCCACCCTCGAGGAAACCTCCCTCAGTCGAGGAAACCTCCTACCTTCGAGGAAACCTCCCTCAGTTGAGGAAACCTCCGACCCTCTAAGTAAACCTCCCCCAGTCGAGGAAACCTCCCACCCTCGAGGAAACATCCCTCCATCAAGGAAACCTCCCTTCCCCGAGAAAATCTCCCACCATCGAGGATATCTCCCTCCCTCCATGGAGGAAATCTTCCTCCCTCCATTGAGGAAACCTCCCTCCCTCCCTTGAGGAAACTTCCCTCCCTCCATTGAGGAAAACTTCCTCCCTCTGTCAAGGAAACCTCCCTCCATTGAGGAAACCTCCCTCCCTCCATCAAGGAAACCTCCCTCCCTCGAGGGTACCTACCTCACTCGCCAGCTTCTCGTACTCCTCCATGAGTTTCTCATTCTCTTGGTTGACTGCGAGCACTTTGCAGATTCGATTGGCCGCAGTCTCAGCCTAGACAGAGAGAACAAACCCAGAGCCTGGATTATCGACTACGGAAGGCCTTGTTTCCCCTTCCCACGCAACACAGACCCCTAGGCCAACCCCTCGCCTCACACCTCCCCACTGCTCCTCGCGTGGAGGTGACCCACTCCATGATGAAAGACGTCAGGTTCCCAGGAATCTCCCGGACGGAAAAGGGATGGAATTATCCAGAATCAGTTCCCATGTTGGATTCAAGGCGTGGGCACTGTTGGAGGGTTGGTGCTGAGGGAGTGGGCACTGAGGGTCAGTGCTGAGGGAGCGGGCACTGTCGGAGGGTCGGTGCTGAGGGAGCGG
>NW_025965707.1:107249-107425 GCF_021869965.1 Rhincodon typus
GCTGAGGGAGCGGGCACTGTCGGAGGGTCGGTGCTGAGGGAGCGGGCACTGTCGGAGGGTCAGTGCTGAGGGAGCAGGCACTGTCGGAGAGTGAGTGCTGAGGGAGCGCCGCACTGTCGGAGGGTCAGCGCTGAGGGAGTGCCGCACTGTGGGAGGGTCAGTGCTGAGGGAGTGCC
>NW_025965707.1:107525-108491 GCF_021869965.1 Rhincodon typus
TAGCTTCCCTCGAAAATGTCCCCGCGAAGCGTCCATCTTGAATTGACAGTCATGTGTCCTTGGTGGTCGGAGGGAGGTGGGAGGAATTGCGAGGTCTCTGGTGGTCACCGCGGGCCTCTTCCGCCAGAGCTGGAGTCTGTTTCAGAGGCCCTACAAACATTCCCTCGTCCTGAACTCTGTGGAAAAATAGTTATGTGGAGAAATCTGGATAAACAAGGACTCCTGCCAAGAGATGAGACACTGTCCACCAGCCCAGGGAAATTTGACTCTGTGTCTCTCCAACTGTCTGCCACAGCCTGTTTACAATCTGAGCTACACCAACCTCATCAATCTGGGCTACTGCCAGAATCGAACCGTCCTCCAGCCTCTGGATTTTCATCAGGACAAAAGTTAGGCCCTTCGGCCCAGTGCGTCGTCAAGCATCCTTTACCCTTCCCAGCATGCTCTGGCTTTTCAAGTGCTCCATAATCCACAAGTGTCCTGCCTCTACCACACTTGTTTTCAAAATGGATGCCGGCCGTCACCTCGTCAGCCATTTTAAGAAGGGCATTGGCGCCAAATGGAGAGGCTGATGTGAGGGAAGGTGGCGATGGTGGTCATAAAAACAGGGAGGTCATGCTGGAGCTGTTCCTTCGGTATTGCTGGGTCAAAGTCGTGGAATTCCCTCCCTCAGGGTATTGTGGGTCAACCCACAGCACATAGTCATAGAGTCATACAGCATGAAAACAGGGCCTTTGGTCTAACCAGTCCATGCTGACCATAATCCCAAACTAAACCAGTCCCACCTGCCTGCATTTAGCCCATATCCCTCGAAATGTCCTTCTCCAAATGTCTTTTAAACGTTGTAACTGCACCCACATCCACCACTTCCTCTGGAAGCTCATTCCACACACAAACCACCCCCTGTGTAAAAAAAGTTGCACCTCACGTCCTTTTTAAATCTCTCTCCTCTCACCTTAAAAAAAA
>NW_025965707.1:108991-111816 GCF_021869965.1 Rhincodon typus
GAATACAGGAAGGAGACAGAGGGCTTGGTGTTGTGGTGCAATGATAATAATCTCTCTCTCAATGTCAGCAAAACAAAGTAACTGATCATTTATTTCAGAAAGAAAGGCGGAGAACACACCCCGTTTATATCAACGGAGTGGAGGTTGAGAGGGTTGACAGCGTCAAGTTCCTAGGAGTGATGATAACCGACAACCTGTCCTGGACTTTCCACATTGGTGCGACAGTCAAGAAGGTAAACAATGCCTGTTCTTCCTCAGGAGGCTAAGGAAATTCAGCGTGTCCATAAGGACCCTCACCAACTTTTACAGATGCAACATAGAAAGCATTCTATCCCGATGCATGATGGTATGGCGACTGCTCTGCCCAGGACTGTAAGAAACTACAGAGAGTTGTGTGCACAGCCCAGACCATCACAAAAGCCAACCTTCTATCCATGGACTCCATTTACACTTTTCGTTGCCGTGGAAAGGTAGCCAACATCATCAAGACCCCTCCCACTCTCCATCAGGCAGAAGATACAGAAACTCGATACAGAAACGCATCAACAGGCTCAAGAACAGCTTCTTCCCTGCTGTTGTTAGACTGATGAGTGGGCCTCTCTAATTTTAAATCTAATTCTGGTCTTGCTTTGAGCACCTCCTGTGCAGCTATAACCTTGTGTGCCTCCCTCTGTCTAAACACCCTATGATCTGTATGTCCTTGTATGCTTTGATCTGCCTGCACTGTTCGCAAAACAAAACTTTTCACTGTACTTAGGTACATATGACTGCAATAAATCAAATCAAATCAAATCCAAGCACAAAACAATTCATCCATGACTCACCCAGAGAGCTAATCAGTGAGGCAGCCAGTTCCTCCCTCATTTATCCAGCAACAGGATCCCTACTCCCTCAGTGATCCAGAGGGTCACTCCGTCAATCATCCAGGGATCACTCCCTCAACCATCCAGAGGGTGACTCCATCAATCATTCAGAGGGTCACTCCCTCAATCATCCAGAGGGTCACTCCCTCAATCATCCAGAGGATCACTCCCTCAATCATTCAGAGGGTCACTCCCTCAATCATCCAGATGATCACTCCATCAATCATCCAGCCAAAGGATCACTCCCTCAGTGAGCCAGATGATTACTCTCTCAATCATTCAGCCAGAGGATCACTCCCTCAGTGAGCAGATGATCACTCTATCAATCATTCAGCCAGAGGATCACTCCCTCAGTGATCCACTGGAACTAAGCAATGAGACTCGTCAGAAATAAAGCCGAGCGGGTGAAACACCAAGTTCTTCCTGGTGTGAGCAACGAAGAGACACTGAGTGTACCCGGTATGATCAGTTCTTGCCAAGCAACCACAAACCGGAATCCCATCTGGAAAACAGCCCTGTCCAGGGGAAGGGGGAGGAGAGGGGACTGTTCAGCTCCCAGCATTTGTGCTGTCAGAAAGGAGCAATCCAGGTTTGATTTACTTTCATTCCCTGAATCCCACGCCTTGCATATCCAAGCAGTTGTCATTGTGATGGGGTATTTTTCACCTTCTAAATTCACTTTCATAAATGACATTTGGAAATCCACGGCCTCTGGAGGAGGAAGTTATGCACACGAGCTGATATCAAAACAATCACCTAAGGATGAAATCCCAACCTCTGCCCACACATAAGGATGATGTGGAGGTGCTGGTGTTGGATTGGAGTGGACAACATAAAAAATCACATGACACCAGGTTATAGGCCAACAGGTTTATTTGAAGTCACGAGATTTCAAAGCCTTGTTCCTTCTTCAGGTGTCAGTGAGAGAGGTGGCATCAGAATTTATAAGCAAAAAATCAAAGGGTCATAGAACTGATGCGAATCTGTTGAACTAACCTAAGATGTCTGTTAAATCTTTAATTACTCCGAAAGGTTTAATATGCAAATTCAAGAATCTCTTTCAAGTCACTGCCCCAAGATAACTAAAGGTTTAATCAGTTCCTTCAGTACACGAGAGGTGACATCCCAGGTCAGAAAATGCATTTTAGGTGTGAGACCTTGTTTAGAATCTGACTGCATCAAACTGGAGTCAGACTGGTTTTATGTGCAAAGGAGGAACTTATAAAATGCCCACATTGACTGTCTAGAGATTGGCTGTTTTTTGACAAAATAGATTGTATCTGCAATTACAAAACTGCAAATGCAAATTCACCCCATAGATTTATGTGTGAGTGTGTGAGTGTGTGTGTGAGTGTGAGAGAGAGAGAGTGTATAAGGTGTTGGGGTCACCTGCAGTGCGACATGAACGAGAAAGAAAGAACGAGAGAGATAACCATTTCTGTGTTTCTTTGAGAAAATAGAGAATTGAATGAAAGTGGAACATCTTCAGTTGCACGCCAGAGTCATAATTCCCCTTTTCCATGTGAAAAGAATCTCAAATTGCTGATTCTACGAGACGGCAGCACTACCTCTTTATCCATCCTCTGATATTTCAGTGCTGTTACAACAGTGAAACTCCAAATGAAATAAAGCTGTCCCACTGCAGGGATGATCCAACAATGTCCCAATACTTCAGCAAACATCCTCCCAAAGTGTAATGCTGCCACAATGTTGACCCTCCGACAGTGCAGCCCTCCCTCAGCACTGACCCTCCGACGCTGCAGCACTCCCTCAGTACTGCCCCTCCGACAGTGCAGCACTCCCTCAGCACTGACCTTCCAACAGTGCGGCACTCCCTCAGCACTGACCCTCCGACAGTGCAGCGCTCCCTCAGCACTGACCCTCCGACAGTGCGGCGCTCCCTCAGCACTGACCCTCCGACAGTGCGGCGCTCCCTCAGCACTGACCCTCCGACAGTGCGGC
>NW_025965707.1:112316-113209 GCF_021869965.1 Rhincodon typus
TGAGTGTTTGTGTATGTGTGAGTGAGTGTGTGTGTGTGTGTGTGTGTGTGTGTGTGTGTATGTGTCAGTGTGTGTATGTGTCAGTGTGAGTGTGTGTGTATGTGTCAGTATGTGTGGGTGTGAGTGAATGTGTGTGTGAGTGTGTGAATGTGTGTGTGAGAGAGTGTGATTGTGTGTGAGAGAGAGTGTGTGAGAGAGTGTGTGTATGTGTGTGTGTGAGTGTGAATGTGTGGGTGTGTGAGTGAGTGTGTGTTTGTGTGTGTGAGAGAGAGAGTGTGTGTGAGTGTGTGATTGTATGTGTGAGTGTGTGCGTGTGTGTGTGTGAATGTGTCTGTGAGTGAGGGTGAGTGTGTGTCTGAGAGTTTGAGTGTATGTGTGTGTGTGTGAGAGAGTGTGTGTGTGTGTGTGTGCGAGTGAGTGTGATTCTGTGAATTTGTGTGTGTGTGTGCGAGTGAGTGTGATTCTGTGAATTTGTGTGTGTGTGTGAGTGTGTGTGTATGTGTCAGTGTGTGTGAGTGTGTGTGTATGAATGTAGTGTGAGTTTGTGTGTGTGAGAGTGTGTGAATGTATGTGTGAGTGTGTGAGAGAGAGTGTATGTGTGAGTGTGTGAGAGAGAGTGTGTGTGTGATTGTGTGTGTATGTGTGGGAGAGAGTGTGTGTGTGATTGTGTGTGTGTGGGTGTGGGTGTGAGTTTGAGTGTCTGTGGGTGTGAGTGAGTGTGTGTGTCAGTGAGTGTGTGTGGGTGTGAGTGAGTGTGTGTGTGTGGGTGTGAGTGAGTGTGTGTGTGTGAGTTTGAGTGAGTGTGGGTGTGAGTGAGTGTGTGTGTGTATGTGTGTGAGTGAGTGTTTGTGTGGGTGTGAGTGAGTGTGTGTGTGAGTGTGTGAGTATGAGTG
>NW_025965707.1:113709-114284 GCF_021869965.1 Rhincodon typus
GTGTGTATGAGGGTTTACGTGTTAGTGTGTAGAGAGGGATTTATGTGTGTGTGCATGTGAGAGAGGGATTTATGTGTTAGTGTGTCAGAGAGGGATTCATGTGTGTGCGAGGGGGATTTATGTGTGAGGGTGTGTGTGTGTGAGTGTGTGTGGCAGAGGGATTTATGTGATTGTGTGTGTGCATGAAAGGGATTTATGTGAATGTGCGTGTGTTAAAGGGATTTATGTGAATGTGTTAGTGTGTGTGTGTGGGGGTGGTTTATGTGTGTGTGTGAACACGTGTGTGTGAGGGATGTACGTGTTAGTGTGTGTAAGAGGGATTTATGTGAATGTGTGCGTACTTGTGTGTGAAAGGGGGATTTATGTGTGTGTGAACACATGTAAGTGTGTGTGTGAGGGATATATGTGTTAGTGTCTGTGTGTGAAGGGGATTTGTGTGTGACTGTGTGGCAGGGGGATTTATGTGATAGTGGGTGTGAGAGGGATTTACGCAAATGTGTGTGTGGCAGGGGGATTTTTGTATGAGCATGTGTGGGAGAGGAATTTATGTGTGAGGGTGTGTGCAAGAGGGATTT
>NW_025965707.1:114784-115858 GCF_021869965.1 Rhincodon typus
CACATAAATCCCTCTCTACACACTAACACGTAAACCCTCATACACACGCTAACATGCATTCGTATGAATCCCTGTAACACACACGCACGCACACGGACACACACATACACACACATAAATCCCTCTCTACACACTAACACGTAAACCCTCATACACACACTAACATGCATTCGTATGAATCCCTGTAACATACACGCAAGCGTGTGCACACACACACACACAGACACACACACACACACACACACACACACACACACACACACATATAAATCCCTCTCCCACATGGGATTCAGGCTGAGCTTGACAATTGGATACAAAATTGACTTAAAGGCGGAAGACCGAGAGTGATAGTGGAAGTTTGTTTATCAGACTGCAGGCCTGTCACCATCTGTGTTCCCCAGTGTTTGGTACTGGGTCCACTTCTGTTTTTCATCTATAATAAAACAACTTGCGAGAGGGTAGGGGACGTGGTTAGTACATTTGCGGATGACACTGAGATCGGTGGCGTTGTGGACGGTGGAGAGGGTTCCCTAAGATGACAAAGAGATCTCGATCCATTGGGTCAATGGGCCGAGGAGGGGCGGATGGAGTTTAATTTGGATAAACGCGAGATGCTGCGTTTTGGTAAAACCAACAAGGGGCAGGACTTATACAATTAAAAGTAGGGCCTTGGGATAGTGCTGTAGAACAGAGAGACCTTTGGGGGGGTTGCTCAGGTACATAATTGTTTGAAGTCTGTGTCGCTGGTAAGGAGGCGTTTGGCACGCTTGCCTTCATCGCTCGGACCCTTTGGGGGTAGGAGCTGGCGGGCGTCACGTTGTGGTTGTACACGGGGGGGACGTTGGTGAGGCCTCTTCTGGAGCAACTGTGCCCGGTTCTGGTCTCCCCCCACCCCCCCCAACCCCGTTATAGGAAGGATGTTATTAAACCGGAGAGGGGTTCGGGAGAGATTTACCGGGATGTTGCCGGGTGCGGAGGGTTTGAATTATAAGGAGATGCTGGGGCTATTTTCCCCGGAGCGTCGGAGGCTGAGGGGTGACCTTATAGAGGTTTATAAAACCATGAGGGGCGTGG
>NW_025965707.1:116358-118060 GCF_021869965.1 Rhincodon typus
CGCCGCCTTCTCCCCCCACCCCACCCCACCCCATCCCCGTTAATTTCTGATCGGGGTCAGTCAGACTGTGATATACCTGACCAAATGTCTCTCTGTGTGTTCTCCCCCTCCCTCCTCAATGTGTGCGGGTGTGTTTGGATGCGGGGTATTTTTATTAAAGAGTGTTGGGAATAAATCCCTGTTTTCTATTACCGGTGAAACCTGGCGTGTTTTTTATTTTGTGTGAGGAGTTTTTGTAATGAATGGCAGCCCCATCAGCGCAAACCCATCACCTCCTTTCACCTCAGTGGGTCCGGTTCGCCTCTTGTAACAGTCTGTAGGCAGTGGCGTGCAGTTGGTGGCGCAGGAACCGACCCTTCGGCCCATCCAGTCCGTGCCGTCCCACGCCGAGCCAGTCCCCACACACCCGCCTGCTCCCGGCCCCGCGTCCCTCAAAACCTTTCCCCTGTCCGTGTCCTTATCCCAATGTCCTCTTAAACGCTGTAACTGTACCCACACCCACCGCTTCCTCGTTCCACACACGGACCACCCTCTGTGTGAAAATATTTACCCCTCGTGTCCTTTTTTTAAATCTCTCCCCTCACCTTCATAATGTGGGACCCCCCCCAGTCTTTAAATCCCCCCACCCCCTGGCGAGGGGGGGAAAGACACCCATCGTTAACCCTATCCATGCCCCTCATGGTTTTATAAACCTCTATAAGGTCACCCCCTGCCTCCTCTACGCTCCAGTGAATAAAGCCCCAGCCTCTCCCCGAACCCCCTGCACCCGGCAACATCCCGGTAAATCTCTCCCCGAACCCCTCTCCGGTTTAATAACACTCTTCCTGTAACTGGGGCGTGGGGAGACCAGAACTGGGCACAGTTGCTCCAGGAAGAGTCCTCACCAACGTCCCCCCCCTGTACAACCTCAACGTGACACCCCCCCCCCCCCCACCCAGCTCCTACACTCCGAAGGGTCTGAGCGATGAAGGCGAGCGTCTCCTTACCCGCCCTGTCTACCCGTGACGCAGACTTCAAACAGTTATGCACCGCAAATCGTTCCGCACAGGAGCAGACCCTTCGGCCCATCCCGCCCGTGCTGGCCCCGGTTTCCCTGAACCGAACTGGTCCCCCGCTTCTCGAGTTGACGACGGTGTTTACAGCCGATGCTTCAGAGAGGGAGTTGAGGGGGGTGGGGGTTGGGTCTGGTCACCGTCTTATGCACAGGGCGCGGAGACAGAGGGGTAACGGAGGATGTGAGAGCGCAGCGGTGGGTGGGGACAGAGAGAAACAGACAGGGACAGAGAGAGGGAGAGAAACAGATAGAGGGAGAGAGTCCGAGAGAGAGAGACAGACAGATAGAGAGAGAGACTGGGACAGAGAGAGAGACAGATAGAGAAGAGAGAGACAGATGGAGAGACGTAGAGAGAGAAAACGAGAGGAGGAGTGCAGGAGTGATTTACAAGAACTGTCCCAGGGATGAGAAACTTCAGAGACGAGGATAGAGTGAAGAGGTCGGGGACCGTTCTCCCACAGAAAGGAGGAGGCTGAGAGAGAGAGAGAGGGGGGTTGGGGGTGCGCGGGAGATCAGATGGAGGTTTCCAAAATTTGCGAGCGGGTGTGGGGTGAGGGAGGGATCTGGATGGAGCAGAGAGAGAGAGAAAGAGAGGGAGAGGGAGAGGTAGGGAAGGGGGAGGGAGAAGGCGTTCCGGCTGGGAAAAGG
>NW_025965707.1:118560-119416 GCF_021869965.1 Rhincodon typus
CAGTCCCACCTGCCTGCTCCTGGCCCATATCCCTCCAAATGTCTTTTAAACGTTGTAACTGCACCCACATCCACCACTTCCTCTGGAAGCTCATTCCACACACAAACCACCCTCTGTGTAAAAAAAGTTGCACCTCACGTCCTTTTTAAATCTCTCTCCTCTCACCTTAAAAATTATGCCTCGAGTCTTGAAATCCCTCCTTCTAGGGAAGGGGCACCTACCATTAACCCTATCTAAACCCTTCATTATTTTATAAACCTCTAGCCTCTCAACCTCCTGCACTCCCGTGAAAAATGTCCCAGCCTTTCTTAATAACTCAAACCCTCCATTCCCGGCAACATCCCGGTAAATCTCTCCTGAACCCTCTCCAGTTTAATAATATCCTTCCTATAACAGGGAGACCGGAACTAGACACAATGCTCCAGAAAAGGCCTCACCAACGTCCCCTCCCCTCCCCTCCCTTGTCCGCCTTGCTCAGGGACCATTCCCTCCGGGGCATCCTGGTCCACATCTTCACCCCAAACATCCCACCACAGCCCCACGGCACCTTCCCCTGTAACCGGCGAAGGTGCAACACATGCCCATTTACCTCCTCCCTCCCCAGTATCCAAGGGCCCAAACATACCTTCCAGGTGAAGCAGCACTTCACCTGCACTTCCCAGGATCTAGTCTCCTTCATTCGCTGCTCACAATGTGATCTCCTCTATATTGGGGAAACGAACTGTAGACTTGGCGACCGCTTCGCAGAACATCTACGTTCTGCTCGCAAAAAGGACCCTGAACTACCCATTGCCTGCCACTTCAATGTACCACCCTGTTCCCTGGCCAACATCTCTGTCTCTGGCTTGCTGCAATG
>NW_025965707.1:119916-120509 GCF_021869965.1 Rhincodon typus
CAACCCTCTCTCTCTCTCCCCCCCACCCCCGACCCCTGCAGGAGATCCCACAGCAGATGAACGGCAGCGATTGTGGGATGTTCACCTGTAAATACGCTGATTATATCAGCCAGGACCTGCCGATCCACTTCAGCCAGGTACGGGGTGGGTGGGGGTGGTGGTGTGTGGGTGGGGGCGGTGTGGGGGGTGCGCAGCATGGGGGTGGTGGGGGAGCGGGGTGGGTGCGGGGATGGTGCTTCAGCAGGATCGCTTCAGATAATTCCCCACAACCAAGTCAGTGTTCCCCCTCACCCCTGCCCCCCCAACCTTTCTCATGGGGCCCCGGTGCACGGGTAGGCAGGGAGGTGGGCCACTCCCTGGTGGGGAAGGCTGCGTGTCGCTGGCTGTGATGGGCCGAAGGGTCTGCCCCCGGGCTTCGTGTGATTAGTTCTCTCAAGTTTCGCTGGGAACCTGCGCGAGGCGTTGCGTTTCGGTGAAACCAACCAGGGGACAGGACTTGTACCGTTAAAAGTAGGGCCTTGGGGTGGTGTTGTAGAACAGAAAGACCTTTGGCGGAGAGGCGGAGAGGCGGGGGCGCGGGGCGCTCAGGTACA
>NW_025965707.1:120609-121580 GCF_021869965.1 Rhincodon typus
ATTAAACCGGAGAGGGGTTCGGGGAGAGATTTACCGGGATGTTGCCGGGTGCAGGGGGTTCGGGGAGAGGCTAGGGCTTTATTCACTGGAGCGTAGAGGAGGGGCATGGATAGGGTTAACGGTGGGTGCCTTTCCCCCCCCCTCCAGGGGGTTGGGGGGATTTCAAGACTTGGGGGGGGTCCCACATTATGAAGGTGAGAGGGGAGAGAGGTTTAAAAAAGGACACGAGGGGTAAATATTTTCACACAGAGGGTGGTGCGTGTGTGGAATGAGCTTCCTGAGGAAGCGGTGGGTGTGGGTACAGTTACAGCGTTTAGAAGGACATTGGGATAAGGACACGGACAGGGGAAAGGTTTGGAGGGACATGGGGCCGGGAGCAGGCGGGTGTGGGGCTGGTTCAGTTTGGGGACTATGGTTCAGCACGGACTGGTTGGGCCGAAGGGTCTGTTTCCCGTGCCGTGTGACTTCAGGTGCGTAATCCTTTGAAGTTTACATCATGTGTGAAGGGAGTCCAAAACTAGAGGGGCATAGGTTTAAGGTGAGAGGGGGGGGAAAGGGACCTGAGGGTGGTGCGTGTGTGGAACAAGCTGCCAGAGGAAGTGGGTGGGGGCTGGTACAATGACAACATTTCGAAGACATTTCATACAATCCCTACAGTGTGCAAACAGGCCATTTGGCCCAACAGGTCCACACCGCCCCTCCGAAGGACCATCCCACCCAGACACATTCCCCTCTACCCTTTCCCGGTAACCCTGCCTTTCCCAATGCCAATCCCACCCTAACCCGCACATCCCTGGGCACTACGGGACAATTTCCCACGGCCAATCCCACCCTAACCTGCACATCCCTGGGCACTACGGGACAATTTCCCACGGCCAATCCCACCCTAACCTGCACATCCCTGGGCACTACGGGACAATTTCCCACGGCCAATCCCACCCTAACCTGCACATCCCTGGGCACTACGGGAC
>NW_025965707.1:122080-122624 GCF_021869965.1 Rhincodon typus
CGGGTGTGTGGGGACTGGTTTTAGTTTGGGACGGCACGGACTGGATGGGCCGAAGGGTCTGTTCCTGCACCGCGCGACTCTCTCCTCCTCCCCCCCCAACCCCCCCCCCCCCCGGTCGCGGCTCAGTCTGACTCATGTTGCTGTGTTTCTCGGTTCCTCTATGACCCCCCTCCCTCACCCACATCCCCACGCCTCCCCCACCCCGACCCCGGAAGGCTCCATTTGCGAACAGGCCGTACGTGAAAGGGGTCTCGTCGGCTGAAGGCTGCAAGGCCAACCCCCAGGCGCACGGCTCTCAGCGATCCCATTACAGCAACAGGTTAGGGGGAAGCTGACCGAGGAGGGGCGGGACGTGGGGTGGGGAGCGGGGTGCGGTGTTGGGGGTGAGGGGAGCGGGAAGGAGGGTGAGACAGAGGGATTGGAGGGGGAAAGAGGGAGGTAGAGAGAGGTGAGGGTGGGAAGAAATGCCGGGGTTGGGAGGGGAGCAGGGAGAGAGGAACAGGAGAGAGGGGGACTGTGAGGGAGAGACGGGGTGTGGGGCGGG
>NW_025965707.1:123124-123855 GCF_021869965.1 Rhincodon typus
AGGGGGATGGAGGGGGTGACGGAGTTAGGGAGGGGGTGTAGGGGGATGGAGGGGGTGACGGAGTTAGGGAGGGGGTGGAGGGGGCTGGAGGGGGTGACGGAGTTAGGGAAGGTTACTTTGGAAAGTGTGCTTCTCCCTGTGCTGACAGAAGGTAAGTGTGGATGAGTATTGGCAGCGCCCCCAGTTGCAGCACATGATCGAAGCAGATGAAACTGAAAGCTATGCCCTGTCCCTGACCAGACAAACAGTTAGTGTGTTTTTACAATGAACTAAACTCTCACCACGGGTGACCAAGACCATAAACGTGCTCATTGAATCTCCAGCATCCAGACACATCAGTGTCCTGGCCGAGTGAACAACCAACTGGGGAAACTCTGTTCACCAGTGTGGAGTGTTCAATAGGGGGAGGCACAGAGCGCTTGGCACGCTGGTTAGAAAGTCTCTTTGAGACTGGTTAAGCCCAATGCCTCGCAGCAACCGGTGGGAGAAGGTGGTTGGCTTCCTTCAGGCTTCAGTTCGTGTTACAGCGGAGAGACAGTGACAGGCAGAACCTGCCCCTCAAACCCTTCCGGAGGCAGATCTCCCTCTGCTCTGGAGAGCCGAGCTCTTCAACTTCCCAGGAGCCAATCACAACACTGTCGTCAGGCCATGCAGGACCAGTGTCACGGCAGCTCGCGCTGGCTGTAGCCAATCAGCAGCGTGTTGTCGGGTCAAATCTCCATCTGCGTGCC
>NW_025965707.1:124355-125240 GCF_021869965.1 Rhincodon typus
GGTGGGATAGAAATGGGGTGCGGATTTGGGATCCCATCCTGTCTCTCTGTCCCTGAAGCTCCAAGGTCACTACGATGCGGCCCGGGACCCCTCGGGGTGGGATTGCCGGTTTGTCGAAGGGTCTAACGTGTCCCCCCCCCCCCCCAAACCCCCCCCCCCCCCCCCCCCCCCCCCAGACTTGCTGCAGCCCCCGACCATCTCTTTCACCCAGAGGTCGGCCGTGTTCCTGAAAGGACAGACGGTCACCATCCGATGCGAGGCTCCAGAGGAGTTTGAGGATTGCAAGTTCACGCTGTACCGGGAGACCGAGCTCGGCGTCCTGGAGACCGCCGTCGCTGGCTACGCTGCCACCTTCAACCTGACCGACGTGGGGAAAGGAGACGAGGGAACCTACTTTTGTGCTTACCAGGCGTTCTCCTCCAACAGGCTGTGGGTCAACTCTTCCGCTAGCAACAGGGTCAACGTGACGGTGCACGGTGAGAGGGCGCGCGCGCGCTCGCGGGCGGGCGGGGAGGGAGCGGGGGAGAGAGAGAGACCGGTGGAGAGACAGACCGATGGACACGTAGATCGATGGAGAGGTAGACTGATGGAGAGACAGACCGATGGAGAGGTAGACTGATGGAGAGATGGACAGACGGAGAGATGGACAGACGGAGAGATGGACAGATGGAGAGATGGACAGACGGAGAGATGGGCAGACGGAGAGATGGGCAGACGGAGAGATAGTCCGATTGAAAGATAGACAGACGGAGAGATGGACAGATGGACCGATGGAGAGATGGACCGATGGAGAGATGGTCCAATTGAGAGATAGACAGATGGAGCGATGGACAGATGGAGAGATGGACCGATGGAGAGATAGACAGATGGAGAAGTGGACCGACG
>NW_025965707.1:125340-126217 GCF_021869965.1 Rhincodon typus
AGAGATGGACCGATGGAGAGATAGACAGATGGAGAAGTGGACCGACGGAGAAATGGACCGACGGAGAAATGGACCGACGGTGAGATAGACCAATGGAGAAATGGACTGATGGCGAGATGGACTGATGGCGAGACGGACTGATGGCGAGACGGACTGATGGCGAGACGGACTGATGGAGAGACGGACTGATGGAGAGACGGACTGATGGAGAGATAGACCGATGGGCAGGTAAACTGATGGGTAGATAGATAGATAGGTAGGTAGATAGATAGAGAGGGATAATGGGATGGATGGATGGATGGATGGGCAGATGGATGGATAGAGGAACAGATGGAGGGATGGATGGACGGTGGGATTGATGGAGAAATGGATGGAGGGATGAATGGAGAGATGTATCAATGGAGGGATGTATGAAGGGGTGGATGGATGGATAGAGGGAGGGATGTATGGAGGGAAGTAGAGTGGGATGGATGGAGGGATGGATGAATGGATGGAGGGATGGAGGGATGTATGGAGGGAAGTAGAGTGGGATGGATGGAGGGATGGATGAATGGATGGAGGGATGTATGGAGGGAAGTAGAGTGGGATGGATAGAGGCATGGATGGAGGGAGGGGTGGATGAGTGGATGGAGGGATGGCCATTAACAACACCTGTACCCCCCATCTCTCTATCCATCGGTTTACCTGTCAGTCAGTCTATCTCTCCATCAGTCTCTCTATCCCTCAGCCTATCTCTTCTCTTTGATGCTAGTGACCAAGAACTTAATGCAACACTCTCCGACAATAGTGCCCTCTCCCTGTGCCCCCATGTAAGCACACGCTGACTTTTCAGGTTCATGTCCCTTTGAGAGAAGCCATTCCTCACCCCCCCGTCTCT
>NW_025965707.1:126317-127474 GCF_021869965.1 Rhincodon typus
CCTTCTCCCAAACCGGCGACCCTCTCGTTCTAGAGTGTCCCACCTGAGGGAACATCCTCTGCCTGTCTCCATTCTCAGTCTCACACTCCTGCCATCAGGTCTCCTCTCCTGAACCCCAGAGAAACTGCCCCGTCTCTCTCCATAAGGCAGACCCCTCATCTTCTGGGATCGATCGAGTGAATCTCCTCCGAACTGCCTCCGACGCATCTACTTCGCTCCTCGAGTGAGGCTGTGGCGCTTTAGCTACTCTCCTCCGTTTCTCTGAACCGCCTCTGACGCAGCTCCATCCCTCCTCGAGTAGAGGGGACTGAAACTCTCTGGTGTGCCCCGGAGGCAGAAACGCCGATACTTTGCAGAGTGGCTGTGAACCCCACTTTGGATTCCATTCCTTTTGCAATAGATGCCACTTGCTCTCCATAGTACTGACTGTACGTGTGAAATAACATTCTGCGTTTCGTGCACAAGGACTCCCAGGTCCCTCTGCACTGAAACGCTCTGAAGTTTTCCTCCATTTGTGATAATGTGTCTTTCTATACCTCCAAATAAACCACCCTCACACTTACCCACGTTAACCACCAGATGCCAAATGTTGGCCCATTCACCTCAATTATCCATATCCATTTGGAAATTGCTCGTTGTTTTCTTTATAACGTGTTGCTCCACCTACACTGGAGCCATCATTTTAGCGATAATACTTCCTATCCCTGCGTCTGAGTCTTTGAGAGTCGACCACAAAAAGTGTACCGATGTACGGCACATTTTATCCGATTTGCGAGTGACAACGATAAATTAAATCAGAATCAATTCGAATCAGATCAATCCAGATTAAATCGGAATCAAATCAAATCACATCAAATCAGATTCAAACCAGATCAGATCAGATCAAATCATGTCGAGCCAGATTAAATCGGAATCAAATCAAATCACATCAAATTGAATCAATAAGATCAAGAACATACAATCAAATCAAATCACATCAAATCACATTCAAACCAGATCAGATCAGATCAAATCATGTCAAGCCAGATTAAATCAGAATCAAATCAAATCACATCAAATTGAATCAATAAGATCAAGAACATACAATCAAATCAAATCACATCAAATCACATTCAAACCAGATCAGATCAGATCAAATCATGTCAAGCCAGATTAAA
>NW_025965707.1:127574-128519 GCF_021869965.1 Rhincodon typus
ACATACAATCAAATCAAATCACATCAAATCAGAATCAAATCAAGTCAAATTAATTCAGAATCAATTCAAATCATACCAAATCAAAATCAGATCAAATCACAATCGAATTGAGTCAACGTAAGTCAGAATCAAATCAAATCATATCAAATCAAAATCGGAATCAAATCAAATCAGGATCAAAATCAAATCAAATCAAATCAGGATCAAAATCAAATCAAATCAAATCAGAATCAAATCATATCAAATGCTCCATCCTCTGGATGAAGAAATTCCTCCCGCTCTCTGTTCTAAAGTGTCACTCCCTTCCCTCCGTGGCCGTGCACTCTCCCCCCGCCCCGCTCAGGCCCTTGCCCCTCCCGCTATCCCACCTCCCGCTCTCTCCGTGGGTTCCAGTGAACTCAGGAATTAACGGGGCCGTGTCCCCTCTCTCTCTCTCTGTGACCCCGTCCCGGTGCCCTCCAGACGATGTGGAGCTCAGGCTGGTGCAGAAGGGCGGCATCGGCGGCGTCGTCGTCGTCAGCGACTGCGAGGGCACGGCCGAGGTGCGGTACAACGGGACGTGGGGGATGGCGTGCGGCGACAGCTGGAACATGGCGGTGGCGCAGGTGGCGTGCCGCCACTTGGGCTGCGGATTCGTCAGGACCTTCCAGCGGGTGGAGCGCTCGTCGGCCGTGCGCGAACAGGCCCAGCTCACCCACGTCCACTGCCTGGGCACCGAGCAGCTCCTGTGGAAGTGCCAGTCCCTGAGCTGGGGCGACGGCGCTTGTTACAGCGGATTCCGGGTCGACATTGCCTGCTCGGGTAAGACCGCGCCGCCACCCCCAGTTCAACGGCCGGGCGAACAAGGGGCCCCCTGACTGATCGGGAATCTGTCTCATCCTTCAATACCCACAAGGAGACTCTAACTGCCCCCACAATCTCCCACCCACTGACTGATCGGGAATC
>NW_025965707.1:129019-131847 GCF_021869965.1 Rhincodon typus
CTCTGTCTCTGTAAATTGGAGTTAGGCAAATTTTAATGGTTATGGGACAGGAACTTTCAGAAGTTGATTGGAGTAGACTGTTTGCAGGTAAAGGGATGGGAGGCTTTCAAAAGTGTGTTAACGAGAGTTCAGAGGCATTATGTTCCAATTAGAGTGAAAGATAAGACTGGTAAGAGTAAGGGATGATGGATGAACAAAGATATTGAAGCTCTGGTCGGAAATAAACAGGAGGTATATGTCAGGTATAGCCAACTGGGGTCAAGTGAATCTCTTGAAAAGAGTATAAAGGCTGTGGGGACATTCTTAAGAGGGAAATCAGGAGGGATGAAAGGGGATAGTAGGAAGTGCAGATGCTGGAGAATCTGAGATAACAAGGTGTAGAGCTGGATGAACACAGCAGGCCAAGCAGCATCAGAGGAGCAGGAAAGCCGACGTTTCGGGCCTAGTTATCTGGGATAAAAGGGGATGTGAGATAGCCTTGGCAGTTATGGCTAAGGATAATCCAAAGAGATTCTACAAGTACATTAAGAGCAAAAAAGGAACTACGGAGGGAATAGGGCCCCTTAAAGAGGTCATCTATGTGTGGAATCACAGGAGATGGGAGAGATACTAAATAAATATTTTGCATCAGCTTTTACTGTGGAGTAAGAAATGGAGGATACAGAACTCGGGGAAATAAACATTGATGTTTTTAAATAGTTCGTATTACAGAAGAGGAAGTGCTGGAGGTCTTAGAAAACGTAAAGGTGGATAAATTTCTGGGACCTGATCAAGTGCATCCCAGGACATTGTGGGAAGCCAGGGAAGAAACTGTGGGGTCCCTGGCAGAGATATTTGTATCATCTATAACCACGAGTGAGGTGCTAGAGGACTGGAGTGTGGCTAATGTTGTGGCTTCATATAAGAAAAGCTATCAGGAGCAGTCTGGGACTCTCTCTCTCTTGCTCGCTTTCTCTTTCTCTCTCTCTCTCTGTCTGTCTCTGTCTCTCTCTCTGTCTGTCTCTGTCTCTCTCTGTCTTCTCTCTCTTCCTCTCTCTCTCCCTTGTTTGCTCTCCCTCTGGCTCTCCCTCTCTCACCCTCTCTCTCTTCCTCTCTCTCTCTCTGTCTCTCTTTCTCCGTTGCTTGTTCTCTCTCTCACTCTCTCTCTCTATCTGTCTGTCTGTCTCTCTCTCTCTCCCCCCCAACCTCACTCAGACGGCCCGGTGTCTCTCTGGCCATCACTGACCCTCCCTCGGTTTTCCATTCGATTCCCGTCAGATCCAGCATCTGTACAACATCAGCCAGCGATCCCGGGAGGAATGCCGTCGTATCCTGCAGGATTTCCACTGGAGTTTGGAGAATGCCAGCCAGTACATGCTGAGGAACAAGGTGAGAGGGGGCACTCACAACATGGTGGTACAGAGCACAGGACACCTGCCCTCAAGGGGACCCCCCACCGTTGGCTGGGCCAGGGTGGGGGTGGGGCTGGGGGGCTGAATGGCCAGTGGGCAGGGAGTGCCTAACCCCGTGCTGTCCCTGTCCCTGGGGAGTGTTCGATGGTGGGGACAGTGTAGAGGGAGCTTTACTGTATATCTAACCCTGTGCTGTCCCTGTCCTTGGGGAGTGTTTGATGGGGGACAGTGTAGAGTGAGCTTTACTCTGTATCTAACCCCGTGCTGTCCCTGTCCTTGGGGAGTGTTCGATGGGGGGGGACAGTGTAGAGGGAGCTTTACTCTGTATCTAACCCCGTGCTGTCCCTGTCCTGGGAGAGTTTGATGGGGGGGACAGTGTTGAGGGAGCTTCACTCTGTATCTAACCCCGTGCTGTCCCTGTCCCTGGGGAGTGTTCGATGGGGGGGGACAGGGTAGAGGGAGCTTTACTCCATATCTAACCCTGTGCTGTCCCTGACAGTATTACAGTGACCCAATATTTTAGAGTTAATTCTCCATTTGCACTTCCATCCTTGCAGTTAAAATCCTGAAGCAGAGACGGGAGGAAGACACGGCGGGAAACTGTCTTTGTTTGAGGACTTTGTATCGATGACTGACTGTGATTTTCCCGAATCCAAGAAATTTTCCGGCAGCGAAGGGACATTCCGGTTTAAGGCTACTTCGTGCACCCGGTTACTACGTGCTGATTGGTTGGCCCTCCATTCAAACTCCTTGACTGAGGACTGGAGGGACCCAGGACAGATGTACACCCGGAGGGGGTGGGGTTGGGGGTTGTGGGTGGGGCGGGGTGGGGTGGGGAGGGGAGTGTAGACCCTGACCCCCCCCTCGGGCTGCTCCGTTGGAAGCTGGCGCGTTGCCCAGAGTGAAACGTTGGCGCTCCGCGCGATGGGACGGGGCTGGAACGATGTCACTTCCTCGCCGGTGCGACTTGGTCACACAATCCAGGAAGTCGCCGCCTGTTTCCGAACGCCGCGCTGCGATTGGACCAGCTGGTTTCCCCGGGGGGGATGGGGGCCCCGGGGTGGGGGGGGGTGGGGGGGGGGGGGGGGCGGTGCAAGGTATCTGCGTTGGGATTGGCCCAGTGTACGCGCTATACACCGCGCTCAATAAAATCTCTCTCCGAAACCTGTCACGAAGAAGCTGGCATTTCCCTTCCACCTTTTCCCTGGCAGCGAGGGGCGAGGCCAGCGTCTGTTATCTGTCCTTAATTGCCCCTCGAGCTGAGTTCTTGGCTGTTTCACGGGGCATTTCAGAATTAACAGGATACCAACCCCCCCCCAACTGCAAGTTCCCCTCCGAGCCGCTCCCCATCCTGACTCGGAAATATGTCATCGTTTCTTCAGTGTCACTGGGTCAGAATCCAGGAATTCCCCTCCCTAATGGCACTGGGTAGGTGTT
>NW_025965707.1:132347-132971 GCF_021869965.1 Rhincodon typus
AGTGTTCGATGGGGGTATCTAACCCCGTGCTGTCCCTGGGGAGTGTTTGATGGGGGTATCTAACCCCGTGCTGTCCCTGGGGAGTGTTTGATGCGGGTATCTAACCCCGTGCTGTCCCTGGGGAGTGTTTGATGGGGGGGGTATAAATGGTGCTCTAACCTTTGTGCTGTGTGTTTTTGTTGTTCAGACTTGTCCTCCTGATTGAAGACGTTGTGCAGCGGTGAACGATGTTGATGACAACGTCCTTCGGACTTTCCCTTCTGCTGCAAGCAGCTTGTTTCCTGTCGCTTGAGGTAGAAAACATCTCGTTCGAGCTTCCCACCCCCCCCCACCCCCTTTGGAATTACCCGTCCTCAAAGGGGTGGGCCGCTTTCAAACTGAGGGGCTTGGGCTGGGGAGGAGAGACTCACCCGATGGGTCATTATGTGTCTGTGAATCTCACGTCTGCTGGTGTCCACGTGTGCTTTTGTGACTGAAATCTTCTTGGCGTGTGTCCGTGTGTGTGTGTGTGAATGTTTGTGTGTGTAAGCGTCTGCATAAGTGTGTGTGTGTGTGTGAATGTTTGTGTGTGCACGTGTCTGCATAAGTGTGTGTGTGTGTGAATGTTTGTGTGTGCAACTGTCT
>NW_025965707.1:133471-134006 GCF_021869965.1 Rhincodon typus
GGGGTTAGATACAGGGTAAAGCTCCCTCTACACTGTACCCCCATCAAACACTCCCAGGGCAGGGACAGCACGGGGTTAGATACAGAGTAAAGCTTCCTCTACACTTCCCCCCCGCCTATAACACACTCCGAGGGACAGGGACAGCACGGGGTTAGATACGTTACCTCTGCGAGTGAAGAATTCCCGGGAATAGTGTCCGGATAAAGCGAACTGCGTTGGGATGTTCCCCAATAACTCGATCATGTGGGCAATATGATCTACAGACAGGACACAGGGTGACAGGGTGAGATGGAACCCCCTTCAGCGCCCGCTCCCCTCGGCCCCGACCCTCCGACAGCGCCCGCTCCCCTCGGCCCCGACCCTCCGACAGCGCCCGCTCCCCTCGGCCCCGACCCTCCGACAGCGCCCGCTCCCCTCGGCCCCGACCCTCCGACAGCGCCCGCTCCCCTCGGCCCCGACCCTCCGACAGCGCCCGCTCCCCTCGGCCCCGACCCTCCGACAGCGCCCGCTCCCCTCGGCCCCGACCCTCCGACAG
>NW_025965707.1:134016-134551 GCF_021869965.1 Rhincodon typus
GGGGTTAGATACAGGGTAAAGCTCCCTCTACACTGTACCCCCATCAAACACTCCCAGGGCAGGGACAGCACGGGGTTAGATACAGAGTAAAGCTTCCTCTACACTTCCCCCCCGCCTATAACACACTCCGAGGGACAGGGACAGCACGGGGTTAGATACGTTACCTCTGCGAGTGAAGAATTCCCGGGAATAGTGTCCGGATAAAGCGAACTGCGTTGGGATGTTCCCCAATAACTCGATCATGTGGGCAATATGATCTACAGACAGGACACAGGGTGACAGGGTGAGATGGAACCCCCTTCAGCGCCCGCTCCCCTCGGCCCCGACCCTCCGACAGCGCCCGCTCCCCTCGGCCCCGACCCTCCGACAGCGCCCGCTCCCCTCGGCCCCGACCCTCCGACAGCGCCCGCTCCCCTCGGCCCCGACCCTCCGACAGCGCCCGCTCCCCTCGGCCCCGACCCTCCGACAGCGCCCGCTCCCCTCGGCCCCGACCCTCCGACAGCGCCCGCTCCCCTCGGCCCCGACCCTCCGACAG
>NW_025965707.1:135051-135315 GCF_021869965.1 Rhincodon typus
TGATGGGGGGGACAGTGTAGAGGGAGCTTTACTCTGTATCTAACCCCCTGTCCCTGGGGAGTGTTTGATGGGGGGGGACAGTGTAGAGGGAGCTTTACTCTGTATCTGACCCCGTGCTGTCCCTGTCCCTGGGAGTGTTTGATGGGGGGACAGTGTAGAGGGAGCTTTACTCTGTATCTAACCCCCTGCGCCTGGGGAGTGTTCGATGGGGGGGACAGTGTAGAGGGAGCTTTACTCTGTATCTAACCCGGTGCTGTCCCTGGG
>NW_025965707.1:135325-138166 GCF_021869965.1 Rhincodon typus
GTGTAGAGGGAGCTTTACTCTGTATCTAACCCGGTGCTGTCCCTGGGGAGTGTTTGATGGGGGTGACAGTGTAGAGGGAGCTTTACCCTGTATCTAACCCCGTGCTGTCCCTGGGGAGTGTTTGATGGGGGTGACAGTGTAGAGGGAGCTTTACCCTGTATCTAACCCCGTGCTGTCCCTGGGGAGTGTTCGATTGGGGGGGGGACGGTCAAGATTAAAATTATTCCCATGCCCTACGCTGACAGACCTCCCCAAAAGCTGTGATGTACCTCACTCCTGGATCGCAGCTGGAGCCCAGGCCCACTGCTGGAGATAACAAATGCACAGTCCGATCCCACGACGATGAGTCTTCAGGCCCCTGGTGGTAGCGGGTGAGAAATAGAATTTAAAGGTCAGCTGTGTAATGTCCCTGCCTCTGGTACGGCAGACACAGGGGGGAGAGCCACTGCCCACAGGGTCCCCCCCCACTCCCCGAGACACCGCACCACCCCCGCCCCCCCACCACACCCGACACACACAGACACAGACACACACTCTCTCACTCACTCTCACACACACACACAGACACACACAGACACACACACACTCACTCTCACACACACACACACACACACACACAGACACACACACACACACACAGATAGATATACAAACTCTCTCACATACACACACACACACAGACAGACAGACAGACACACAGAGACACACTCTTGCACACACACACACTTTACACACACATGCACACACACGCACACACACTCTCACAGACACAGACTCTCTCACAGACACACACACTCTCACAGACACACACTCTCGCGCACACACACACTCTAACACACACACACACTCTCGCGCACACACACACTCACGCGCGCGCACACACATATACACATACCCTTGCGCACACACACAGATACGTACACAGACAGGCAGGCAGAGACTCACACACACACACACACACACACACACACACAGATGCAAACTCTCTCTCACACACACAGATACACACACAGACAGACGCACACACACACATACACAAATTCTTTCTCACACACACAGATAGACAGGCAGAGAGACACACTCTTGCACACACACACACTTTACACACACATGCACACACACGCACACACACTCTCACATACACAGACTCTCACATACACACACTCTCACAGACACACACTCTCGCGCGCACACACTCTCGCGTGCACACACACTCGCGCGCACACACACTCGCGCGCACACACACAGACACACACACACTCTCGCGCACGCGCACACACATACACACACCCTTGCGCACACACACAGATACGTACACAGACAGACAGGCAGAGACTCACACACACACACACACAGACACACACACCACATTATCCCCAGCAACCCATTACAGAGATTGAAATGAGGCCAAGGATCTCACAGCTCATGGTGTACATACTAAATACTCTCGTAAAACAACTCAGCTCTCGCATCTGTAACGGCACGCTGAGCGATAAATCAGTCAGCACGCCCGCAAACTCCAGAGAAATACGCAGCAGTTTTGTGCTGATTTAGTACGGGGGAGTTCAGAGCTGAGAGGAATCGATTGATATCTGGTGTACTCACCACCTCTTCATCCATCTGATTAACGCATTATATCACCAGAAAGTTTTAAAAGACACAGAGAGAGAGTGAGCAAGACAGAGAGAGAGAGAGAGAAACAGGGAGAGAGAGACAGGGAGAGAGAGACAGAGAGAGAGAGAGAGAGACACAGAGAGAGAGAGACACAGAGACAGAAACAGAAAGACAGAGAGAGACAGAAACAGAAAGACAGAGGGAGAGAGAGAAACAGAGAGAAAGAGACAGATACAGACAGAGAGAGAGAGGGAGAGAGATGGAGAAAGACAGAAACAGAGAGAGAGAGACAGTGAGACAGAGACAGGGAGAGATGCCGATACAGAGCGAAACAGAAATGGAGAGAGATAGGAACAGAGACAGATAGAGAGAGAGAGAGACAGAAACAGAGTGAGAGACAGACAGAGACATCGATACAGAGAGAAACAGAAACAGAGAGAGATAGGAACAGAGAGACAGGCAGAAAGGCAGACAGAAACCGAGAGATAAATACTCAAGAGACAGACGTTGTACTCAGATAGAAAGGGACATAAAAAGACACAGACAGAGAGAGAGAGACAGAGAGACTGACAGATCGACACGGACAAAGAGGAAGAGAGAGATTTTGGCGCACACAGGTAGACAAATGGGAGAGAAACAAGGAAACACACAGAGAGTGAGAGTGAGAGTGAAAGACATGGAAAATAGAAAGACACGGGGGGTACACAAAACTAAACAAAGGACGAAAGATTGTGTGTGAGAAAAAGAGAGAGAGAGAGACCCTCAAAGGCAGACAGGCAGTGAGCGAGATGCACACACAGACACAGATAGAGAGAGGGGACAGGGAGAGAGAGGGAGACAGGAGGAGGGAGAGGGAGAGAGACAGAAGGGGAGAGGGAGAGGGAGAAAGAGAGAGAGAGAGAGGGAAAGAGAGAGAGGGACAGAACCAGAGACAGAGAGGGAAATAGAGGGACAGAGATTGGGATAGAGAGGGACAGATACAGGGATAGAGAGGGACAGAGACAGAGAGAGGGAGGGACAGAGACAGAGAGAGGGAGGGACAGAGACACACACACAGAGTGGGAAGGAGAGACACACAGAGAGAAACATAGAGAGAGACAGAGAGACACACAGAGAAGGAAAGAGAGAGAGAAGTAGAGAGATAAAGAGAGAAAGACAGCATTGGAAACAGAGAGAGAGAGACGCACAGAGAGGGAAAGTGAAAGAGATAGACACAGAGAGAGGGCG
>NW_025965707.1:138266-138655 GCF_021869965.1 Rhincodon typus
AGTGTAGAGGGAGCTTTACAGCCGTGTATTACGGTGGAGCTGGCAGCTCCTCTGTGAGGGTTCGGGATCTTGTTGATATGATCGAGTTTTCCAGCCGCTGTGTGTGAAACTGCGATAGATTTTTATCAAACAGATCGAAATATACTCCCCCTCAACACCTCAAACATCTCTCCTCTGTGTTTCACTCAACCTCGCCGCGGCGCGGGCACCCAGCAACTCACTCAGCTATTCAACAACGCAGGCATCGCACTACTGTCGGCGCCCATTCAACACTGCGGCGCTCCCTCAGCACTGACCCTCCGACAGTGCCGCACTCCCTCAGCACTGACCCTCCGACAGTGCCCCGTTCCCTCAGCACTGACCCTCCGACAGTGCGGCACTCCCTCAGC
>NW_025965707.1:139155-139412 GCF_021869965.1 Rhincodon typus
CTCTCTCTCTCTTCCTCGCTCTCTTTCTCTCTCTCTCTCTCTCTGTGTCTGTCTACTGCTCTCTGTGCCTCTCTCTCTCCCTCTCTGTGTCTCTACCGCCCTCTCTCTTGCCTCCCCCTACCCCGTCTCTCTCTCTCTTTCTCTCTCTCTCTCTCTGTGTCTGTCTACTGCTCTCTGTGCCTCTGTCTCTCCCTCTCTGTGTCTCTACCACCCTCTCTCTTGCCTCCCCCTACCCCGTCGCTCTCTCTCTCTCTCTC
>NW_025965707.1:139512-139970 GCF_021869965.1 Rhincodon typus
CTCTCTCTCTCTCTCTGTGTCTGTCTACTGCTCTCTGTGCCTCTCTCCCCCTCTCTCTGTGTCTGTCTACTGCTCTCTGTGCCTCTCTCTCTCCCTCTCTGTGTCTCTACCGCCCTCTCTCTTGCCTCCCCCTACCCCGTCGCTCTCTCCCTCTCTCTCTCTCTCTCGCTCACTGGCTCACCCTCCTGCCTCCCTCCCGCTACCAGAACTCCAGCGCAGAGCACAGGGTGCAGCTGGACCTGGGGCTCTGGGACAAGTTCAGTGAGTTGGCCACCAAATGCATCATCAAGATTGTGGAATTTGCAAAACGCCTGCCCGGGTTCACGGGGCTCACCATCGCCGACCAGATCACCCTCCTCAAAGCTGCATGCCTCGATATTCTGGTGAGTGACTGCTTGGGGTGGGGTGAAGGGGGGGATGGAGGAGGAGGTGACGGAGATAGGGAGGGGGTGTAGGGG
>NW_025965707.1:140543-141048 GCF_021869965.1 Rhincodon typus
GGGTGACGGGGACAGGGAGGGGGTGTAGGGGGTGACGGGGACAGGGAGCGGGTGTAGGGGTTGACGGGGACAGGGAGCGGGTGTAGGGGGTGACGGGGCCAGGGACGGGGTGTAGGGGGTGACGGGGACAGGGAGTGGGTGCGTAGTGGGGATGTATCCGAGCCGGGCGGAGGGCTAGTAGAGACAGGAGCGCCCGAGCGGCCTCTCGCACTGAGACTCCCCCTGTTGGTGGGTTCTAGATGCTGCGGATTTGTATCCGGTACACCCCGGAGCAGGACACCATGACGTTTTCGGATGGACTCACCCTCAATCGCACCCAGATGCACAACGCGGGCTTCGGGCCCCTCACTGACCTGCTGTTCGCCTTCGCCAACCGTCTGCTCCCCCTGGAAATGGATGACACTGAGACCGGCCTCCTGAGTGCCATCTGCCTCATCTGTGGGGGTAAGGCCAGGGTAAAGCTCCCTCTACACCGTCCCCCCCATCAAACACTCCCCAGGGACAG
>NW_025965707.1:141392-142256 GCF_021869965.1 Rhincodon typus
AGAATGAGACACAGAGGGGCAGAAACAGAGAATGAGACACAGAGGGGCAGAAACAGAGGAGCAGAAACAGAGGGGCAGAAACAGAGAATGAGACACAGAGGGGCAGAAACAGAGTATGAGAAACAGAATGAGAAAAAGTGGGGCAGGTACAGAGGGGCAGAAATGGAGGGGCAGAAACGGCGGGTGTGAAACATCCCATCTCTCTGTCTCTGTCTCTCTGTGTCTTGCTCTCTCTGTCTTTGTCGTTCCTTTTCTGTCTCTCTCTCTCTGTCTTCTCTCTCTCCCTCTCTCTCTCTCCATCTCTCCGTCTCTCTGTCTCTCTCTCCCCTCCCTCCCTCCCTCCCTCTCTCTCCCACCCTCTCCCTCTCCCTCTCTCTCCCTCCCTCTGTCTCTCTCTCTCTCCCTCTCTCTCTCTCCCTCCTGCGAGCAGGTACGTTCCCTCCGTCCCCGGCTCTGACCCTCTCCCTCTCTCCCTCTGCACCAGGCGCAGAACGGGCGATCACCCTGAAGATGGAAATCCCGGGCCCCATGCCCCCCCTGATCCGGGAAATGCTGGAAAATCCGGATGCGTTGGGAATGGAGGAGGAGGCCGAAGGAAAGCAGGCGGAGGAGGAGGAAGACGAGGAGGAGGAGGAGGAGGAGGGGGACGAAGACGAGGAGGAGGGGGACAGGGCTGGAATGGCTCTGAAGCTGTAACCGTGCTGGACTGAGGGGGAGGTGGGGGCAGGGGGACTGACCCCTGGGTTTGGGGATCGAGGGGGAACTGAGGGGAGTGGGAAAGACCCTCCGAACGGGGGTGGACAGACCTCCCCCACCCCCGACGACGTTCACCGGAACACTTTTTGGGGGTATCATGTTGGGGGG
>NW_025965707.1:142356-142579 GCF_021869965.1 Rhincodon typus
ACCTTCTCTCGTCGTCTCTTGGGTCTTTCTGGGTCCCTTCGGGGTGGGGTGGGCGTTGTGAGAGGAACATTGTCATGGGCCGTGCCTATCTTTCTCTGTCCCTCTCTGTCTCTCTGTCCCTCTCTGTCTCTCTCTGTCTGTCTGTCTCTGTCCCTCTAAATCTTTTTCTCTCTCTATCTTTCTCTCTCTCTCTCTTTCTGTCTGTCTCTGTCTCTCTGTCTCT
>NW_025965707.1:143401-143804 GCF_021869965.1 Rhincodon typus
TCTGTCTGTCTCTGTCTCTCTGTCTCTGTCTCTCTGTCTCTGTCTCTATCTCGCTCTCTATCTCTCGCTCTCTATCTCTCTGTCTCTCTCTCTCTCTCTCCCTCTTTGTCTCTCTCTGTCTCTCCCTGCCTCTCTCTGCCTCTCAATATTTCTCTCTGTCTCTCTCTCTCTCTGTCTCTGTCTCTATCTCTCTCTGTCTCTGTCTCTATCTCTCTCTCTATCTCTCACTTTCTCTCTCTGTCTCTCTCAATCTTTGTCTATGTCTCTCTCTGTCACTGTCTCTGTCTCTGCCTCTGTCTCTCTCTGTCTGTCTCTCTCTCTCTCTGTCTCTCTGTCTCTCACTTTCTCTCTCCCTCTCTTTCTCTCTCTCTCTCTTTCTGTCTGTCTCTGTCTCTCTGTCTCT
>NW_025965707.1:144513-144707 GCF_021869965.1 Rhincodon typus
GTCTCTATCTCTCTCTCTATCTCTCACTTTCTCTCTCTGTCTCTCTCAATCTTTGTCTATGTCTCTCTCTGTCACTGTCTCTGTCTCTGCCTCTGTCTCTCTCTGTCTGTCTCTCTCTCTCTCTGTCTCTCTGTCTCTCACTTTCTCTCTCCCTCTCTTTCTCTCTCTCTCTCTAAATCCTTCTCCTGCTCTCT
>NW_025965707.1:145207-146242 GCF_021869965.1 Rhincodon typus
TTCAGGAAGGGTCCAGACCCGAAACATCAGCTTTCCTGCTCCTCTGATGCTGCTTGGCCTGCTGTGTTCATCCAGCTCTACACCTTGTTATCTCAGATTCTCTAGCATCGGCAGTTCCTACTATCTCTGAATCGATTTTAACTCCCTTGTATTTTCAGATCATGTCACTAATTGCTAGCATGTAGATGGCAAATAGCAGTAGGGGCACATGCATTACTGCTGCATATCCCATCTACCATAGTCATGTTTGTTAAGCATAATCTCTTAAAATCTCATAGTTTCAATTTTTTTTAATTCATTTATGGGATGAGGGTGTCACTGGCTAGGCAGCATTTATTGCCCATCCCGAATTGCCCACAGGGAGTTCAGAGTCAACCACATTGCTGTGGTTCTGGAGTCACATGTAGGCCAGATCAGGTAAGGACATTAGTGAACTAGATGGGTTTTCCGACAATTGACAATGGATTCCTGGTCATCATTAGATTCTGAATTCCGGACATTTATTGAACTCAAATTCCACCATCTGCCGAGGCGGGATTCGAACCCAGGTCCCCAAAACATTATGTGGGTCTCTGGATTAACAGTCCAGCAATAACACCACTTGGCCATCGCCTCCCCAGTTTCTCTTTAACTGGCTTGTTAATAAATTGATCTTTTAAATTTCTAGAATTTCCACCAGATGTTTCATTAATTAGCTTCAGCTAGCATTTCAGAGTCCTTGTATGTACCCTTTCAACACATGGCACTTCATGCTCCACGAGCTGAACAATGTTCCCCAATATTTTTTAAAACATTTCTTGCAGTATCACACATCCCATGTTCAACAAATCAAATAGTTACCATTTCTCTCATTTTTTCTGTTCTCCCTCCAATCCTGACCAATATTGACAGACACCTGTGTATTTCTTGATAGGATCACTGACTGAACTGGTCAATTATCTTCTCTTTTACTGAGGACACAACAACATCAATTGTAATGCTACTGCTGCTATCTTGGGTAAGATTAGTTAGCAGAATTCAAGGTTAGATGCTAGG
>NW_025965707.1:148117-150752 GCF_021869965.1 Rhincodon typus
TGGGGGACCGGCTCCCGCGGGGTGGGGGGAGAAGAATGGGGGACTGGCTCCCGCGGGGAGTGGGGAGGGGGACCGAGAATGGGGGACCGGCTCCCGTGGGGTGGGGGGAGAACGGGGGACCGGCTCCCGCGGGGTGGGGGGAGGAGATACATTAAAGGTGGGAAGTTGTATAGCCACTCGAGGGAGAGAGTGATGGGGGGGTGGTGGTTGGTGGGTATCGAACAACAGGAGGTTGTTATGGAGCAGGAACACCATTTCCCGTTCTCACTCCCTTACCGGCCTGCACATCTTCGATCTTGAAGCCATCAATCAGAGCGTTAGGTGCTCCCCACTCTGTGCTAATCATAACGTTGTGCTGAGGCTGGTACCAAAAATCGTAGCCAAAGGGGGCAGCGTGCCCGTCTTGCTCCCAGTTGCCCTTCACTTCAAACGTCTCTCCATCCAGCAGGACAAAACCACCTGCGAAACACAGGGACAGGTCAAGCTGGGGGGAGGCAGGAACTATACTGGGAGCGGCTCGCGGCTGACCAGTGCTTCTGGAAAGCAGGCAACGTCGTCAAAGTGCCCCGGTTATAATCTCTTCCAGCCCCCCTCCGCCAGGCAGAAGGTAGAAAAGTCCGCAAACACGGACCAACAGATTGAAGAACAGCTTCTTCTCGGCTGTTATGAACGTGAGGGACTACGCTCTGAAAGCGTGCCTTTTCAAATAGGCCTGTCGGACCGTAACCCGGGGCCGCGTGATTTCTGACCTTTTCCACCCCCCCCACCCTGCCTGCCGTCCTACACCAGCACCTCAGACAGTCATGGGAGCATGGAAACAGGCCCTTCAGCCCAACGTGTCCGTGCTGCCCAGTTTTCATGATTAAACTAGCCCTGTTTGCCTGTGTGTGGTCTCCGTACCTCTCCCATCCAAATGTTTCCTCAATGGTACCAGCCCTCCCCTCTACCTCTGGCAGCCCTTTGCAGACACTCACCACCCTCTGTGTGAAACAACTTGCCCTCAGGACCCTTTTTTGTATCTCTCACTTTAAACCTATGCCGTCTAATTTTACACTCCCCTACCCTGGGGAAAAGCTGTTTGCTAGCTACCTTATCAGGGGAGGTGATGGCCTCGTGGTATTATTGATGGAGTATTAATCCAGAGACCCACACAATGTTCTGGGGACCCAGATTCGAATCCCGCCACGGCAGATGGTGAAATTTGAATTCAATAAAATATCTGGAATTAAGAATCTAATGATGACCGTGAATCCATTGTCAATTGTCAGGAAAAACCCATCTGGTTCACTGAAGGAAAGGTAACTGCCATCCTTACCTGGTCTGGCCTACATGTGACTCCAGACCCACAGCAATGTGGTTGACTCTTAACTGCCCTCTGGGCAATTAGGGATGGGGCAATAAATGCTGCCTGGCCAGCGATGCCCTCATCCCGTGAATGAATAAAGGAAAAAAAACCCTCACAATTTTATAAATATCTATAAGGCCACCTCTCAGTCTCCAACACTCCAGGGAAAGAAATCACAGTCTATCCAAACTGATGTACTTATAGAACAGTACACACCCTTCAGC
This sequence comes from Rhincodon typus, assembly GCF_021869965.1. Taxonomy (NCBI): domain Eukaryota; kingdom Metazoa; phylum Chordata; class Chondrichthyes; order Orectolobiformes; family Rhincodontidae; genus Rhincodon; species Rhincodon typus. Next base: position 149,687 of record NW_025965707.1, read on the forward strand.
CCACGATCTTATGCCGACCTATTATCTTACTAAGATCAAAAAATGTAAGGTATGATTTGGCTCATCAACATGCAAAACAATACTGTTCACTGGATCTCGTCCAGGCGACAATGATAGATTAAATGAAGTTAAATTAAATTATATCGAGCCAAACAAAATAGTAAGGTCCTGGGGAGTGTTGCTGAACAAAGAGACCTTGGGGGGCAGGTTCATAGTTCCCTGAAAGTGGAGCCGCAGGTAGACAGGGCGGTGAAGAAGGTGTTTGGTACGCTTGACTTTATTGGTCAGTGAGTATAGGGAGTTGGGAGGGTCATGTTGCGGCTGTACAGGGCGTTGGTTAGGGCCCCTTTTGGAATACTGCGTTCAATTCTGGTCTCTCTGCTACAGGAAGGATTGTGAAAGGGTCAGAAAAGATTTACGAGGATGTTGGAGGGTTTGAGCTACAGGGAGAGGCTGGGGCTATTTTCCCCGGAGCGTCGGAGGCTGAGGGGTGACCTTATAGAGGTTTATAAAATCATGAGGAGCATGGATAGAGTGAATAGCCAAAGTCCTTTCCCCCAGGGGTGGTGGAGTTCAAAACTAGAGGGGCATAGGCTTAAGTCAAGAGGGGAAAGATTTAAAAGGGACCTTTTTCACGCAGAGGGTGGTGCGTGTGTGGAATGAGCTGCCACAGGAAGTGGTGGAGGCTGGTACAGTTACAACATTTAAAAGGCATCTGGAGGGGGACATGCATTTGGGCCAAGTGCTGGCAAATGGGACCAGATGAATTTAGGATATCTGGCCAGCATGGACAAGTTGGGCTGAAGGGTCTGTGTAGCTTTGTGACTCGATCATGTTGATCCTTCCTATGGAACCAAGATTTATAGACCAGGGGAGATGAACAGTAAATCTGAACGGGCACACTGTGTGGATGATGCTCACCACCCCCACCTCTGCAGCGAATTCGGGATGAACCTCCACAGTCACAGAGATAGGGAGGGGGATGGAGGGGGTGACAGAGATAGGGAGGGGGTGTAGGGGATGGAGGGGGTGACAGAGATAGGGAGGGGGTGTAGGGGGCTGGAGG
>NW_025965707.1:150912-151303 GCF_021869965.1 Rhincodon typus
GGGGGTGTAGGGGGCTGGAGGGGGTGACAGAGATAGGGAGGGGGTGATAGAGATAGGGAGGGGGTGTAGGGGGCAGGAGGAGGTGACACAGATGGGGAGGGGGTGTAAGGGGCAGGAGGAGGTGACACAGATGGGGAGGGGGTGTAGGGGGCTGGAGGAGGTGACAGAGATAGGGAGGGGATGTAGGGGGCTGGAGGGGGTGTTACCTTTGCCGTTTCCATTGGGATCCCCCATGGTGCTGATCATCACCTCCCCATTGGCCAGGCAGTGAGAGGTGTGCGGATTGGCCAGGTTACATTTCTCAAACAGATCACTCGGCTCCACCATCTGCAAAGACCAGAACACCAATGGATCAGACACAGCACTGACCCCATCCCCCTACACCCCCACC
>NW_025965707.1:151927-152690 GCF_021869965.1 Rhincodon typus
TTCATTCACGGAATTGAAATTCCACCAGAGGCCAGGCTGAGATTCGAATCCTTGTCTTCCCCAAAGCGTTAGCCTCTGAATGACCCAGTTTCCGCCCCCACCCACCTCGATCGAGCCTCCAGGCCGGAGACGAACGAGTGAATGAATGGATTCGTCTCCCATGGCCAACCCCTCCAGAGCTGGTCAGAGGCCCCCAACCTGACCTTAAACAGCCGGGGGGCTCGGGGATCCGTCCCCACGTCGATCACGTAGATCCTGGAGGAGATCAGCGAGGGCAGGATCAGCCGATTCCGCCGTTTGGAAGGGTCCCCATAGCAGCTGCTGCAAGCGTTCCAACCGGAATGGTGCAGCTCATCCCGAAGGTTGGGCATCGGCAGCCGGTGCAGCACCTATCAGGGAAAACATCCTGGTCATCGCTCTGATCTCCACTCCCCACTCCCTTCCCCCTCGTCACTAACCCCTCCCCCATCCCCCTACACCCCCTCCCTATCCCTGTCACCCCCCCAGCCCCCTACACCCCCTCCCTATCTCCGTCACCCCCTCCCTATGTGTAATTGCCCCTTGAAGCGAGCGTGTGGGCCTGGAGCCGTTTCAGAGGGCGGTCAACAGTCGTCCTGGTCATTGTTGGAGTCTGCAATGAGTTGTTAGCCCATACCAGGTCATGATGGCAAATTTCCTACCCCCCCCGCCTTCAGCCACCCCCAATGGGGGTATTAACCACAATCTATGACAGACCCCATCAACGATGGCTTGCCAACCCGGA
>NW_025965707.1:152700-153463 GCF_021869965.1 Rhincodon typus
TTCATTCACGGAATTGAAATTCCACCAGAGGCCAGGCTGAGATTCGAATCCTTGTCTTCCCCAAAGCGTTAGCCTCTGAATGACCCAGTTTCCGCCCCCACCCACCTCGATCGAGCCTCCAGGCCGGAGACGAACGAGTGAATGAATGGATTCGTCTCCCATGGCCAACCCCTCCAGAGCTGGTCAGAGGCCCCCAACCTGACCTTAAACAGCCGGGGGGCTCGGGGATCCGTCCCCACGTCGATCACGTAGATCCTGGAGGAGATCAGCGAGGGCAGGATCAGCCGATTCCGCCGTTTGGAAGGGTCCCCATAGCAGCTGCTGCAAGCGTTCCAACCGGAATGGTGCAGCTCATCCCGAAGGTTGGGCATCGGCAGCCGGTGCAGCACCTATCAGGGAAAACATCCTGGTCATCGCTCTGATCTCCACTCCCCACTCCCTTCCCCCTCGTCACTAACCCCTCCCCCATCCCCCTACACCCCCTCCCTATCCCTGTCACCCCCCCAGCCCCCTACACCCCCTCCCTATCTCCGTCACCCCCTCCCTATGTGTAATTGCCCCTTGAAGCGAGCGTGTGGGCCTGGAGCCGTTTCAGAGGGCGGTCAACAGTCGTCCTGGTCATTGTTGGAGTCTGCAATGAGTTGTTAGCCCATACCAGGTCATGATGGCAAATTTCCTACCCCCCCCGCCTTCAGCCACCCCCAATGGGGGTATTAACCACAATCTATGACAGACCCCATCAACGATGGCTTGCCAACCCGGA
>NW_025965707.1:153563-155519 GCF_021869965.1 Rhincodon typus
GCCAATCCACCCTAACCTGCACATCCCTGGGCACTACGGAACAATTTAGCACGGCCAATCCCACCATAACTCGCACATCCCTGGGCACTATGGGACAATTTAGCACGGCCAACCCCACCCTAACCTGCACATCTTTGGACTGTGGGGGGAAACCGGAGCACCCGGAGGAAACCCACGCAAACACGGGGAGAATGTGCAAACTCCACACAGACACATTCACCCCCGAGGATGGAATCGAACCCGGGTCCCTGGGCCGTGGGGCAGTAATGCTAACCACTGAGATCACCGTGCCACTCCTGGTAGAGTGTTAGAACGATACAGAGGAAGTGGCCTCCAAACTGCAGAAGAGAGTTTTTCTCTGAAAGATAACTATTCTCACGACCCAGTTGCTATGAAGTGTTGTGTCTAACTGGTGATCGAAAGACTGTACAATAAATGTGCCAACCAGCCGCCTCAAACTGAATCCCTGGTGCTTTCGGGTTATAAAGAGGTCAGAGACCAGGAGAGGTCATGGGAAGAGAAAGGGGCACCTGGTTGCATCCTGCCCTGTGGTTCTATTGGACTGTGCTTCCCCAGTACCTTTCTCTCTGTGGGATTGGTTGGCTTCGTCTCTGTGTACGTTACGTGTGGGGGTCAATCGTTCCAAGATTTTGTTCGCCCGGGGGTGAGCGGAGTCCACTTTCTGATTGGACAAAGCCTCACCGGGAAGAAAACGATAGGCTGCCCCAGATCCTGGGTCATTCAGGAAGGTTTCGGAGAAACCCTTTATCCTGGCCCACCCCTGGGATCGTGCTCTGCAATCAAAGGAACACCTTCCAGCCTTAACCTGGCACCCTCATTGGCTGAGGGAATGCCAAAGAGTTGACCAGCCGCCAGCCCTTTGGTGCAAGTTGGCGCGATGGCTCAAAATTTGGCATTCTTGCAACGGGGTCCTGATGGAGCGCGAGACAAAAATATCTGTATCAAAAATGTCGCAGAGTCTTCCTAGCCTTCCCCTCCTGAGTGGCCTGGCTCCGTATAACATTCTGGTTTCATTTCCGCTCCCCCCGCCCCCATCTCGCCACACGCCCCACTTCTCACTTGACACATTAAGCCCCGACCCCCACCCCTTGGTACAGCCAGTGGCCTTGATTGGCATCTGCAGGGTACACCCTGCCGAGGGCGAACGTACCTGGCAGTAGGTGTGCGACTTGGGGTTAACGTCGATGGTGGCTAGGTAGTCTGGTTTGCAAATGGCTGTGTTCCTGTAGATGCAGGGCACATAGACTATCTCCTCCTTATCGCCTGTGGGTGTAGATTTGGAGAAAGATCAGTTACCCAACTTTTCATCAAATCATAGAGCTGTACAGCACGGAAACAGACCCTTCGGTCCAACCCGTCCGTGCCGACCCAGATATCCTAAATTCATCTCGTGCCATTTGCCATCTTTTGGCCCCATATCCCTCTAAACCCTTCCTGTCCATGTACCCATCCAGATGCCTTTTAAATGTTGTAATTGTACCAGCCTCCTCCACTTCCTCATTCCATACACGCACCACCCTCTGTGTGAAAATGTTGCCCCTCAGGGCCCTTTCCCCCTCTCACCTTAAACCTATGCCCCTCTAGTTTTGGACTCCCCCCTACCCTGGGGGAAAAGACCTTGGCTATTCCCACTATCCATGCCCCTCATGATTTTATAAACCTCTATAAGTTCACCCCCTCAGCCTCCAATGCTCCAGGGAAAATAGCCCCAGCCTCTCCCTGTGGCTCAAACCCTCCAACATCCTTGTAAATCTTTTCTGAACCCTTTCAAGTTTCACAACATCTTTCCTATAGCAGGGAGACCAGAATTGAACGCAGTATTCCAAACGTGGTCCTAACCAATGTCCTGTACAGCTGCAACATGACCCTCCCAACTCCTATACTCAACGCACTGACCAATAAAGGCAAGCGTACCAAACACCTTCTTCACCGCCC
>NW_025965707.1:156019-158904 GCF_021869965.1 Rhincodon typus
ACACACACCCATCAACAGTCCGGGGTTCAGCCCAGGTATGGTAGCTCATTGTGGAAGTTGTAGTCGGGGCAGACTTTCTGCACCAGTTTGTAGTCCAGGCTGTAGAAGGCCAGGAAGACGCAGATGACCTTGAAGGGCTTGGCACAGAGCCAGGCGGCGTGGCTCTGAGTGTGCTCGGTGAAGCACACGCGCGACGGATCGTAGAGGCAGGGCCTGTTCCTCCGCGCCCGGTTGGTACGCTCGTACTCCACATGGCAGTTGAAGGGGGGCCTTTGCCCCCTGGCCTCGGCCACCGTGTGCTGGAGCAGGTTGAAGCTGACCAGGCGGCTGGGGGGCACGATGCTGACCGAGACATTGCCCAGCGCCGAGGAATTGTGCCGGAAGTAGACGCTGAACGTCCCGTTGACGTGGTCGACGATCTTGCCAGTCACCAGCAGGCTGAACTTCACCGTCTTCACATTCATGTAGAAGTCTCCCCAGCCAAAAATCTTCTTGCCCTTGCCCGGCTTCGGCGGCACCTTGCGCCCCAGGCGGGAGGGGGCGCCGCCACCTCCTGGCACCAGGAGGTGGACCGGGCCCACCTGGGCCCTGGCGCCCCTGTAACCGAGCTCCTCGACGCTACCCACCAGGTCGATCAGCTCCAGGGCCCTGGCCAGGCGCTCCTCAGCGGGGGGCACCTGAACAACAGCAAAACAGACAGAGGAAGGGAGCGAGAGAGATGTTAGACAGGTTCCAATGGCAGAGGAACTGCCCGCTAACAAAACCCAGCGCCCCCCACCCCCGATGATATTCAAGGATCATTTCGAGGGAGGAGGTGCGGAGGGAAAGGGGGAGGAGGGGTTGTTGTGTGGAAACTGAGGGGGGGCAGGAAGGAAAGTGGGCGAGGGGTTGGGTGGGTGGAAAAGCACAGGAGGAACTCAGATCGCTCGATGTCGTCTGCCATCCGCTGGGCCTCCCTCGATGTTCATCCTTTGTGGCAGGAGGCGGGAGGAGGGGAGGAGAGGAGGAAAAGGAGGGGAAAAAGAGGACAGAGCGGGAAGAACGCAGATGGCTTGACATCGTCTGCCTCCCACACCCTGACGTTCGTCCTTTGAGACAGCAAGCGGAGGCAAGGGGAAGGGAGAAGAGAATGTGGGGGTGGGGGTGGAGGGGGGAGGAGTGGAGGGAAATGTGGGGGAGGAGGAGGAGGAGGAGGAGGAAGAGAGGAAACATGTCAGAAAGGAGGGGCAGGAGGAGAGAGCGGGAAGAATGTGGATCACTCGATATTATCTGCTGCCCACGGAGCCTCCCCACCCACCCCAGTGATTGTCCCAAGCAGCAGGAAGTGGCGGGAGAGAGAGTGCCTGCGTGCGTGCAGGCCACTCAGCCCATCGAGACGACTCTCTGCTCTTTCCCCGAGAGGCGGCGAACGCACTGACGTTTACAGAAACCATGCGCAGGAGGCTGTTCGTCCCCTCGGCCCCTCCTAGCCTGCTCGGTCTGGTCAACACGAAGTGCCCTTTTAGGGGAGGAAAGTGCCATCCTCGCCTGGTCTGTCCTCCACGTGACTCCAGGCCCACAGCAATGTGGCCGCCTCAAAACTGCCCCCCTGGGCAGTTAGGGACTGGCAACGTCTGCTGGGTACAGTCAGCAACACCCATGTCCCCCGAGCGGATAAACAGATAAATATATTGACTCAGTGTCCTGGCATCCACCACACACTCGGCTGGAGGCAGGGCAGTGGTGGGGGAGTGGGGTGGGGGGTTGGATTTAGTCCCATCCAAGAGAGCTCAACCCTCCTCAGCACGCACACACAGAAATTGCTGGAGAAGCTCATCAACGTACAATGGGGGAGAAGGCAGGGCAATGGTTGTGAACAATTTCTGTGATTCTTGGTCTCAAACAGTTTACTGCCTTCTCTACCTCTGGGGACTGCAGAACCTGCTGAGTTCCTCTAGCAATCCCTGCTTCTTTTATCGAGTTATCGAGTCCTACAGCACGGAGACAGGCCCTTCGGCCCAACTTGTCCAGATATCCTAAATTAATCCAGTCCCCATTTCCCAGCATTTGGCCCCATATCCCTCTAACCCCTTCCTATCCATGTCCCCGTCCAGGTGCCTTTTAAATGTTGAGACTGTACCAGCCCCCACCCACTTCCTCTGGCAGCTCGTTCCACACACGCACCACCCTCTGTGTGAAAAAGTTACCCCCTCAGGTCCCTTTTCCCCCTCTCACCTTAAACCTATGCCCCTCTAGTTTTGTACTCCCCCCACCCCCTGGGGGAAAAGACCTTGGCTGTTCACACTATTCTTGGGACAGTGTGGTGAACCAGCGGTTAGCGCTGCTGCCTCATGGCGCCAGGGGCCCGGGTTAGATCCCACCCTCGGGCGACTATCTGTTTGTCCGTGTGGAGTTTGCACATTCTCCCCCCGTGTCTGCGTGGGTTTCCTCCGGGTGCTCCAGTTTCCTCCCACAGTCCAAAGGTGTGCAGGTTAGGGTAGGATTGGCCGTGGGAAATTGTCCCGTAGTGCCCAGGGATGTGCAGGTTAGGATGGGTTGGCCGTGGGAAATTGTCCCATAGTGCCCAGGGATGTGCAGGTTAGGGTGGGATTGGCCGTGGGAAATTGTCCCATAGTGCCCAGGGATGTGCAGGTTAGGGTGGGATTGGCCATGGGAAATTGTCCCATAGTGTCCAGGGATGTGCAGGTTAGGGTGGGATTGGCCATGGGAAATTGTCCCATAGTGCCCAGGGATGTGCAGGTTAGGGTGGGATTGGCCGTGGGAAATTGTCCCATAGTGGCCAGGGATGTGCAGGTTAGGGTGGGATTGGCCATGGGAAATTGTCCCATAGTGTCCAGGGATGTGCAGGTTAGGGTGGGATTGGCCATGGGAAATTGTCCCATAGT
>NW_025965707.1:159404-160202 GCF_021869965.1 Rhincodon typus
GGGTGGGGGCTGGTACAGTCTCAACATTTAAAAGGCACCTGGATGGGGACATGGATAGGAAGGGGTTAGAGGGATATGGGGCCAAACGCTGGGAAATGGGACTGGATTAATTTAGGATATCTGGGTCAACATGGATGGGTTGGGCCGAAGGATCTGTTTCTGTGCTGTACATCTCTATCACTCAATGAGAAAAATGTGTGGGAGAGGAGACAGTGTGAAATGGAAAGAAGTGAGGCGAGAGTATGATCGAAGATTGGGTAAGAGGGATGTTGAAAGATGGAGTGTAGGATAGGAGGGAAGGAGAGAGGGAAGAAAGTGGAGAAAGGGGGCGTGTTAATGGGAGACTGGGAGACAGAATGTGTAAAGACTAGATGGTGAGTGTTGGATAGGAGAGAGGGAGAGCGGGGGAGCGAGACGGAGGGAGAGATAAGGGGAGATGGTGAGTGTTGGATCGGAGAGAGGGAGAGCGGGGGAGCAAGACGGAGGGAGGGATAAGGGGAGATGGTGAGTGTTGGATCGAAGAGAGGGAGCGAGGGATAAGGGGAGACGGTGAGTGTTGGATAGGAGAGAGGGAGCGAGACGGAGGGAGGGATAAGGGGAGACGGTGAGTGTTGGGTAGGAGAGAGGGAGCGAGACGGAGGGAGGGATAAGGGGAGACGGTGAGTGTTGGGTAGGAGAGAGGGAGCGAGACGGAGGGAGGGATAAGGGGAGACGGTGAGTGTTGGATAGGAGAGAGGGAGCGAGACGGAGGGAGGGATAAGGGGAGACGGTGAGTGTTGGATAGGAGAGAGGGAGCGA
>NW_025965707.1:160702-162319 GCF_021869965.1 Rhincodon typus
AAATCATGAGGGGCATGGATAGGGTGAACAGACAAGGTCTTTTCCCCCAGGGTAGGGGAGGCCAAAACTAGAGGGGCATAGGTTTAAGGTGAGAGGGGAAAGATTTAAAAGGAACCTGAGGGGTAACTTTTTCACGCAGAGGGTGGTGCGTGTATGGAATGAGCTGCCAGAGGAAGAGGTGGAGGCTGGTACAATTACAACATTTAAAAGGCATCTGGATGGGGACATGGATAGGAAGGGTTTAGAGGGATATGGGCCAAATGCTGGTAAATGGGACTGGATTAATTTAGGATATCTGGGTCAGCACGGACATGTTGGACTGAAGGGTCTGTTTCTGTGCTGTATATCTCTGTGACTCTATGACTATTGAAATCATTAATAGATGTTGTGAATAGCTGGGGTCCCTGCACTGGTCCCTGTAGTGCCCCAGGAATCACTGCCTGGAGAAAGAGCCATTTATTCCCACTTTTTGTTTTCTGTTTTCCAGCCAATTTTTTTTAACATTCTCAATAATCCACCCCCCAATTCTTTGAGCTTTAATTTACACTTTAATCTCTTGCATGGGACTTTGTCAAAGGCCTTCCTAAATTCCAAATAAATCATATTGACTGGTTCCCCCGATTAACACTAGCAGTTCTATCACAAAGGATTCCAGATGTTCTCCCTTTTCATTCTGGCTGTGCCCAGAGACCTTTTTTTCCCAATCTGTACTTCTGAGGAAGCGTCTCCGGACCCGAAACGTTAACACTGATTTCTCTTCACAGATGCTGCTAGGCCTGCTGAGCTTTTCCAGTGATTTCTCTGTGCGTGTGGTAGTGATTGTAGTTTTGACTTGTTTATTCCTTTGTGCTCTGAAAACTTTTTTAATCTGACTCCTCACAAAACTGAGAGCTTAGACGTTCTCAGCTTCTTAATATTCTGCAGAGTTCGATCCAGACAAGTGGAAGTTTCATACCCCACTCTCTCTGGAGTAACTAATTCACCCAACTGAAAAATCTCCTTTCTCAAAAACGGTCTACACCCAGATCCAACTTCAGTTACATCTCAATCAATCTGTTCCCAACAGCTTTGAACTCAATTTTTTAAAGAAAATTTTATTCTCCAAAATTCTGTGAAGTTAATCGAGTCATAAAGTCATAGAGACGTACAGCACACAGATCCTTCGGTCCAACCCGTCCATGCTAACTGGGTGTCCTAAATTAATCTAATCCCAATTGCCAGCATGAGGCCAATATCGAGGGAGTTGAGGGTGCTCGGAGAGTGAAGGAGTGAGGGGGTTGATGGGAGTGAGGGCTTGAGGGAGTGAGTAGTGGGGAGTGAGGAACTGAGAAGAGGGGCTGAGGGTGTTGAGGGGCTGATAGAGCTGATGGAGTTGAGGGTGTTGAGGGAGTGAGAGTGCTAAAGGAGTTGAGGGGCTGGGGGAGTGAGAGGTTGAGGCAGTGAGGGAGTTGAGGTAATATGAGGGTGTTGAGGGAGCTGAGGGTGTAGAGGAAGTGAGGGTGCAGAGAGAGTGAGGGTGTTGAGGGAGTGAGGGTGTATGGGGAGTGAGGATGGTGAGGGAGTGAGGGCATAGAGGGAGTGAGGGTGTTGAGGGAGTGAGGATGTTGAGGGAGTGAG
>NW_025965707.1:162819-164198 GCF_021869965.1 Rhincodon typus
ACATTTGCTGTGGGGAGTTCTGCCAAGTCTTGCTAGTACGCCCAATGGAAATGGAGCGCACACAGGGGGATTGTGCATTTGAACAGCAACAGGCCCAATCTGTCTCACTTTTATTTTCAAACAACCCCATCGCCCACTCTCCAGACCAACACATGCCTCTGATACATACACAGCGTGGTTTATCGCTGGCCCTCTTAGAGTGCACGCTCCCTCGGCGCCGACCCTCCGACAGCGCCCCGCTCCCTCGGCACCGACCCTCCGACAGCGCCCCGCTCCCTCGGCGCCGACCCTCCGACAGCGCCCCGCTCCCTCGGCGCCGACCTTCAAATCATTGGTGTGGGGTTGCATGGGTATTTAGGGCTGGCGGGGCAAGTGGGAAGGTGGGGATGTGACTTGTCTTTCTCTCACTGTTTGCATTCTGCGACTTGGGGACATTTTAGTTCTCTGTTTTCCCCACTTCCCTCCCTCCCTCCCTCCTCCGAGTTGGAAATGGTAAATTTTGGCCTCGTCACCGCGCTGAGCGAACCCAAACAGGATGTGTTGCAGACTGCGTTACTGACTGACTACATTGGAATCGATGACACACTCTCCCTGTCTCTCTCTCCCGCTCACATGCCTGGTCTCTGGCTGACAGAATGGGTGAAATTCGACACCATGAGCTGCGCGAGGAATTCTCCCTGACCCCAGAGGCACGTGCCAGGCCAGGAGTCGTGGCTGGGGCGAGCCAACTCACCTGTTTTGATATTGTCCTGTGCCCCTCGCCACCCACCCCACTCTCCGAACCAGCCTCGCAAACAGCGTCGGACGCTAGGGACCTCCAACCGCCCCCCAGGCCCCTCGGGCCAGAGAGCCGGTCAAGTCCCTCATCCATGCTCCCCATCAGACCCTATACAGCCGACAGTCATAGGGAGGGGGTGTAGGGGGCCGGAGGAGGTGACGGAGATAGGGAGGGGGTGTAACGGGGTGGAGGAGGTGACGGAGATAGGGAGGGGGTGTAGGGAGGTGACGGAGCTAGGGAGGGGTGTCATGGGGCTGGAGGAGGTGACGGAGATAAGGAGGGGGTGTAACGGGGTGGAGGAGGTGACGGAGATAGGGAGGGGGTGTAGGGAGCCGGAGGAGGTGACGGAGATAGGGAGGGGGTGTAGGGGGCTGGAGGAGGTGACAGAGATAGGGAGGGAGTGTAGGGGGCCGGAGAAGGTGATGGAGATAGGGAGGGGGTGTAGGGGGATGGAGAGAGGTGACGGAGATAGGGAGGGGGTGTAGGGCGATGGAGGAGGTGACGGAGATAGGGAGGGGGGTCATGGGGCTGGGGGGGGGGGGGGGGGGGGGGGGGGGGGGAACAGGGGAATGACTTGGTCGATCAGCCGCGAACCCCACCG
>NW_025965707.1:164698-166309 GCF_021869965.1 Rhincodon typus
TTAGGGTGGGATTGGCCGTGGGAAATTGTCCCACAGTGTCCAGGGATGTGCAGGTTAGGGTGGGATTGGCCGTGGGAAATTGCCCCATAGCGCCCAGGGATTTGCAGGTTAGGGTGGGATTGGCCGTGGGAAATTGCCCCATAGCGCCCAGGGATTTGCAGGTTAGGGTGGGATTGGCCATGGGAAATTGTCCCATAGTGCCCAGGGATATGCAGGTTATGGAGTGTTTGATGGTGGGGTGTGGGGGAGCGGACAGTGTAGGGAGACCCTTACTCTGTTGTGGTGCTGAGGTAGTTAAGCTGTTTCTTGTTCATTTGTCGCTTTCTTTTCCTTGAGAATGGCTCTATCAGTCAGTACTTTGTATGCAGATGGGACTTCACTGGTGACTGAGGAGAGGAGCCTTGTTCCTATCAGTCACTGTCTCAGTGTTGAACAGCTTCAGTGAACAGGCATATTCTCCCAATAGAGATTCATCACCTTAAACACATCATCACTGCTGGGGGTGGGTGGCGAGACGGAGACAGAGAGTGAGAGTGAGAGAAAGCAAGAGAGAGGGAATGGCGTGAGGGAATGGAGTGAGCGAGGGAGGGAGTGAGGCAGCAGGGGAGGGAGGGAACAGAGGGAGTGTGGGGAGGGATGGAGGGAATGGAGGGAGGGAGAGTGGGAGGGAGAGTGGGAGGGAGAGTGGGAGGCAGAGAGGGAGAGACAGACAAGGGGAGGGAGAGAAAGACAGTGAGAGAGAGAAGGGGGGGCGAGAGAGAGAGAGGAGAGGGAGAGAGAGAGAGAGGAGAGGGAGAGAGAGAGAGAGAGGAGAGGTGGAAGAGAGACAGAGAGAGAGAGGGTGACAGAGAGTGGGTGGGAGAGTGGGAGAGTGAGAGACGCAGGGAAAGGGGGAGAAGACAGAGGGAGATAATGAGGGTGTGTAGGGGGCTGGAGGAGGTGACAGAGATAGGTAGGGAGCGTAGGGGGATGGAGGAGGAGGTGACAGAGATAGGTAGGGAGTGTAGGGGGATGGAGGAGGAGGTGACAGAGATAGGTAGGGGGGGTAGGGGGAGAAGGGGGGGGGTGTAGGGGGATGGAGGAGGTGACGGAGATAGGGAGGGGGTGTAGGGGCTGGAGGGGGTGACAGAGATAGGGAGGGAGCTGGAAAGCGATAGGGTTGAGAGTGGCATGAGGACCCTGCGTGTTTTACAAAATCGCAGAAGACGAAACAATTCCGAGAGCTGTGTGGGAATGTGATAATCCTGTGACAGTGAATTTAACAGTAAATCCTTTTAAATGATTTGGGAGTCAGTGGAATTTGAAGGTAATACAGAATGTAATAAAGCAGTCAGCGGTTTTAAACACTCCACATCCTTCAGTTCATGGCCCCAGGGTGTAATTATTCTAAATTAACTCCCCAGGGGGAGTCTGCCTCCAGTTCCCAATATCTTGCCTGTTCTCCCTTCCTGCGCAATGCAATGTTGAAATCTGCAGATTAAGGGGTTTTTAAATCCCCGGCTCATAGCCATATCGACAGGACAGCATTAGTCTGGGCAAGAACTGGATCTTGTATCTCACACCCCTCCCTACCTCTGTCACCCCCTCCCTATCTCTGTCACATCCTCCTCC
>NW_025965707.1:168307-168982 GCF_021869965.1 Rhincodon typus
GGGGGGGGGGGGGGGGGGGGGGGGGGGGGCGTTCAGTCTACGAAATAGCTCCAGAGAGGCCGGTATCCCATCACCAAGTCACCCCTTAATTACCTACGGGGCATCCTTGACACTGACCCAGCTCCACAACAGCCAGTTCTCTGGGTGAGCGGAGACCACCCCCCTCACACCCCCTCCAGCTCTCCGGGTGAGCGAACCCACCAGCTCTCCGGGTTAAGCAGAAACCACCCCCCACACCCCCCAAAAACCCCCCTCCCCTCCTGCTAACACCCGTCAGCCGGGGCTCCCCGATTGTGCCAGCGTTAACGGCCCCAGCCTCCACGGGGGACCTCTCCCAACACTCACCGCTGCAGGTGAAGTCGTTCATCAGGGTACGATCCCCACGGCAGGAGCAGTTCACACGACCCTCCGGGGTCAGCAGGCACAGGTCGTGGCACCCTCCGTTTCTCACTTTGCAAGGGGACAGCTTGCCTGGCGACCGTGGGGGGTCGGGGGGAGGTGTGGGGGTTCAGGGGGGAGAAACGGGAGAGAGAGAGAGAAAGCCAGCGTGAGACAGAGAACAGTGAGGCGGAGGGTCCCCTCCCTTCCCCCTCAGCCCGGGCCCGACACACCGATGGACACAAAGCGAGTTGGATGTGCGCAGTCACATGGGAGTTAACACAGATCCCCCCCCAA
>NW_025965707.1:169082-170651 GCF_021869965.1 Rhincodon typus
GGTGACGGAGATAGGGAGGGGGTGTAGGGGGATGGAGGGGGTGACAGAGATAGGGAGGGGGTGTAGGGGGATGGAGGGGGTGACGGAGATAGGGAGGGGGTGTAGGGGGGGTGGAGGAGGTGACGGAGATAGGGAGGGGGTGTGGGGGGCGATGGGGGATGGGGTGTAGGGGAGGGGGTGTAGGGGAGGGATGGAGGAGGTGGTGATGTAGATAGGGAAAGGGGCTGCAGGAAGGTGACGGAGACAGAGAGGGGTCCCGGTGGACGGTTTCGGAGGTAGAGCTGGAGGAGTGGTTTTGAAATGCAAACACGCACACAGACACACAGAAACGCGCACACATACTCTCTCACATACCTGATGGACAGCAATGATTAGCATGCACGTGTTGAACAATGCTCCAGGAGCACTGTGTTGTAACGCCACTGGGATGTGTGCAGCAAATGAGAGACAGAACAGTAGACAAACGTTGGACTCCGAGGTTAGAATGCTCACTCCCTCGCACGCTCTCAATACCATCGCAAACCAGCATCGCTGAGACCGACCCACCTCGCTCACACCACACCACACCCACCGCTCCGCTCCCCACACCCCCACCCCCGTCTGTCCCGCAATCGGTGAGGCTCCTGTGCCCACTGGAAGGACTTAGGGTGAAGGCTTGCGGGCCGAATGGCCTCCTGCTGTTCCTGCGTGATAGGCTCAAGGAGGGGGATGGGATTTTCGGGGTGGGTGGGTGGGACGGCTGAACAGGCTCACTGTAGGACTCTCACCAAACAATCCGATCCGACTTCGTGTGGACAGCGGTGACGTGACTCCCCACCGCAGCGAGCAGGGCGAATATGTGAGGTGGGGTTGTGGGGGTAGGAGGAGTCTGGTGCACCCTCACCTCGGTGCGGGGATGGCACCGTGCATCGGTGCTGTCAATCTCAGCAACTCACAGAGACTGTAGCACGCATTCCACCTCAGGGCCGAGGGATCGCCGCACGCAGTGGGGATGTGTGTGTGGGGGTGGAGGGGGGAACGGGGGTTAATCCCTACTGAGCGCCCACCCCTCCCCTCCCCTCGCGCCACTCACAGTTGTTGGTGTCGTTAGCCACAGCGATGATGCCCATAGGTTGCTGGGGAATGTCGGCCCGGAGCACGCGCAAGTTCCCGCCTGTGTACTTGTCGGCCCTCAGCACCGCTCGGCGCACCCAGTCGGTCCAGAAGATATAATCACCGTAGACAGCCAGCCCGAACGAGTGCACCGGCTCCGACTTGAGGATGACCTGGCGGGGGGCAGCAGCATTGGGAGGGAGGGAGGCACAGAAACACAGGGAGAGAGGACAGCACGGGTCAGACTTGACAGGACGATCCAGCGACCAATCTTGGCGGGCGTTCTGCACGCCCCGAGGCGAACGCTCAACTTTTCGGAGGGTCCCCGCAGCGAGGGAGCAGGCCATTCAGCCCACTGAATCTGCACCGACCCTCCGAAGAACATCACACCCACACCGCACACTCCCACCATCAGCCCAACACTTCACCCTGCATTCCAGCATGGCCGACACACCCTAACCAACACATCTGTAACCC
>NW_025965707.1:171170-171623 GCF_021869965.1 Rhincodon typus
TCCCCTACACCCCCTCCCTATCTCCGTCACCCCTTCCCTATCTCTGTCGGTCACTGACCTGCCTGTTGCTACCATCGTACTCGCATCTCTCGATTTTGTCGAGCGTGGCGTCGGAGAAGTAAAGTTTCTCGGCCGGGTGGTCAATGGCAAGGCCGTTGGGTGTGCGGATGTCGGTGCTGACGATGATGAACACGTTTGACCCTCGCAGGCTCGACCTCATGATGCTGGGGTGCTCCTCGTTCCAGTTCGTCCAGAACATCAGGCTGTGCAGGACACAGAGGGCGGACACGGGGGGTCACAACAGAACTACATCGCATGCCCTCGCAAACCGTGATTACAACGGCGTGGGGAAGACCCATCCGCCACAGCTTGACCATCAGAGCTCTCCCTACACCCCCTCCCGCCACCTACACCCCCTCCCTATCTCCGTCACCCCTCCAGCCCCCTACACCC
>NW_025965707.1:171633-172575 GCF_021869965.1 Rhincodon typus
CTACACCCCCTCCCTATCTCCGTCACCCCTCCAGCCCCCTACACCCCTTCCCTATCTCCGTCACCTCCTCCAACCCCCTACACACCCTCCCAATCTCTGTCACCCCCTCCCGTTCCTACAACTCTACACACTTTCTGCCTTTCTCTGATTACAGTTCCCCAGACGTTCCCCTTCGACTCCCACTGCTCCACCACTGACGCTCCTGCCTCTATGTTCCTGGGGGCGCGGGCTCTGAAGGAGCCCTCAGGCCCTCTCCTCTCTCTCTCTCGCTGTCCTACAAGGCACTCCTTATAACCCACTGCTCTGACCAAGTTATTGGGTCGTACCATTCCCTGACACTCCCTGGCAGTGGTTGGTAGTGGCGCCCTGCTCTCGAACAACCCTGCAAAAGTCTGCAGGGCAGTATAGCCATCATGCGGTTGCTACGCAAATGCAGACTCCCATTGAGGCTGTCTGTCCCTGCCACCTCCCCTCCCATGATCTGTCATCCCACCACCACCACGCCCCCCCACCATCAGCCTCGACCGTCCCTTTTTCACATCACCGGAGCATGGGCAAGTCAAGGAGCGCGGAGAGGCCATTCAGCCCATCAGGACAGTTCCGTCATTCAGCGTGATGGCAGCTGACCTCACTGGGCTCTGCCTCTTGGCCGACTGAGCCCTCACACACCTCAGCTGCCCTGCCCTTGACCCCTGCTCCCGCCAGTCTCTGCTCGACAGAGGCCTGGCACGCTGGCTGTATTCCCCGCCCGTCCAGGAGGCCCTGCCCAAGCCTGATCCCGATGCCCCCACTGAATGGCCTCCTCCTGTTGCTGTGTAACAGGCTCGAGGAGGGGGCTGAATGGCCTCCTCCTGTTCCCAGTGTGACAGGCTCGAGGAGGGGAGGGGCTGAATGGCCTCCTCCTGCTGTTCCCTGTGTGACAGGCTCAAGGAGGAGAGAGAG
>NW_025965707.1:172675-173597 GCF_021869965.1 Rhincodon typus
CCTCCTCCTGCTGTTCCCTGTGTGACAGGCTCAAGGAGGAGAGAGAGAAGGGGGCTGAATGGCCTCTTCCGCGCAGCAGAGTGTGCGCTGACAGCGTCGATCTTACTTCAGGCACTCGTCAAGGACGAAGGCCCTGGGGTGGTCATCGCCGGACATGGTGACCACAGTCTCCCGCTCGAAGGCTCCAGGCCGGCTCTGATCGATGCTATGCCGGGTGATGGTCGATGTGGTGTAGCTGGTCCAGTACAGTGCGTCCCAGGCCCTGTGGTAGGCTAGGCCTTCCACCGATCCAACATCTGCAGGGAAACAACGCACCAGGCCATGACCATCTCCAACCAGAGACAGAGTCCATCCATCCACACTCCCCCCAACGCTTGACATTCAACGGCATTACCATCACTGAATCCCCCACCCCGCACCACAACCCTCCTCCCCGACTACCAACATCCTGGGGGTTACCCATTGAGCAGAAACTGAACTGGGACCCCCAGCCCCATATCAATCCCGTGGCTACAAGGAGCAGGTCAGAGGCTGGGAATCCTGCAGCGAGTAACTCCCCTCCTGACACCCCCCCGCCACCCACCCAAAAGCCTGTTCGACCCCCCCCCATCGAAAGGCCAGAGGTAAGGGTGGTGAGGGGAGAAGGGGGGGGGAAACAGCCCCCCACTCGCCTGTGTGTCTCAGGGAAGGAGCGATGGGCTCAACGTTAGTCCCCGGCATTTCATCAACAGAACTTCGAGTCAGAGCAAATAGTAACTTAACCCCGTCTGTTGGCGTGCAGTCCCCAGCAGGGCGTTTGGCCCATCGAGTCCACGCTGACCCTCCAAAGATCATCGCAAACAGACCCACCACCATCCACCTTATCCTTGCGTTTACCACGGCCAATCCACCTTAACCTGCACATCCCTGGGCACTATGGGAC
>NW_025965707.1:173677-175511 GCF_021869965.1 Rhincodon typus
CCTGCACATCCCTGGGCACTGTGGGACAATTTCCCACGGCCAATCCCGCCCTAACCTGCACATCCCCGGGCACTACGGGACAATTTCCCACGGTCAACCCACCCTAACTTGGACGCTGCGGGGCTATGAACACACTCACTCTCCACGATGGTCTTCCTGCCTGAGCCGTCGTCGCTGATCTGCTGGATGTTCCCGAAGTGGATGTCGCTGAAGAAAATGCGGTTGCCGGATTTTGCCCCGTGGCCGTAGTCGAAGGCCAGGGCGATGACATTCTTCATGAAGTCGGGGTCCTCGAAGGGCTTGACTGGGGAGTTGAGGTTCCTCTCGTCCGAGAGGTGGATGCTCTTCAGGATGGTGCGCTCCGAGTACAGCAGGTAGCCGTCATAGTCCCGGCAGGTCACCCCATCGTCCGACAGCATGCCGTGGGCACAGGCGCACGTCCGCTGACCGTTGCCGCGGTACAGGCACAGCTGCTGGCACCCTCCATTGTTGTCGGCGCAGACATTCGTGCCTGGGGAAGGGACAATGAGGGACGTCACGGTGGGGCTGGAGCCGAGGGAGCAGGGGCGCTGTGGGAGGGGGAAGGAGCCCGGCGCTGAGGGAGGGCGAGGGAGCGGGGCGCTGTGGGACGGTGAGGGAGTCCGGCGCTGAGGGAGGGCGAGGGAGCGGGGCGCTGAGGGAGGGCGAGGGAGCGGGGCGCTGAGGGAGGGTGAGGGAGCGGGGCGCTGTCGCAGGGTCAGTGCCGAGGGAGCGGGCGCAGTTGAAGTCCCTGAACACGTTGGGTACGAACAACAAAATAAATCCTCACCCTTTTGCCGTTCCCTGTTGAAGACTTTAATGTCTTTGAGCTGGACACCAATTCCCGTTCTCAAGGCCACAGAGTCTGTCGCGTTGTCTTTCGAACCACGTTTGATGGAGCCATTAGCGTGGGTCCTGTTCCAACAAAATAACCACATTCACCGACTTCAACTGGGCACCCACCATCGCTGTCAACATACTGTATTGTACTGACACACTCGACAGAGGGGGCTGGAGGGGGTGACGGAGATAGGGAGGGGGTGTAGGGGGTTGGAGGGAGTGACAGAGATAGGGAGGTGTTGTAGGGAGATGGAGGGTGTGACGGAGATAGGGAGGTGTTGTAGGGGGATGGAGGGAGTGACAGAGATAGGGAGGTGTTGTAGGGAGATGGAGGGAGTGATGGAGATAAGGAGGAGGTGACGGAGATAGGGAGGGGGTGTAGGGGAATGGAGGGAGTGACAGAGATAGGGAGGGGGTGTAGGGGAATGGAGGGAGTGACGGAGATAGGGAGAGAGTACCAAAGGCAGAGACCCACCTGTCGCTCCAGTAGATGTAGTCCTCGAAGACAGAGACTGAAAACATATCCATGTTGTTGCTGGACAGGACCAGTTCCCGGTTCTCCCCGGTTTCCAGGTCAATGCGCTCAATCTTATCGGTTCGTGCATCACACCAGTACAGCTTGCCTTCCTGTGGGGTGGTCGGGGCGAGCGGGCAGAGGGGTGGGTGGGGGGTGGGTGGAGGTGAGAGTGACAGATGGGGGGGTGCAGAGACGGAGGAAAGAGAGGGAAGCAGGCCAGAGAGGGGTAGAGAGACCGACAGATGGGTGTGAGAGAGAGCAGGGAGAGACAGGGAGAGAGGCGGATGGGTGTGAGAGAGAGCAGGGAGAGACAGGGAGAGAGGCGGATGGGTGTGAGAGAGAGCAGGGAGAGACAGGGAGAGAGGCGGATGGGTGTGAGAGAGAGCAGGGAGAGACAGGGAGAGAGGCGGATGGGTGTGAGAGAGAGCAGGGAGAGACAGGGAGAGAGGCGGATGGGTG
>NW_025965707.1:175611-176293 GCF_021869965.1 Rhincodon typus
CCACGTCAGCTCCCTCCCTCCCGCTGCCTGACCCCTGCGAATTCCGACCCTTTTCCCTGTTCCCGGTGCGGGCTCCTACATCTGCAGTTTTGTGCTCCTGACTCGGTATTCGATTCCAGGAGCAGGGGGAAAACAAAACACAGACACATACACACACACACACACACACACACGCGCGCAGACACGCAGACGCAGACACACACACAGACACAGACACACACACGCAGACACACACAGCAGCAAGCGCGAGACGGAGACGGCAGCGAGGGGGCCCGGTTGGGGGCGGGGCTGTCAAAGACCACCTCCTCCTCCCTACGAAACCGTACCTTCGACACCACCCCACCCCCACACCCTCTCCCATGCCTTCTGTCCCACGCAGACGCGCGTTCCCTGCACCCCACCCCACCCCCGGCACATTCGCCCCGGATCCCAGGCGCTGCCCTGACTCACCCGCGATCCAGTCCACGGCGATCCCTTCGACCCTGCCGATCCCGTTGGTGACAACATCCTCCCGCCACGTCTGATCCCGCTTGGCTCGGCTGATGGTGCTCAGGCCCATGTCGACCCAGTAGATGGTGTCATTCTCTGCCAAAGGCAACACAGAGGAGGTGGGTTACACCGGAGGGGAGAGGGTGTCTGTGTGTCTGCGTGTGTGTGTGTGTGTCTGCGTGTGTGTGTGTGT
>NW_025965707.1:176885-177305 GCF_021869965.1 Rhincodon typus
TGTGCAGAGAAATGATCACAGGTACAGCACGCAGTCAGGAACGCCTGTAGGATGTCACACTGACACCCCCACCCCCACTCTCTCTCTCTCACACACTCCCTCACACTCTCTCTCACACTCTCACACTCTCACACGCTCACACGCTCACACGCTCACACTCTCTCTCACTCACACACACACACTCCGAACCGTGCCCACCCCGTTGTGACGCGGAGTTACCTGCGTGGAAATCAATGCCCACAGCCAGCGAGGTCCCAGAGACGGGGACCAGGGCGTCCGACTTGTCATTGGGATCCAGCGGAATCCCCCGGATTCCCTCGTGGACCGAGTACAGCAGGAAGGAGCCAACACCTGTCAGCAGAGAAGGGGGCAGGGTAAGGCAGGGGTGGAGGGGGCGGGTGGGCGAGAGAGAGAGAGGGG
>NW_025965707.1:177805-178259 GCF_021869965.1 Rhincodon typus
CACACACACACACACACACTCTCTCTCTCTCTCACTCTCACTCTCTCTCTCTCACTCTCACTCTCTCTCTCTCTCTCTCGCACTCTCTCTCTCTCTCTCTCACACACAGACACACAGACACACGCGCACAGAGGCACAGACACTCACACGCACAGACACATGCACACACACATATACATACACAGACACACATATACATACACATACACACGCAGCCACACACACACGCAGACACCACACACACAGACACGCGCACACACGCGCGCACAGACACACGCGCACTCGCACAGACACACGCGCACACGCGCACACACACACAGACACCACACACACATATACATACACAGACACACGCATACATACACAGACACACGCATACATACACAGACACACGCAGACATACACACACACACGCAGACATACACACACACACGCAGACATACACACACACACG
>NW_025965707.1:178359-178502 GCF_021869965.1 Rhincodon typus
CACACACACACACACACACTCTCTCTCTCTCTCACTCTCACTCTCTCTCTCTCACTCTCACTCTCTCTCTCTCTCTCTCGCACTCTCTCTCTCTCTCTCTCACACACAGACACACAGACACACGCGCACAGAGGCACAGACAC
>NW_025965707.1:179002-181761 GCF_021869965.1 Rhincodon typus
CAATTCCACTCCTGGCCTCATTGCAGCCTTGTTGCAAAAATGAACAAGCGAAGTAAGGTACGAGTGACAGCCCTTGACATCAAGACTGCATTCGACCTCCAGAATTTTGTTGATTTTGTACATGTTTGAAACAAGTCTGTAATGAGGTCAGGCCCTGGCAGAACCCAAACTGAGCGTCACTGAGCAGGTTGTTCCTGAGTAAGTGTTGCTTGATAGAATTATTGATCACACCTTCATCACTTTACTGTTAATTGAGTGTAGACTGATTGGGCAGTAATTGGTCAGGTTGAATTTATCCTGCTCTTTGTTTGCAGGACATAACTGGGCAATTTTCCACATTGATGTGTAGATGCCAGTGTTGCAGTTGTACTAGAATAGCATGGCTAGGGGAGTGGCAAGTTCTGGAGCACAGGTCTTCAGCATTATTTCTGAAATGTTATCAGACCCCTCAGCCTTTGTACTATGCAGTGTCTCCAACCATTTCTTGATATCACAAGAAGTGAAATACTTGGCTGAAGACTGGTGTTTGATATGCTGAGCCCAAATGGAGGATGCTAAGATGGATCATCCACTTCTGGCTAAAAGATTTAGACGAATGTTTCAGCCTTATCTCTTGTACTTATGTGCTGGGCTTTTCCAGTGAAATATTTAATTGTCCACCACCGTTCACAACTGGTGGTGGCAGGATTGTGGACGTTAGACCCAATCAGTTTATTGTGGGATCGCTTATCTCTGCTTATTGCTTACTGCTTATGCTGTTTGGAATCTAAGTAGTCCTGTCTGGTAGCTTCACCAGACTGACATTTCTTTTTAAAATTGAATTTTAAAATGCATGCCTGGTGCTGCTTCTAGCATAACCTCCTGCACTCTCCAATGAACCAGGGTTGATTCCCTGGCTTGATGGTTATGGTGGAGTAGCGGATATGCTCAGCCATGAGGTTACAGATTGTGTTGGAGTACAATTCTGCTGCTGCTGATGGCCCACAGTGCATCATGGATGCCTAGCCTTGAGTTGATAGGTCTGTTTGAAGTCTGTTTCATTTAGCGCAGTGATAGTGCCATGAAGGATGGCATTCTCACTGTGAAGGTGGGACTTCATTTCCACAAGGCCTGTGTGGTGGTCACTCTAACCGATACTCATGGGTAGCAACAGATTGGTGAAGATGAAGTCAAGGATATTTCTCCCCCTTGTTGCTTTCCTCACCACCTGTAGGTAGTGTAACAGCTATGTCCTTTAGGACCTGACCAGCTCGATCAGTAGTACTGCTACTGCACTTGTGACTTTCAGTGCTTCCTCTAAGTTTTGTTCAATGTGGAGGAGTATTAATTCATCAGCTGAGGGAGGATGATATGTGGTAATCAGCAGGAGGTTTCCTTAACTTGAAACCATGAGACTTCATGGGTCCAGAGTCAATGTTGAGGACTCCTAGGGCAACCCACTCCAACTGTATACTACAGTGCTGCCACCTCTGCTGGGTCTGTCCTGTTGATGGGACAGGACATATCCGGGGATAGTGATGGTGTTTTCTGTAGGATATGATTCCATGAGTATGTCTATGTTGTTTAACTGGTCTGTGAGACGACTGTGCCAAATTTGACACGAGCCCCCTGATGTTATTAAAGAATTTGCTGGGTTGACAGGGCTGTTTTTTCCATTGTCGTTTGATACAACTGAATGACTTGCTCAGCTATTTCAGAAGCAACCACATTGCTGTGTTACTGGGTCCACTGCTCTGGAGTCATATGTAGGCCAGATCAGGTGAGGATCACAGACATTAGTGAACCAGATGTGTTTTTCACAACAATCCAATCTGTGGTTTTATGGACTTCAATAGCTCTGAAGGTGAAGAGTCTGTGTCCAAGAGCTGCCAGCCATTTTTCATGTCTTAGAAGTGCAACCAGGAGCAATGATCACTGCTGGAAGTATATCAGTTTCCAGAGCAGTAGTGAGGAGAAAATCTAAGATTACAGCCAAATAGGCTGAGTTTGTCAGTCAGGCAGAAAGGCTGCAGAGACTGGAGAATAGATTGAAATGGAGGGAAAGGATTATTTCAGTAAAGATGTCCATGGCCATCAGAGTCTACACTCAATGAAGCACAGAATATTTGATCAGGAAGGACACCTCCATTCGTTTTGAATGGGTGGCCTCCCTGTATAGTGTATGGATCCCCCTTGATAGTAGTGGCCATTAGGTGGCCATTGAAGATCTTAGTTGGTGTCTGAGCAGAAATCTCCCGCTCCTGACTTGGAGCAGAATGAGGAGAGTGACAGGTTCTCTAACCTGTGCCTTCCCATCGAATTCTATCACCCTGCCTCAGTGTCCCCTGTCCCCCTTGCCTCACAGCCAAAGTGGGGCCAGGATTTGGAATTCTTCCGCAAGTGACAACTGATACCAGATCCATTGTTGATCTGCAGTCCAAGAGTGATCAGCTTTTGGTCACTAACTGTATTCCTGAGTATGAGCCAAAAACAAAGGTCTAGAAAAGAAAGCTTCCAGCTACCTGCCAATTCAACAAACCATTGTGTTCCCACACCAACATTTTTGTCTTCATTTAGAGCCTTAACACCTCCTTCCATGTCCTTTGTCCATCTCCACACTCCAAGTCCTGCATGTCATGGGCTGCTCATAGCACAGCCAACTCCTTTTCACCTATTTATGGTCCCTATTATCAACTTTGCTTTTTCTCTGGCTCACTATTAGACAAAGGGATCCCTTTCTGTGCCTAACTGCTGTTTTCTCTCTCTGGGCTCCATCTCCA
>NW_025965707.1:182261-182693 GCF_021869965.1 Rhincodon typus
TTCCCAATGTCTCCATCTCTCACTCACTCCCAACATCTCCATCTCTCTCCCCACTTCCCAATGTCTCCATCTCTCACTCACTCCCAACATCTCCATCTCTCACTCACTCCCAACATCTCCATTTCTCTCCCCACTTCCCAATGTCTCCATCTCTCACTCACTCCCAACATCTCCATTTCTCTCCCCACTCCCTAATGTCTCCATCTCTCACCCCGTCCCAATGTGTCCATCTCTCACCCCTTCCCCCAACACCACCATCTCTCCACACACACTCCTACATCTCCATCTCTCCCCGCTTTCCAATATCTCCATCTCTCACTCCTTCCCCCAACACCACCATCTCTCCACACACACTCCTACATCTCCATCTCTCCCCGCTTTCCAATATCTCCATCTCTCACTCCTTCCCCCAACACCACCATCTCTCCACAC
>NW_025965707.1:182793-183128 GCF_021869965.1 Rhincodon typus
ATGTCTCAGTCACCCCCCCACCCTCCCAATGTCTCCATCTCTCCCCCAACCTCACGACATCTGCATCTCTCCCCATGCCCTCCATCACCCCACCTCCAATGGCTCTCTTCTCTTTCACAAACCCAACATATTATCTTCATTCTCTCCCCAATCCCTTCCCATCTCCCACAGCCTTCAATATCACCTCAGTAAGCACCCCCGCTTCAACGCCCTTCTCTTCCCACTCCCCGACTCGCACAACTGTCTTCACTCTCTCTTTAGGCTGGAGGAGGTGACACATGCATAGGGAGGGTTTGTAGGGGGCTGGAGGAGGTAATGGAGATAGGGAGGGGGTG
>NW_025965707.1:183228-183385 GCF_021869965.1 Rhincodon typus
TTCCCAATGTCTCCATCTCTCACTCACTCCCAACATCTCCATCTCTCTCCCCACTTCCCAATGTCTCCATCTCTCACTCACTCCCAACATCTCCATCTCTCACTCACTCCCAACATCTCCATTTCTCTCCCCACTTCCCAATGTCTCCATCTCTCAC
>NW_025965707.1:183885-184510 GCF_021869965.1 Rhincodon typus
TATCTCCGTCACCTCCTCCATCCCCCTACACTCCCCTCCCTATCTCCATCACCTCCTCCATCCCCCTATACCCCCCTCCCTATCTCCGTCACCTCCTCCATCCCCCTACACTCCCCTCCCTATCTCCGTCACCCCCTCCACCCCCCTACACTCCCCTCCCTATCTCCGTCACCTCCTCCATCCCCCTACACCCCCTCCTTATCTCTGTCACCCGCGCCCCCACCAAACCCCACCCGACTCCGGCCGGGAGACAGGCAGACGACGGGAAGTCTCCACTCGCGGCAGTGGACGGACGGGGATAGGGCGGTAGGCGGAGGGCCGAGGGACGGGGGGAGGGGGGGGGGGGGGGGGGGGGGGGGGGTTGGAAAGGGGGGGGGGGGGGGGGGGGGAGCCCCCTGAATTGGGGGGGGGGGGGGGGGGGGGGGGTGCCGCTCGGTTGACGCACCCGGGGGACGTGGGCAGCGCACGCGTTCCCTCAACCTGACAGCGAGATGCACACACCACAGGCTGCTCCCTCAAACTAATCCTGTCCTCGAGGCGTCTCATCCCTCTACACCGCAACCCCCCCCCGTCAAACACTCCCAGGGACACAGCGGGGGTTAGATACAGGGTAAACCTCCCTCTA
>NW_025965707.1:185010-188603 GCF_021869965.1 Rhincodon typus
GGTGGGATTGGCCGTGGGAAATGCGGGGGGTCACAGGGACAGGGGCAGGGGTGGGTTGCTCTTCGGAGGGTCGGCGTGGAACCTGTCGGGCCGAGCCGCCTGTCCCCCACTCTGTCGGGAGGTGACGAACGCGGAGATCCCCGAAGCGCAGTGGCAGTTTGGTTGAGCCGAGCGAGAGGAGCTACGTGAAACAGACGAAGGTCTGAGGCATGTTTCGCCTCCTCCCGAGGCGAGGGACAAAACCGAGGCGGGGTGGGGGAGGAGGTGGGTGGTGGGTCAGACGACTGGGCAGAAAGTGAAACGAAAACCAGCAAAGAGCGGGACACGACAAAGAGGGGAGAACGATCGGTTGGGGTTGGGGTTGGGGAAAAGAAAGCTCGCCAGAAATATTTAAAAGGACAGCACGAGGTTCTGTCAATACCTATATAAAAAAAAGTTAACGAAGAAGTGCGCGCTGGTCCTTCAGAGAGGGGACCTCGGGAATAAACCACAGGATCTAGAGGAGGCCCTTCGGCCCCTCCAGCCCCCGTGCCGGCACTCAGCGCGGTCTAACTCCACGCACACCTCCTCCCTTTTGCCCCTCGATAGGGTAGTTTTTTAAAAAAAAAATGCATCTCCCTCAGGTTTTTAAATGGAAAAGAAAACCACACGAGCACCTGACGCAGCATCCGCTTCCGGGAATTCCGAACCCACATCCCTCCCTCCCATTCTCTCTCGCCTTTCCCGGTACCTGTCCCAGACGGTCTGACTCCTTGTCCTCGGGGCTAAGCTCCGAAATACCCGGGGGTGGGGAGGGAAACTGTTTATCGACCCGTACACCTCCCCCGACCCCCGACCCCCTCAATTAACGTCCCGAAGACTTCGATCAGATCACTTCCCCCCACCCACACCCCCCCAACCCCCAAATCCCGCTTTAAAACCCTCTAAATCCCTGGGGGGCAGAGTCCTCATGGTTTGGTGAAAGTCGCTTTTTTTGGCGCAGCCCATCAGAGACCTTCGAGGAGGTGGGGCAGGGGACTGCCAACCCGTCATCACCTCCCTGTGCTCTTGCGTTCGATGCCCCGACAGAGAAAGGCGACGGTCCCGCGCCGCACGACCTGGCCTCTGAGGCCTTGGACACGGAGTGTCCCCCTGCTCCAACACTCCCGGGACCCTACCCCTTCGTGGGGCGTGCTTCCTCCACCTTGTTGGGCTGCTCTCAAACATCCCGCCTCAAGTGTTGCTTGAGGGTTAAGTTGCACCGGCCCTCGTTCTGCTCAGCGGCAGCGTCCTGTCGCCTGGGAATAGGCCTCGCTGTTTGTCAAACGCCCATTGTCGGGGGGGGACCTCGTCGGACACAACTGTCCGAGGGGCTGCGGGGCTTGGAGGCGCAGAGGGATCTGGGCGTGCGGGGGAAAGAGGATGGATCACGGAAGGTCAGCCTGCAGGGGGAGGCAAGCATGCAACCGGGAGAAACCAGTAAGATTGTGGTGGCTGAGCGTGAAGGGAGGTAAGGGAGGGAAGGGAGGGAGGGGTTGAGGGAGGTAGGGAGGGAGGAAGTGGGGGCTGGTACCCATTTGGGATTGGGAGTGAAAGGAGGATCAGGAGCAGGTGGGAATGCGGAACCATCAGATCAGACGCAATCCCAACCAAATGGCAAAGCAAGCTTGAGGGACCCAGTTAGCTTCCCCCTCTTACAACCCCCCTCCCTCTCTCCGTCACCTCCTCCTCCATCCCCCACACACCCTCCCTATCTCCGTCACCTCCTCCTCCATCCCCCTGCACCCTCTCCCTATCTCCGTCACCTCCTCCTCCATCCCCCTACACCCCCTCCCTATCTCTGTAACCTCCACCAGCCCCTACACCCCCTCCCTATCTCTGTCACCTCCTCCTCCATCCCCCTACACCCCTTCCCTACCTCCTTCACCTCCTCCATCCCCCTACACCCCTTCCCTATCTCTGTCACCTCCTCCTCCATTCCCCTACACCCCATCCCTATCTCCGTCACCTCCTCCATCCCCCTACACCCCCTCCCTATCTCCATCACCCCCTCCATCTCCCACATCCCCCTCCCTATCTCTGTCACCTCCTCCACCCCCCTTCTCCCCCCCCCCCTCCCTCCCCCACCCCCCCCTCCCGCCCCCCACCCCCCCTCCCTCCCCCCTACACCCCCTCCCTATCTCCGTCACCCCCTCCATCCCCCTCCCTATCTCCGTCACCTCCCCCATCCCCTCCCTACCTCTGTAGCCCCCTACCCACCCCCCCCTCACGAACCTCGCGGATCCAAATTTGGTGGGGGGGGAATGGGAGGGTTGGGGGTGGGGAATGGACGTCGAACGGGACTGAAACCGCTCACTCACCATGTCGCTTTCTTTCTTTCTACCCAACCACCCCCCCCCCCCCCCCCATGTCTCTCTCTCTCTCTCTCTCTACCACCACCACCCCTCCCCCCACCCCCGAAACGCCGAGCCGCGCAGGGAGACAGCGGGGGTCCCCTGCAGTGCTTCGACCAGCGGGACGCCCGGTTTTACCTGGTGGGGGTGTCGAGTTTCGGGGTGCAGTGCGGGCTGCCCCACAAGGTGGGGGTCTACACCCGCCCAGAGGCCTACCGGGACTGGATCGTCACCATGAAGGCCGTAAACCGGGGAGCGGTAGCGGCCAGGACACCCCCCGGCGTTGTCGTCGTCCTCGCATTACTGGCCGTCCAAACCTTGGCTGGCTCGGCCTGAGCGGATGGGGGCAACAGGGTGGGAGGGAGGGAAGGAGGAGGGGTTGGAGAAGTTTTGGGGGGGGGTGGGGTTTTGGTTGTGGGGGGATGGGGGGGTTGGCGGGTGCAGATTTTTCTAAGTAAAATAATTTGGGTTTTCTCACGTCCAGAGAGTCGGGGCGTCACTGACCGCACCTCCGACCCACCCACCCCCCCAACTACTAACGTCGCTCCGGAGTGAGAGCGCGCGGGGAGGGGTACGCGATGAGATGGGGGTGGGGGGGTGCTGGGGGAAACGAGGGAAAATCGGACAAAGGGGGGGGAAGTCCCGGAGGGGCTCAGCAGGATCTGGGGCAGTGTCTGTGCAGGGAGATTGGGGGGGAAAGACAGAGAGAGAGAGAGAGAGAGAGAGAGAGATTGGGTGTGAGTGAGAGACAGAGAGAGTATTATACCAAGACAGAGTATTATACCGAGAGAGGTGGGGGGAAGAGAGACAGAGACAGAGGTGGGCGAGAGACAGAAAGTATTATACAGAGACAGAATTATATAGAGAGAGAGCAGGAAGAGAGACAGAGACAAAGGTGGGTGAGAGACAGAGAGAAAGTATTATACAGAGAGTGAGAGTGGGGGTGAAAGAGAGACAGAGAGAGTATTATACAGAGAGAGAGTATTATACCGAGAGAGAGGTGGGCGGGAGACAGAGACAGAGTATCATACAGAGAGAGAGAGTATTATACAGAGAGAGTGAGAGTGGGGGTGAAAGAGAGACAGAGAGAGAGAGTATTGTACAGAGAGAGAGTATTATACAGAGAAAGAGTGAGAGTGGGAATGAAAGAGAGACAGAGTATTATACAGAGAGAGAGGGGGGGAAGAGAGACAGAGACAGAGGTGGGCGAGAGACAGAGAG
>NW_025965707.1:188613-190076 GCF_021869965.1 Rhincodon typus
ACACAGAGAGAGAGGAGGGGGGGAAGAGAGACAGAGACAGAGGTGGGTGAGAGACAGAGAGAGAGGTGGACAAGAGACAAAGACAGAGGTGGGTGAGAGACAGAGAAAGAGTATTATATATAGAGAGAGAGTATTATACAGAAAGAGATTGTGGGGGTGAAAGAGAGACAGTATTATACAGAGAGAGAGAACGGGGGTGAAAGAGAGAGAGTATTATACACAGAGAGAGAGGAGTGGGGGGAGACAGAGACAGAGATGGGTGCGAGACAGAGTATTATACAGAGAGAGAGAGGGTGGGCCTGAAAGAGAGACAGAGAAAGTATTATACAGAGAGAGACTATTATACAGAGAGAGTATTATACAAGCGGGGGGGAAGAGAGACAGAGGTGGGCGAGAGACAGAGAGAGAGTATTATATATAGAGAGAGAGTATTTTGCAGAGAGAGATAGTGGGGGTGAAAGAGACAGAGAGAGTATTATACAGGCAGAGAGAGAGAGTGGGGATGAAAGACAGACAGAGAGAATATTATACAGAGAGAGTATTATACAGAGAGAGTATTATACAGGGTGGGGGGGAAGAGAGACAGAGACAGAGGTGGGCGAGAGACAGAGAGTATTACACAGGGAGAGAGTATTATACAGAGAGAGATAGTGGGGGGTGAAAGAGAGACAGAGAGAGTGTATTATACAGACAGAATTATACAGAGAGAGTGGGGGTGAAAGAGAGACAGAAAGTATTATACAGAGAGAGAGAGTGGGGGTGAAAGAGAGACAGAGAGGGAGAGACACGGGGAGGGGGGAAGAGGGAGGTACGGGGAGGGATGGGGGGATGTGGGTCATGGAGGGAGGGGGCACAGAAGTTAGATGGACAGAAGGGACGGGTGACAGCAACGAGGGAGGGTAGAACTGGAAAACCCGATAACAAGGATGGAGGGGGCTGTTCCGGGATCCTGGCACAACGTGTGGAAGGAGGTGCCCCCAAAGGGTCAGTCAGTCTACAGGGATCCAGAAGCTGGAGAGGTCAACTGAACTAGATCCAGTGGGTCACACTGCGGCAGGTTCAACACTTCGAGAGGCCAAAACACATCCCTCCTGGCACCCCGCGTCAGGGGGAGAGAGAGAGAGGCAGTGGGGGAGAGAGGAGACGGGGAGAGAGGAGGGGGGAATGTAGAGAGAGGAGACGGGGAGAGAGGGAGAGAGAGACGGGGAGAGTGAAAGAAAGAGAAAGAGACGGGGGAAAGGAAAAGCAAGAGACGGGGGGAGGGGCAGAGAGGGAGATGGGGAGAGAGACAGGGAGAGAAGGAAAGATGGGGAGAGGGGGAGAGAGACGGAGACAGGGAGAGAGAGACAGAGTGAGAGAGAGACAGAGAGAGAGAAAGACAGGTGGGGGGGGAGAGAAAGCTGGGGAGAGAAAGATAGAGATAGATGGGGAGAGAGAGATAGAGACACAGGGAGATAGAGAGA
>NW_025965707.1:190576-192606 GCF_021869965.1 Rhincodon typus
CTCTCTCACTCTCTGTCCCTCCCCCTCTTTCTCACGCTTTGTCCCTCCCTCTCTCTCTCTCACGCTCTGTCCCTCTTTCTCACGCTCTGTCCCTCCCTCTCTCTCTCTCACGCTCTGTCCCTCTCTCTTTCACGCTCTGTCCCTCCCTCTCTCTCTCTCACGCTCTGTCCCTCTCTCTCTCTCACGCTCTGTCCCTCCATCTCTCTCACGCTCTATCCCTCCCTCTCTCTCTCACGCTCTGTCCCTTCCTCTCTCTCTCACGCTCTGTCCCTCCCTCTCTCTCTCTCACGCTCGGTCCCTCTCTCTCACTCTCTGTCCCTCCCCCTCTTTCTCACGCTTTGTCCCTCTCTCTCACACACTTTGTCCCTCCCTCTCTCTCTCACACTGTGTCCCTCCCTCTCGCTCTCACGCTCTATCCCTCCCTCTCTCTCACACGCTGTGTCCCTCCCTCTCCATCACACACTCTGTCCCTCTGCCTCCTTTTCTCACTCCCGGCTCAAACCTGTCCCCCCTTCTCTCTCTCTCTCTCTCTCACACACACACTCTCACCCCCCCGACTGTCTCTCTCTCTCTCTCTGACACACACTGCCCCTCTCTCTCTCTCTCCCCCCGCATCCCGCGACTGACGCGGAATCTGATCTCCAGCCTCAGGCTCCGCGCTCACCCCCACCCCCCCTACCCCCTCACACCCCTACCCCCGCACCCCCTCACCAGAATCCTTAACGAGGCGGCCTCTCCTTGTTCCAAACTCTGGGGACCCCAAAAATTGGGTCGAAAGTCTTGTGCATTAACGCGATCGCTCTGCTCGGGGAGGGGGTTGGGGGGCATCCTTTAGGTGGTTCATTCACGGGACGAGGGGGTGTCGGGGGAGGAGGGTGGGGGTTTGGGGGGGAGGGGATTAATCGCTTGTCCCCTTAATTGCCCAGAGGGCAGTTCAGAGGGGACGGTGACCGGGGCTCTCGCTCGCCTCCCTTTCTCCGACACTAACCTCCGCCCTCTCCCCCCGCTCTCCCCCTCCCTCCCTACCCAGGAGCCCCTACTCGTGGGTGGTGGTAACAGGCCTGCAGCAACGCTCCGACTTCAGCAGCCACAGCCATGTGATGGTGGTGTCGAAGATCATCCGGCACCCGGCCTTCGACAGGGAGACGCTGCACAACGACATAGCGCTGCTCAGACTGTACCGCAGCATCGTCTACACCGCCTACATTCAACCCATCTGCCTGCCCAGGGACACGGGCACCGTGCCCGAGCTCAACCCCTGCTACATCAGCGGCTGGGGGGCGATGGAGACCAACGGTAGGGAGCCCCCAGGCCGTCTGAGGGAGCGGGCGGGGGGAGCTGTGGGAGGGTCACGGCGGTGGGAGCGGGCGCTGTTGGAGGGTCAGCGCCGAGGGAGCGGGCGTTGTCAGAGGGTCAGGGCCGAAGGAGCAGGCGCTGTTGGAGGGTCAGGGCTGAGGGAGTGGGCGTTGTTTGGAGGGTGAGGGGGCGGGCGCTGTCGGAAGGTCAGTGCTGAGGGAACAGGCGCTGTCGGATGGTCAGGGCTGAGGGAGCGGGCGCTGTCGGAGGGTCAGGGCCGGGGGAGCGGGGCGCTGTCGGAGGGTCAGGGCCGAGGGAGCGGGGCGCTGGAGCTGCGCTGGGATTGAGATGGGTTCTGTTGTTGCTCCCATAGTGGCAGAGAGGAAAATTAGCTGTGTGCCTTTCTGTTCTCTGTCTCTGTCTCTCTGTGTGTGTGTGTGTGTGTGTGTGTGTGCGTGTGTGTGTCTCCTCCCAGGCCCGTCCTCAGACACCCTGCAGGAGGCTGAGGTGAATCTGATATCCAACGAGGTGTGTAACCAGGAAGACTGGTACGATGGTATTATCACCTACTACATGCAATGTGCTGGCTATGAGGGTGGTCTTATCGATGGCTGCCAGGTAAACACCATGACTAACCCCCACGTACCCGACACTCACAGCGCGGTTTCGTGGTCAAATAAACCTCCACCCCTACTCCAAACACTCCCTATCTCTATGCCACCTCCTCCTCCAGC
>NW_025965707.1:193106-193800 GCF_021869965.1 Rhincodon typus
GCTGAGGGGAGCGGGTGCTGTCAGAGGGTCAGTGTGAACAAGGGAGCAGATGGCCACTCTGGAATGATGAGTGAGGGTGAGGAGAGATGAGGATGTGTTTTGGGATGATGGTTTTGCCCGGTGCATATCCAACACGGGCGCCTCACTGCCTGTGGGATCTTGCTGTGGGGACAGTGGCAGGCTGTCTCAGTCCAGGGAACCCCACCTGCTCCACTCCACGGAGGGACACGCGGTCGGGGTTAATTTAACCAGAATTTCCTCAGAGAGTGTCCATGGAATGTCCAACTCCAGCCCACTCGATCCAAAAGGGGCTCAGATTGGCCAGCGTTATTCCTGGGGCAGAGAAATTCCAAACATAACAGGGTCATTCAGGCTGTTCCACCCTCACAGTAGGTGTCAATCCGGAATATCCCCCTCAGTCTCCCCACTCCCCAGCTTTCGTCACACCATCCCACACCTTGTGATCCCTTTGGAACTGTATCCAACTCCATTTGACATTTCACTTCCTTGCTTCGAAATTCCTCCAGCCCCCTACAACCCCTCCCTATCTCCGTCACCCCCTGCAGCCCCCTACACCGCCTCCCTATCTCCGTCACCCCCTCCAGGCCCCTACACCGCCTCCCTATCTCCGTCACCTCCTCCAGCCCCTACACCTCCTCCCTATCTCTGTCACCTCCTCCAGCCCCTACACCCC
>NW_025965707.1:194300-195226 GCF_021869965.1 Rhincodon typus
TGAAGAAGGGTCTAGGCCCGAAACGTCCGCCTTCCTGCTCCTCTGACGCTGCTTGACCTGCTGTGTTCATCCAGCTCTACACCTTGTTATTACAAGTATCAGTAGGCCAGGCTCACAATGTGTTATGAGAAAATGTTAGAATCTACCACAGAAGCAAATAACAACAGAGAATTTAAAAATGCATAATATAATAAAGCAGCGTCTGGGTAATCATGCCCAATGAATTTGTTACTATTCTTTAAGGAGGTTAGACACAGGACAGATAAACGGGAACCTATAGCTGATGCAACAGATTTGCACTTGGGCTTGTTGTTGTTTTTTTTTGTTAAATACAAGATATGATGCAAGTTGAGGGATAAATATACACACGCCCGAGAATACCCCTCCCGGGGGAAATCTCTGCTCCTCTGGGGATTGGGTGAAAAGCGCTCAGCACTGGAGTGTCAGTCTAACATTGCTACAGCTGACTGAGTTGGCCTGAGGCTTGAACTCTAGGATGCTCCCAGTGACAACACCGACGCACACTCCCACCGCCACCACCCCCAGCGGCAGGCTCGCAGTCGAACAGGGAACTCAAGTGACCGCAGGTAAATCACGGCTTTACACGGCCACTGCCTGACCTCACCGAGAGATCACGTGGCAGCGATTTACGTTACCAATCTGATGTGAACACCATGTGCAGGCGGGAATGGAGATCTCCTTCAAATATAGCCAAATATGTGCAGGTTAGGGTGGGATTGGCCGTGGGAAATTGTCCCATAGTGTCCAGGGATGTGCAGGTTAGGGTGGGATTGGCCGTGGGAAATTGTCCCATAGTGTCCAGGGATGTGCAGGTTAGGGTGGGATTGGCCGTGGGAAATTGTCCCATAGTGTCCAGGGATGTGCAGGTTAGGGTGGGATTGGCCGTGGGAAATTGTCCCATAGTG
>NW_025965707.1:195326-196500 GCF_021869965.1 Rhincodon typus
CTGTGGGAAATTGTCCCGTAGTGCCCAGGGATGTGCAGGTTAGGGTGGATTGGCCGTGGGAAATTGTCCCATAGTGTCCAGGGATGTGCAGGTTACGGTGTGTTGGCCGTGGGAAATTGTCCCATAGTGTCCAGGGATGTGCAGGTTAGGGTGGGTTGGCCATGGGAAATTGTCCCGTAGTGCCCAGGGATGTGCAGGTTAGGGTGGGATTGGCTGTGGGAAATTGTCCCGCAGTGCCCAGGGATGTGCAGGTTAGGGTGGGTTGGCCGTGGGAAATTGTCCCATAGTGTGTCCAGGGATGTGCAAGTTAGGGTGGGTTGGCAGTGCTAAATTGTCCTGTAGTGCCCAGGGATATGCAGGTTAGGGTGGGATTGGCCATGGGAAATGCAGGTTTAGAGGCATGGATTGGATCTGGGTGCAATGGTCTTCAGAGGGACGGTGTTGACGCGATGGGCTGGATGTCCTGCTTCCACACCGTAGGGATTCTATGTCTGAGAACACACCGAGACTGGCGGCACAGTGGCTCAGTGGTTAGCACTGCTGCCTCACAGCACCAGGGACCCACGTTTGCTCCCACCCTTGGGCGATGGTCTGTGTGGAATTTGCACATTCTCCCCGTGTCTGTGTGGGTTTCCTCCGGGTGCTCCGGTTTCCTCCCACAGTCCAAAGATGAGCAGGTTAGGTGAATTGGCCGTGCTAAATTGCCTGTAGTGTTCAGGGATGTGTAACTTCAGTGGGTTATGGGGAATAGGTCCGGGTGGGATGCTCCGAGAGTCGGTGTGGACTTGTTGGGCCGAAGGGCCTGTTGCCGCACTGTAGGGATTCTTAAAAAAAAAATGTACCAGTCCGTTCACATCTTCATCTTGGTTTATCAATGAGCGGATCTCCTCACGATCCCGGTTAAAGATGGCTTGGACCAGTGGTGTCTACAGCAGGACAACAATAACACACAGTTAATCACCCCGGGCCCCATTCAAAGTCACATCTGCACATGTAACTTCACCCAGCACCTCCTCAAAACCCTCCCTCCCTCCACAGTAGCAATGGGCAGGTCAGTCGCCAGGGGCACAATGTGCCCCCTTAGAAAGCTTCAGACCACCCAACCCTCCTCCAGCCCCCTACACCCCCTCCCTATCTCCGTCACCCCCTCCAATTCCAGCCTGTGGTACGTCAT
>NW_025965708.1:0-5021 GCF_021869965.1 Rhincodon typus
TTACAAAGAGAGATTGAACAGACTGAGGTGTCTTTCCTTGGAGCAGAGGAGATTGAGAGGGACATGATTGAGATGTAGAGAAGTATAAGGTGCATAGATAAGGTAGATAGGAAGAAACTTTTCCCCTAGATGGAGGGATCAATAACCAGGGAGCATAGATTTAAGGTAAGGTGCAGAAAGTTCAGAGAAGAT
Organism: Rhincodon typus; assembly: GCF_021869965.1. NCBI lineage: Eukaryota > Metazoa > Chordata > Chondrichthyes > Orectolobiformes > Rhincodontidae > Rhincodon > Rhincodon typus. The sequence goes on from NW_025965708.1 coordinate 193, forward strand.
GTGAGGAAAAGCTTTTTCACCCAGACGGTGTTGAGAATCTGGAACTCACTGCCTGTAAGGATGGTTGAGGCAGAAACACTCATGACATTTAGGAAGTGTTTAGATGTACACTTTTGAACCAAGGAATAAAAGGCAACACACCAAGAGCTGAAAAATGGGATTAGAATAAGAAGTGGTTGATTTGACAAGCACAGACTCAATGGGTTGTAGGGCCTTTTTTCTGTGCTGTGGGCTTCTATGACTCATCAGTAACATCATTAATAGAGAAGGCTAGTCCAAATTTGAACATTTTTTCACAGACTCACTAATCCCATCAGTGAGAAATCAAAACGCCTGCATCACTGGATGGTTTGCTCCACTGACAATCTTACAGAGGAGGGGAAAAACTGCTCTTAGTACCACTGAGGGCACGCAGGTAAAAGCTTATCCTGGGGTCAATCATGATGCTGAAGTTGCAGACAACGTGGTTTAAGGTCAGACAATTACCAGGTGTGGAACCAGTAACGAAGACATGGAGATTGTGGTGGGGCTGGAAGATGTCAATCATTGAGAAAGACAAATGCAAGAGCAACACATGACAAATGCTGCAATCTGAAAACAGGGGCAGGGCAAAAATATGGAGAGAGGCTGTTAATGTTTTTTTTTCTCTTATTCTTTCACTGGGAAATGTCAAAACCAGCAATTTGTTGCTGAATCATAATCATCCTCGAACTGAACAGCTTGTTCAGCCAATTCAGACAGCAGTGAAGATACACCAACGTTACCCTGGAGTCACAGTAGGCCAGGCCAGGTAAGGACGACAGATATCCCCCCTGAAAAGACCAATGTGTTATTGTAACAATTGATGATAGCTGTCATGGTCACCATTCCTGCTGACAAATTTTAGACAAGTTTTATATTCCAGATTATGCACAGTGGGTCAGTGGTTAGCACTGATGCCTCACAGCACCAGGGACCCGGGTTCGATTCCACCCTCAGGTGACTGTGTGGCATTTGCACATTCTCACCGGGTGCTTCGGTTTCCTCCCACAGTCTATCGATGTACAGGCTAGGTGGATTGGCCATGTTAAATTGCCAATAGTGTCAGGGATGTGTAGGTTAGGCAGATTAGCCATCGGAAATGCACAGTTACAGGGAAAGGTAGGGGGATGGGTCTGGGTGGGATGCTCTTCAGAGGGTCGGTGTGGACTTGTTGGGCTGAATGTCCTGTTTCCACACTGTAGGGATTGTATAATTTATGAGTTGAATTTAAATTCCATCAGCTGTCATGGAAGGATTTGAACCAGTATCATTAACCTCAGCCTCTAGGTTACTAATCACTCTTCCCCGGAGCATTTTAGGGCTTAACTAGAAATAGTTTGAAATGTAACAGGTTTAAAGTAATTCACTGGCAATGAAATAGGGACTAGACCAAACTTGCTCAAAATATAATCAGAAGATAGCCTAGACCCTAACTTTTTCATATATTGAAGGTAAATGCCAGGCTGAGCGTTCCAGATACAATTCAATTGATCAAACTACCAGCTTTGAAGCAAAACGCACTTTATTCAAACACTATAGTTAAAATACAACAAAAAGAAAGAAGAAATTGGAATAAAGTAACTCTATTGGTAAACTTAACTAAATAACAGATTATTTAACGACTGAACAGTAACAGTTCTAATTTAGTAACATCCCATAAACACACCCCTGGAAAGGAAAAATGTGTAAAATAGATTGTCTCACAGCCAATTCTCCACTCTAGGAGGAAAATCATCAAATTCTGAGAGATAGAAAGAGAAGTAGGGAGAGATGTACTGTAACCCAGATTCAAGAACCCAGCAAAAGCTACTGAAAAACTTAAACTAAAAATCCTGGCTCTGAGGGGAGCTTGACCCCACCTGTTCAGGCTGCGTCTATTGTTCCAACTCTGAAAAAAACCCAAGGCCTCAGAACCTATTTACTTTCTTCAATTCAAATAGACAGCTCATCACTTCTGTCTTGAAACTTGTCTTCAAGAACACCCCAGGACAAATTACACCTCTTAAAGCCACAGTATATCACTAGGGAATGTAAAAGAATGAAAGGGAAGGTGTGTGATAGATTAAAAGACAGGAGGTTAAATGGCAGAAGTGATGATGGCGTAAGGCATGGGATCAATAAAAAAAATCATTGTGTCATACAATGTTTACATTACAAGAGGTCATTCAGCCCATCTGTGTTAGCCCTCTACAAGAACAATTCAACCCCTCTCCCCTGGTCTTTCTGTAGCTCTGAAATGCATTTTTCTCCATTTCTGATCCAATTCCCTTCCTGAAGCTCTGATTAGACCATAAAGAGATCATAAGGCCATAAGAAAAAGGAACAGGATTCAGATGTTCAGCCCCTCGAGCCTAATCCACTGTTCAATAGGATCCGACATTCCTCACGTCCACATTCCTGCCTTTTCCCTCTAATCCTTTATTCCCTGACTGAATAAAAATCCATCTATCTCAGCCTTAAATAAACACAAGGACTGTGCCCCCACAGCTCTCTGCAGCACAAAGTTCTGAAGACTCACAACCTTCTGAGATGTGAAAATCCTCCTCATTTCAGTCTTAAATTGGTGCCCTTTATTCCAAGACTTTGCCTTCTGGTCCTAGATCTCCCAGGAAAGGACCAATATGGGAGCACTCTCTCAGCATTTACCCTGTCAAACCCCTTAAGAATTGTATTTCAATGAGATCACCTCTCATTCTTCTAAACTCTGGTGAGCAGAATCCCAATCTGTTTAACTTCTGCTCATAAGACAATCCCTTCATACCAGGGATTTCCAATGAAGTAATAACTTTCCTTAAATATGAGGATGAAAACTACTCACACTACTTCTCACCAGCACCTTGTGTAGTTAGAGTCATAGACTCATACAGTATGGGAACAGACCCCTTCGGTACAACTCATTTGCATCGACCAGATATCTTAATCTGATCTGGACCCATTTGTCAGCATTTGGCCCACATCCTTCTAGCCTCTTCCTATTCATATTTCCATCCAGATGTTCTTTAAATATTGTAATTGTATTAACTGCCACCACATTCTCTGGAAGCTCATACCATATGGGTTGCCATCCTCTGCATGAAAAAGATGCCCCTTAGGTATTTTTAAAATCTTTTCCCACTCACCTTAAACATATGTCCTCCAGTTTTGGACTCGCTCACCTTAGGAAGTAGACCTTAGCTATTTAGCCCATTCATTCCCCTCATGATTTTATGAGGTCACCCCTCAGTCTCTGATGCTCCAGGGATAAAAGCCTCAGCCTATTCAACCTATCTCTGCAGTAAAACTTCACTACTCTTATACTCAAACCACCTTTAAATAAGGGCTAACAATTCATTTACCTTCCTAATTACCAGCTGTACCTGTACGCTAGCTTTGTGTTTGTGGAGGGTGGCTATTCTTGTGCCTTTATTTAGGAAAGGCTGCAAGGAAAAGCCAGGGATCTATAGACCAGTGAGCCTGATGTTAGTGGTGGGTAAGTTTTTGAAGGGGATCCTGAGAGACAAGTTTTTACACACATTTGGAAAGGCAAGGACTGATTAGGGATAGTCAGCATGGTTTTGTGCATGGAAAATCATGTCTCACTAACTTGCTTGAGTTTTTTGAAGAGGTGATAAAGAAGTTTGATGAGGGCAGAGTTGTAGACGCTTTCAGCATTGACTTTAGCAAGGCTTTCGGCAAAGCCCTGCATGGTAGAATGGTTAATAAGGTTAGATCACATGGAATCCAGGGAGATCTAGCCAAGTGGATACAAGATGATCAGAGGATTAGGTACAAGATGATCAGAGGATGAGATAGGGTGGACAATGGGAGCCTTTTTCTTCGGATGGTGATGGCTAGCACGAGGGGACATAGCTTTAAATTGAGGACTGATAGATGTAGGACAGATGTCAGAGGTAGGTTCTTTACTCAGAGAGTAGTAAGGGCGTGGAATGCCCTGCCTGCAAAAGTAGTAGACTTGCCAACTTTAAGGGCATTTAAATGGTGATTGGATAAACATATGGATGATAATGGAATAGTTTAGGTTAGATGGGCTTCAGATTGGTTTCACAGGTCGGCGCAACATCCAGGGCCGAAGGGCCTGTACTGCGCTGTAATGTTCTATGTTCTACGTTCTAAATTGGTTTGACGGCAGGAGACAGAAGGTGGTGGTTGAGGATTGTTATTTCAGACAGGAGGCTTGTGACCAGCAGAGTCCTGTAAGGATTGGTCTTGAGTCCACTGCTCTTCTTCATTTATAAAAATGGTTTGGTTGAGCTGGTAGGATTTGATTTGATTTGATTTACTATTGTGAGGTGTACCAAGGTACAGTGAAAAGTGCTGTCTTACGTGATTTACATGCAGATCATACTATACAAGTGCATCAGGGAAAGAGAACAGGGTGCAGGATACAATGTTACAGCTGCTGAGAAGGTGGAAATGATTATTGAGTTTGCAGATGACATCAAAATTCTTCTTCTTGGCGTAGTTCCGTGTTGCTGCAAATCTAAACTGTGGAGACGCTACGTAGACGACACCTTTGTCATCATTAAACGGACCAAATAGAAGAGGCACACAAACTTAGAAACAACACCCTCACCGGCATAAAATTCACCAGAGAGGAGGAGAAGAACAAACAGCTCCCATTCCTGGACGTCATGGTAGAACGCAAAACAAATGGGGAACTGCAAACAAAAGCCACACACACAGACCAGGTACTGAACTTCAACAGGAACCATCCCAGCACGCACAAACGAAGCTGCGTGCGAACACTATTTAAAAGGGCAGCAACACACTGCAGCAACACGGAACTACGTCAAGAAGAAGAAGAATAT